>NC_062550.1:107921622-108246368 GCF_016906955.1 Phacochoerus africanus
TCCTCAACGGAGAGCTTAGTGTAAGCCTGTACTCCTTAACAAGGTAATCCTGGCTTAATGAGCACCCAAGTGTATGCATCCTCTTTGGTAGGGATAAGCCCTTGGAAATGAATAAAGATGTCTTCTAGTTTATGCACATCACCATAATCAGATTTGTCGTTAATTTTATGTGCATTAAATTTCTATTTAGAAAATGAAGAGAGCTTGGCCAAGGCCAGAACACACACAATCCAAGCCAGAAAAAAGACACTTTCATTCCTAGTAAAACATGGAGAGTGGGAGGCTGCAGATGGGGATGAGACCTTTCCTAAATTTGACAGCCTAAGACGTTAACACGGTCGTCTTCGAGTTATTTCAGTTCTTCTCCAGTTAAATCGAATCTGAAAGAGAGAGTCAGATACCTGGGGGTTGCAAAAATGTAGAAGGTTGAGCCAAGAGCAAAGCCACCCTTAGCAGAGGCAAGTTCATTTCCATTGGACTGAGAACATTACAACAGGAACACCCTCCCAATAAAAAAACTTTGACAGCTAAAGAAGTACAAGAACCATAGCAATTGCCACTTCATTGTTTCGTCTTCTCCTTTAATGGACTATTAGATACTATCTTCCAAACCTTCGCCAATAAAGCAGGAGTGATGTTTTCTTATTCTTCAAAAAAGTTACGCTTTGGAAAACTTAATTAGGGGGCTTAAGCAGGAAGCCTCCAACATCCAGCCCGCTCTTCATTTTGGTAACACAGGCAATGGCTCCCCCAAGATCTTGCCTCCTAGCTGTTGCATCTGCTCACCTGACTGACAATACAGAAGGGAACCGTTGTAACTGGCTCTCTTTGGACTACCTCAAAAATTTGCAAAACGTTCGTAAACCACATGGTGTCAGGGGCGGTAACCATGAAATCCATGCCAGTTATTCCGGTGAGAACTTATCATTTCAAATAACCAACGGCCTTTTGCCGTGGTATTCACACTAAAAGCTGTAAATCTGAACCATACTCCCTCCTGGTGTTTGTGTAGGCAGGTCTGGGAAATCACATCTCTGCTACAGGGGCGCCTCGATTAGAGGAAGTCAGAATGAACAGGCAAGAGGAGAAAAATAAATGCTGTTTGAACAGATGATGCAAATCAGCCATATTCCACATCTTGTCTTCCAAGACTATCAGCTAGGAATTATCGAGAACAAAAACACCATCGTTTTCTTTTCTGTTTGATCAGCAAGGTTTATTAACTTGACAGCCTACTCTACCAAGTTTGAAAAGATAATGAAATTTAGTTAAATAACGTTTCCGATTACTGGTGCATGGAAATGTTAACTTTTGGATTCTCTGCTACTATCATCTGTTTTACACTTGTTTAAACTAGAGCAAAAATAAGTGGAGTTTGAGTACTTTAAAGCCTATCCTAGCTGGAAAACCTTATTTCTCTTACTATTATTTAAACCAGATTCAACCAATTTTCCCAGGACTATTTCACTGAACAGCTCCCAGAGGTGTCATTCACATCATTAGCTGTGAGAGCGGTACCCCCTTGAGTTGTGCAGGGCGCAGCTTTGCAGTCCTAGACTCAGTGGCTTAGGTTTTCCCCAGGAAACCTCTGTTAGATGGCCGACTTTGTGAACCAGTGCCTGAGCCTTGACTCCACATCGTGCCAAACAAAACTGCCATTCAGAGACTATGTGCCATTATCACGCTTGTTCCATTTTGCCAGACATGACGTTCCCTACCCCAGTTCGCGTCTCTGACTAGGAGTCATAAGTGGGGGTAGTGGGTTCCCCACCTGTATTTACTGAGCAACTACTACATGCTGAGTACTTATTTTAATCAGTCCTCACAATAAGTCTGTGTAGTAATACCATCCTCTCCACAGGATGAGCAGTTAATAAACTGAAATACGGATTTAAATCCAGATCTATTTAATCTCAAAGCATATACTATTTCCCCTACATAATTTTACCATGCTGCTCTAATAAAAGCAGGCTTTGGTAAATGGCTGCGGGAAACTCCCCACAATATGACCATCGATTGTCATAAAGATGATCCTATGATATAAGAGGGAGCATTAAAGTATCGTCTAGACTTAGCGCGAAGGCTGATGCAGTTAACACGGAGAAGCATATGGAAGGGCTTCCCAAAAGAGACACTGCAAAGAGGAGAGAGAGAACTGAACGCCACGGTTGGTGCAAATTCGAGGGGCGCCAGGGCTGCACGGAGCCAAGGCAGACACGGCAGGCGCGAGAGGCCGGGGATGTGGGAGACGGCGGCGGAAGGCACAAGCTGCAAGGGGCACCCGTGGCCAAGAGGAAGTGGACCAAGGCAAAGGGGATCCGTGTCGAGCTCAGGGGCAACGAAGCAAACCTTTCGCGAGCACGTCAAGAACACCGCCTGACCCAAAGGAAGTGAGGAATAAGCGGATTTCAGGGCTGGAGGGGGAGCATTCCCGAACACCAGCTGACCGCATCAGGACCTCCAGCCACAGGTGCTCCCCAAGCGAAGTTTCTGGTTCTTTTTAAGAGTTTAGGCCAGAGCTGGAGGTGAGGGAAAGAGGGCAGTCTTCCCTCAAGGGCTGCACTGTGTGTTGTTGAAGTGTAAATCGAGGGCTGTTAGACATTTTTAGAAGTTAGCTGAACCGTTTTTTGGGGGGACTGCCTCACCTGTGGCATATGCACCTCCCAGGCTAGGGGTCGAATCGGAGCTGTAGCTGCCGGCCTGCGTGACAGCCAAGGCAACTTGGGATCCAAGCAGAGTCTGCGACCTGCATCACAGCAACACCGGATCCTTAACCCACTGAGTGAGGCCAGGGATCGAACCCGTGTCCTTATGGATACTAGTCAGGTTTGGTTCTGCCGAGTCACGACACGAACTCCTGAACAAACACTGGAGTCTCAATGGCAAACCACGAGCGGTCAGGAGAGCTCCGCAGCCAGCAGCAGAGGAAAGCCTCACACGGAGAATGTGTGGAAGCAAAGAAAGGACACGATTGGATTGGCTACAGTTAGAGCCTGGATGGTTGGTCCTGATGTGACTGGTTGCCCTTAGCATTTTGATTTCATAACCTTGGGGCATCTACAGGCCTAGATTTCAGGAGCCACCAAGACTTTAGAGCTCCCTCAGTCTGATGAACTCCTTGTTGAATTAACACCATTCACCAAATCCTATTTCCTTTTCTCCTGGCTCACAGCTCTTCCCCCAGGCTCTCTGGCAGTTACATGCGGCCTGTGTGGTTGAATGTGGCCAATGGCATGAGGTGATAGGTACCACTTTGAGGAGGAAATGGTTACGATGCATGTCTGTCTCCCCTCCGGTCTCCTTGCCACCTGCTGGGTGACTGAAGACAGCAGCCGGTTCCTCGAGGGAGCCAGAGCCTCAAGATGGAACAAGCTTAGGTTCCCAGATGAGCACCTAAACGTCCATCAACCAGAAATGCACACGGAACTGTACTAAGCTCTTGCTCTCATCAGGGTAACGCTAACTCTTACCCTAATACAGGCTATTACAAACTGCTTAGGATTAGGGACATCTATGTAGATTGGTAAATAAATAATGGAAGTGTCCCCCCCCCAAAAAAAAGGGGGATCCCACTGTGCGCTGGTGGGATCAGGGCTCCCCTGCAGCACCCATGATACAGGTTCAGCCCCGGCCCAGCACGGGGCGTTAAGAGACCCAGTATTGCTGCAGCTGTGGCACAGGTCACAGCGGAGAGTCAGATCTGATCCCTGGCCTAGGAACTACACATGCCAAGGGGTGGCCAAAACGGGGGGGAAGTGTCTTCGAAACCATTTAATGTTTTAAAATTTGTCCTCGCCTCCACCCACTTGATTACCGTACTTTCACTCTGCAGCAGGCACTGACTCAGGTGCTGGGGTCAGTATGACAAGACAGGTGAGGTTTAATTCATGGGGTTCAGGAGGGCAATTGGAGACAGATATCAAAACGTGTCTAAAAAATCAATTACTTTTGGATAATGAAAATGCAATGAAGGACAAGAATTCGGGTGCTTTGGTGGAGGCCTGGCTACTTTAGTCATGGTGGCCAGGAAGCCCTCTTTGGGAAGGAAGTTTTGAGCTGAGGACTAAATGATGACAACCAGCCAGTCACAGGAAGATCAGGGGACAGAGGCAACAGCAAGAGCAAAAGCCCTGAGATGAGAACGAGCTTCCCATGTCAGGTTGAGAGGAAGAAAACCAGCGTTGCTGCAGGACATGGAAGGGGACCAGAAGCTGAGGGGGACATGGCAGATCACAGGGGACCATGTCAGCCTGCTCCCGAGTTGCTCAATTTTTCGCTTTGAGTTTATTCTAAGAGGAATAAACAAGAGGAAGCGGTTAGAGAGTTGTTGTTTTTGTTGCTTTTTAATATTCCGGATTTTGTACTCAGTCTGATGGGACTTAGCTGCATATGATGTATGCATTAAATGTCTTAGAGGGTTGTTTTTTTTTTTTTGTCTTTTTGCTATTTCTTTGGGCCGCTCCCGTGGCATATGGAGGTTCCCAGGTGAGGGGTTGAATCGGAGCTGTAGCCACTGGCCTACGCCAGGGCCACAGCAACGCAGGATCCGAGCCACGTCTGCGACCCCACACCACAGCTCACAGCAACGCCGGATTGTTAACCCACTGAGCAAGGGCAGGGACCGAACCCGCAACCTCATGGTTCCTAGTCGGATTCGTTAACCACTGCGCTACGACGGGAAGTCCAATGTCTCAGAGTTTACAGCAACACTCAGCTGTACTTTGAATTGGATGAATGGATAGAGACAAGGAAATGGTCCTGATTTTAAGAAGAAAAAAAAGTCAAGATAGGCCCTCCTCCCACATACACACGCTGTAACCCTAGGGGGCAGTGATTTTGAAGGTGACATCTCCAAAAGACGGCATGTTGACCCCACAGCAGACTTGGAAGACATTTGCTGTAACTGTCAATGCCTGTATTGTTTCTTGTGTTAATGAAAAAAAAAAAAATCACCAGTCAGGCGTTGGGAAGTATGTGGAGGAGGGGAGGCATGGTTCCCAGTCTTTCTCAGGGCACCTTAGCATTTGCTTCATATCATTACTCTTCCCTTGGGAGCATCATTTAAAAACACAACAAAAACACAACTCAGGAGTTCCCGTCGTGGCGCAATGGTTAACGAGTCCGACTAGGAACCATGAGCTTGCGGGTTCGGTCCCTGCCCTTGCTCAGTGGGTTAACAATCCGGCGTTGCCGTGAGCTGTGGTGTAGGTCGCAGACGTGGCTGGGATCCCGCGTTGCTGTGGCTCTGGCGTAGGCCGGTGGCTACAGCTCCGATTCGACCCCTAGCCTGGGAACCTCCATATGCCGAGGGAGCGGCCCAAGAAATAGCAACGACAACAACAACAAAAAAAAAGACAAAAGACAGAAAAAAAACCACACAATTCAGAAACGCTGACATTTGTGTGGATGGATGTGAAATACCACAGTATGTTTTAAAT
Organism: Phacochoerus africanus; assembly: GCF_016906955.1. Lineage (NCBI taxonomy): Eukaryota > Metazoa > Chordata > Mammalia > Artiodactyla > Suidae > Phacochoerus > Phacochoerus africanus. Next base: position 107,927,061 of record NC_062550.1, read on the forward strand.
TGCAAATAAAGAAAAGTTATTTGAATCAAAAGGACAAACTTGTTCGTGGCGCTCTCCCTCCTAGCCAGTCTGACGCTCTTGAATGCCAAGGTTCAGAGCTTCCCACAGTGGCGCGTAGGGTCAGTTGTCTGGCGGAGTCCTTCTTGCGTGAGAGCATCGCGATGTAGACATGTACGTGCCTGCTTACGATCCTGAATTGGTAGCACACCTGCTAAAATCAGCCACCATTTTCTTCAGTTGTCACCTGAGCATGGGGATACTTGGTTCAAGGTTTGATGTTTGTTTTTATCTTGTTAAACCTGTAGGCATAACGCTTGCTTCAAAACCCGAATCAACACCTATTTCTTCTAATGAAAGCTATGGTGAAGAATCAAGTCTGCATTCACAATCAAGTATTTGCTTATAATCCATAAAGTTCATCATTGCAAGGTGATGAGGAAGAGGTCTCTCTTTAATTTGCACATAAGCATGAATAAGCATGTAGGTGCATGCACATGGGTGTGTAAGTGTGTGTGCGCTAAGATATTTTGACATCTGAGTATCTTGAAAAAATTACCAGGGATACTGGCTGCCTGATAAACCTCCTGTTTCCCAGAGGTCCAGGTCACGTTAAGACCCTGTGAACAAGAACTGAGAGTTCCCTTGCACACCAGTGAACGCCCTTGGTGGCTTTGCGTTGAAAAGCAAATTCAACAGCACAAACCGTCCATGTAATGAGCCCTGCTGTGCAGCCTGGAGACTTGGCCTGCTGCCACCATCACCAGACAAAGCAACCAGAGGTGGGTCTCAGACCGTCCAGAGCACGGAGGATGAGAACAGACACTCTGAATGGTTTTTTATATGCTAGAATTACCCATTTCTACATGTGCACTTTCATACAATGTGGTTTGTAGATTTCTAACTGTGATTTTACTAGCAGGCATATTGTCTGCAGCCTCACACACACAAGAACTATCAAAACTATCACTAGAATTTCTGCATTATAAAATTTCCTAGGACTAACCAAGGTCTAAGAGAGAGATGAATCAATCCTTATCAAGAAAGGTGTAAAAAATAAATAAATAAATAAATAAAATAAAATAAAAAAGAAAGTTGTGCCTTGCTCGCTCTATACCAGTTCGCCACATAGTAGGGCAGATCTGTTGGTGCGCTTGAAAGATCAGCTCTCTCAGGAAGCTCTAACATGCATGGTGTGAAAGGAAGGTTATAATAAAACCCCAGATTATTCAAAGCCCAGTAAATACCCTGCAATACATCGTTCCTTTCGTCTTTTCCCAGTAAGACTGAAACCCAGAAACTTCTTTCGAATGTTTTCAATATTTTCTTTTCCTATTTTGTTCTCATCAGGATTAAATCACCACAATGAAATCCCCAACAGTGTAACTCAACTGCTGCAGCAAATGACCCTGCACATCAGAGCGAAGCGCAAAACCATTTTTTTAATGACACTGAAGCAGTAACATTACACTTGTAAGGTATTTATTCTTGATACAACTCATGCTTACTGCAAAAACATATATGGTGTCTACTGCTGCCTCCAGAAATGTAATTTGATTAATAGAAAAGGATATTAGGAATGAGTCTGAAAGTCTTGATTATTAATTACACCTATCACAAAGTGAATTTTCTCTACTGATTTATTAACCACCGCGGTTAGCCCAAAATGAGTTCTCGCAGAAACTGGATAAAATTACATGGGAAATTACTTTTCTGCACAAACTAGATAAATTTTCCCGTGTTATAGACATGCCGAAGTAAATTACATCAAGAAAGCAGCAAGCAATGTCCTTTCACTCTTCTAATGTCATTTTGATTTTCCTATTTTAATCCAAGGGAGATGATGAATAAGAAATCTTTTAAAAATTACATTGTGTTTTCAGATGAGTAAGTATATTTATTATTTTATTGAGAAAATGTAATTTGTTGTGCATCTTTCTAAACATTCTCTTCATTATCTGTGAATACAATTTTCTAGGATGAAAAATAGCCTGTTATTCAAATATTTTTGTTTTCTCTAATTTTCTAATTACAGAAGATCAAGTCTGATTCCATTGCCTACTCATTTTTAAAAACTGTTTTAAAACATCTTAAAGATGGCATCTAAATTCTTATAGGGAAATTTAAAGATTTTTTGCATGTTTTTTTGCATGATGGTTTTCTTCTTTTATCAAAAAAAGATAAGCTTCAGGCATTACATACCACATTAATGAAGTACATTGCACACGCCACTCATGTACCACAGAGTCTCACACTGAAACACGTTTTCCAGTGATGGAGACAATGTGAGGAGGGCTACAGACATGCTTCCTAGAGTTCAGGTACCATCAGGATTTAATATGAAATACCCATCAAGTCTGCTTTGCTCTATATTCATTTAGTGATCAACAATGCGTTTCACAGAGGAGACAGCAACCTCAGGTTATTTAAAGGATGAACAGTAATGCTCTGGGATAACAAGCAGATTTTGAGCATATACCAAGGTTCACTACGAAGAGAAAGTCAGTCCACGTGCTTTTGTCAAATCATAAAGTCTCCATAAATGTTGGTAATTCGCTTCCTAACAAAATTTACAGGATCCTTCAGAGGACTAGAAACACAGTAAATATGACCATCACTTTTCACAAGCAGGTGCTGTATCAATATTGCTCAACTTCCTTCCCAAATTATTGAGTCTTTCCTCAAGTGGAATGCACCAGTTCAAGTTTGATCGACTGTGTGGCAATCCACTTAAGCTCCCCAGGAGCGAACTTCACCCAGGGCTGCGAAGAGAACCATCAGCTCTACGAGCCTGACGGATGGATTGTCGCTCATCAAAAGAAACCGTGAAGATGAGTCCACTTTGACAAATCAGTATTAAAATTAAATTATGGACCACGAATAAATGATAATTGTGTTGACCCTTTGGATTGAAACAAACCTTATCCACATCCTATTTTGTAGGGCCTGAAAGCTCCGAAGGGTTTTCACATTTTTTAAAGGTAGAAAGGAAGGAAAAATGGCAAGAAAAAATATACTAGAGAAGCTGAGTGTGATCCGCCTAAAACATACACCACCTGGTTCTTCGCAGAAAAAGTTTGCTGTTTGTGATCTAGATACCACAATAACAAGCTGTTTCTCATCTCTCAATTTAATAAAGGTACTAATATGTTTTTCCGTTGATGGATATTCAAAATTTTAATTTTTCAAATTGACATATACTTTATGTACAATAAACTGCACATATTTAAAGCATATGATGTATGAAAAACAAAAATAAACAAACGAAACCTAATCAAACTTAGAAGCTTTTGCACAGCAAAGGACACCATAAACAAAACAAAAAGACAACCTCTAGACTGGGAGAAAATATCTTCAGATGATGTAACTGACCAGGGCTTCCTTTCCAAAATATACAAACAGCTCATACAACTCAACAACAACAAAAAATCCAATTGCCAAATGGGCAGGAAACCTAAACAGACATTTCTCCCAAGAAGACATACGGATGACCAACAGGCACATGAAAACACGCTCAACATTGCTCATTATTAGAGAAATGCAAATCAAAACTACAACGAGGTACCACCTCATACTAATCAGAATGGCCCTTATTAAAAAGTCTACGTGTAACAAATACTGGAGAGGGTGCGGAGAAAAGAGAACCCTTCTACACTCTTGGTGGGAATGTAAATTGGTACACCCATTATGAAGAATGGTATGGAGGTTCCTCAAAAAATTAAAATTAGGAGCTCCCGTCATAGCTCAGTGGTTAACAAACCCGACTAGGAACCGTGAGGTTGGAGATTTGATCCCTGGCCTTGCTCCGTGGGTTAAGGATCCGGTGTTGCTGTGAGCTGGGGTGTAGGTCGCAGACGTGGCTCGGATCCCGTGTTGCTGTGGCTGTGGTATAGGCTGGCAGCTACAGCTCCGATGCGACCCCTAGCCTGGGAACCTCCATGTGCCACGGGAGCAGCCCAAGAAATGGCAAAAAAGACAAAAAAAATTAAAATTAGAATTATCTGATAATCCAGAAATTCCACTCCTGGGTATATATGCAGACAAAACTAATTCAAAAAGATGCGTGCAGCCCTATGTTCATTGCAGCACTATTCACAATGGCCAAGACATGAAAACAACTTAAATGTCCATCGACAGATGAATGGATAAAGAAGATGTGGTTACATATTTACAATGAAATACTTAACCATAAAAAAGGACAAAATAATGCTATTTGGAGCAACGTGGATGAAACTAGAGACTCTCATACTAAATGAATTAAGTCAGAAAGAGAAAGACAAATACCATATAGTAACCTTTATGACTGCAATCTAAAACTTGACACAAATGAACCTACCTATGAAATAGACTCGCAGACATGGAGAGTAGACTCGTGGTTGCCAGTTGGGGAGGGTGGGTGGAGGGAAGGATTAGGAGTTTGAGGTGAGCACATGTGAACTATCACATACAGAATGGATAACAGCGAGGTCCTACTGTATAGCTCAGGGAACTATATTCAACATCCTGAGATAAACCATAGTGGGAAAGAATGAAAAAAAAACATATATATATGAATCTATATCAGATTACATGTGTATGAATCTATATCAGTTATGCATATATATATATATATATCTGAATCACTTTGCTATACAGCAGAAACTAACACATTATAAATCAATTATACTTCAATTAAAAATATAAAAATAGAATATATGCTTTATGAGTTTTCTGATGAAACTATCATTCTAATCAAGCTATCAAACATTTCCAATACTTTCAAAACTTTCTTCACGCTTCTTGAGAACTCATCCCTCCCTCCATTCCTTTCCCCAGACAACAGATCTTTCTATGATCATAGAATTTTATATAAATAAAATCATGGCACACAAACTTTTTCAACTGGCTTCTTCCATGCAACATCATTTTGAGATGCATCTGCCTCTGGTGGGATTTGTAATGTGTTCCACTTTACTACTGAGTAGGATTCCACTGTATGATGTACCAGTTTGCTAACCCATTTATTTTTTTTGATGGGCATTTTTCTTGGGTAAATACACAGAAACACAATTTCTCAGCAATATGGTAACTATATGCTTGACTTTATAAGAGGCTGTCCAACTGTTTTCCAAAGTATTTGTGCCACCTTACATTCCCCATAGCATCCCTGCCCCACAGCCTTAACACTTGCTATTGCTACTTTTTAAAGCAGTAATTATCAAGCTATCTCACTGATGGGTTAATCTGCATTTTTCCTAGTGACTAATGACAAAGACTCTCTCCTCCACCCAACTCTAGTCAGGCTTCTTGAGCCTTTCTTGACTAAGCCTCTCCCTCAGCCTGTAAAAACTGCAGAGTCCCCGCACACAGGATTCCGTCCACCCTCTGTGCTGAGAGACTAGAACAAACACTAGCCTGGTTTCTGACGTCTCAGTCCTATGATGATGTTACGTCATCATGCTGATGGGCAGATAGGCCCTGGATCTCCTCTTAGACAGTTTAGAAGCTTTGCCATCACAAATCCTTCCTCCACCCTTCGAGACAGAAATCCATCCCCTCGACCTGTTTTCTCAAGGACCCAAGAGCCGGTTCTTTGAAAGGCAAACATGCAGAGGTCTGTCCTCTTGCTGCCAGTCCCTGTGGGAGGACTGGAGCCACCTCCCTGGGCGTCATGACCATCTGCTCTCGTATAGATACAAGAAGGCTGTGTCTCCTCCAGAGACGTGCCAACTAACCAACCCCGGTGGCCTGGTCATGTTAACTAACCCCCTCCTTCCTGCTTCTGTCAACTCCTACCTCCATGACTTGCTCAAGCCCCCACTCCCTCCCCCACTCTCCTGTTAAGACCCTGAACACCTCTGCACAAGTCAATACTGACCTCAGTTCACACAGGACTCTTGCTTGCTGCAACAGTAGCACTGATAAAATCTGTCCCTACCACTTGAAGGAGGGTCTGGCATAGGTTCTCTCTGATACTAAGTATCTTTGATACTGCGTATCTTTTGATGTGCTTATTGGCCATTCACATACCTTCTTTTGTGAAGTGCCTGTTCAGATCTTGGCCATTTACTATGGCCTTCCCATTACGGAGTTGTAAGATTCTCCATATATTCTGAGTACAAGTCCTTTTACTATATACACATACATCTGTACATGTATGTAAAATAATTTTTTGCCAGTCTGCAGCATGACTGTCATTTTCTTCACAGTAGCCTTCAAAGAGTGAAAGTTTAAATTTTGAGGAAATTAAATGTGAACATTTTCCTTTTATGGTTTTATATTAGCAAGGATTCTAACAGAACCAATAGGGTGTGTGTGTGTGTGTGCTGCACGTGTGTGTGTGTGTAGAACTACAGATATATAGAACCAACAGGACATGGCCTGATAATCCTGTATCTATCTATATACACAGAGATCCTATTGATTTTGTATCTGTCTCTACATATCTACGTATCAATTTGTGGAGATATATCTATATACCTATAATCTCCATCTATATTGACATAATATACAGAGATATATTTGTTATATGGAATTGACTCCTACAAATGTGGAGACTTGAAGAATCCAACATCTGTAGTACAGAAAGTAAAACAGAAACTATCTTTTAAAAGCCTAATGGTTATATCAAGTCAGGTCAAAGCGAATTAACTGGATGACGCACTTACATATTTACCATCAGTCTAACTCCCTGAAGTTTGTTCTCCTGGGATCTGTACACACTGATGTAAACTAGCCCTTGGCTCCTTTGCCACCTGACCAAACTCACATTTGGCTGAAAGTCACAGCCAAGTTTTGGCACAAGGAAGAAGGAAAAAAAAAAAAAAAAGGCAGAGGGACCTCAGGACTCCGGCATTGAATGGAGATGCTCTGGAGACCTTGGATGGGGCGACAGAAAGCTCACAGTGAAGAAATGAGGATGAGGGAGCGTTCCCTCTGGTGGCATCCAGAGCCCAATTCATCACATAAACACCTCAAGCTCATTAAACCCTGGCGCTCCGTGAAAGCCCCAGGTTCATTACTTCAAATGATACGAGGACAGGAAAAGTAAGTGGCTTCTGGGAAGAAAGCAAAAAGGACATTTCATAAGAAAGCTATTTTCTCAAATCATAACCTCCGCTATTCCAGAAAAGGAAAACTCATCAAAGATACACGCTTTAAAAATACTTGAAAAGATGTGAGCTGCACACAAGTGCAAAGAGGGGAGGTCTTCCTCATTAAACGGTGGGTGAAGCTTAACAGAGGAGAGTCGTGCTGGGGGAATCGCAATTCCACGTTAGTAAAAGGGTTTTCTTTCAACACACCATTGACTGTCAGCACAGACGAGAGAAATAGCCCCAGACGAGGACACTCTGTCTCGAGCTTTTCGTCCTAGGTTGTGCTAAAGACACAGAGCAAGCGACAGAAGGACAAAGCTAATTCTCCACAAGGCACTTCCACATTTCTCATCTTAATAAATTGAGAATACGTAATAAAATAAAAAACCTTGGAAGAGAGGTTTTTAAAAAAAGAAGAAAAAGAAAACCGTGAAAGGTAGGTATTGGTATCTCCACCTTAATGATGAGAATTAATTTCAGATAAGAGGCTTCCCCGAGTCACGCAGCCAATGGCAAACCCAGGCAGAGAACTCAAGACTCATTCCCAAGCCGTGTTTCGCCTCGACATCGTCTGTCTCAGTAACTAACTCAAGCTTCCTCTCATCTACTCATTAAAACTTCTTGAGGAGTTCCTGTTGTGGCTTAGTGGTTAATGAACCCGACTAGGATCCGTGAGGATGTGGGTTCGATCCCTGGCCTTGCTCAGTGGGTTAAGGACCCAGCATTGCCCTGAGCTGTGGTGCAGGTCGCAGACGGGGCTGCTGTGGCTGTGGTGCAGGCCGGCGGCTACAGCTCTGATTGGACCCCTCGCCTGGGATCCTCCATAGGCCGCGGGGGCGGCCTGAAGATACCCAAAAAGACGAAAAACAAACACTTACTGAACACCTACTATATTCCAGGAATTATGCCACAGGTTTGAGACAGAAGGATGAATTACACATGACCCTCGCCCCCCGGGAAGGTGTCTCATCAGCAAGGAAATGTGTGAACAAGTAGAAACTGGGCGTCACTGGTTCTTCCCCACATGCACGATTGTAAGAACCAAGTGCCTTGCGAAGCCATCTCCCCAAATCTCCAAGTGCTCCTAACGCCCCCACAAGTCTTATTACTAAATGTCGGCTTGTGCGGATTTGAGAACTAGCGACCAACAGTCCATAGGGTCGTAACAATACTGTTGGACATGCGCGGTACTGACCTGCATAGTCACCTTTTTGAAACACTTGAATCAGATGCTAATTTCACCAGCATCACGGACGGGGGCTTCCTTGAAAATGGGCAAGATCCTGGCCCTGCATTCGCACGCGGCAGGGCCCCTCTGGAGCTCAGGAGTCCTCGCCCTTCCTGACAAGGTATTTGCTCTCCGGTTTACCAGGGACCCCCTTCTCTCATGTCACCGACTTAACCTACGTCATCCATTTACTTTACCTGCCTGGCTATCAGCCCACTTTTCCTCTCCTCCAGCCCTGACCTTCTTGACTGGTCACCACGATACTCAACTCTAACCACGCCCATGATCTGCAGAATTTCCCCAGGAGGATGCGTCGCCAGGAGCCGCCAGGGAAGACGCTGTGGTCGAGTGGAGAGAACATGTTCGTTTGTGAGCCAGGCTTTCAGCAGGGCTGCACAACACCACTGCTTTTGCTGAAAGCTCTCTTCCAAGTTTTTCCTTCCATCCCCCTCAGCCCACCCCTGATTCAAGCACCCATCTGTCCACAGAGACCGAGTGCAAGCATGTATCGCTCAGGGTCTGGTAGAAAAATAGCAGCCACATTAGTGATTCCACAGAGAATTGATAATAGGGAATTGGTGCAACGGGTACAGAGGACCAAAAAGCAAGAGGGGACATCAAAGGAACACAGTAACTGTGGAAAGCAGCCGTCGTCCCCAGCCTGGGGCATGCAGGAGCAATGCCGGGATTCTCACAGCCTAGGAGCTTGGAGGAGAAGAGCCTCAAAGCTGGGACTTGACCTGTGAGGTGGGGGTTGCCCCCTGGCTGCCCCTGGCACCTTGGGATCGGTCATCAGACGTGATACCCGGGAAGTGCTGTTAGCCACACAACAGAGCAAACGGGGGAGGAGGACTCCCTTCCCCCGCTTCTGCATCCCCATCTCCCATGAGTGCAGAGAGGGCAGGAGCCCAACCCAGCATAGCTAAGCGTAGAGGACGCAGATTCGGAGGCAAGGGTGAGAGCTGAGAATCAGCACGAAGGCATCGGGTCCCAATGCCCTGCTTTTAACAGCTGAGGCTGTGCGAGGACGTGTTCTTCTTGGCTTTTCTTCCCTCGAGTTCCGTTTTCTCCCAGAGTGGTTCTGGGTCCCTCATACAAACCCGTTTCTGGAAGATCTACCCACCTCCCAGGGTTATCAGGCGTGTTGACCTCCAAGGCATGAATGGCAAAACACCAGAGTGGTACCCAAATCTTTAGAATGATGTGCAATTACTAATCATCAAAGGTACATACAGTACACAGCAGTGAGAACAAAGAAACAAGGGGTAACATTTGACCCGTGGGACAGTCAGCGGACTCGCAGGGGAGAGAAGAGTCCTGTGGACACAGGCAGCAACCTCGTCCCCTTCCCGTTCTCCCTTCCACTCTACCCTCCGAAGCACTGCTGAGTTGCTGCCTCGCTGGCTTGCACTACCTCGCCCGCGCCTATGCCCAGAATGCTCTCCCGGCCTCGCCCCTTGTCTGCCTCCTCATCCTCATTTTTGTATTTATTCTTTTTAAATTTTACCTTTTTTTTTTTTTTTTTTTTTGCTTTTTAGGACTGCACCCGCAGCACATGGACGTTCCCAGGCTAGGGGCCTAACACCACAGCCACAGCAACACGGGATCTGAACTGTGTCTGCGACCTACACCACAGCTCAAGGCGCCACAGGATCCCTGAACCAATGGGTGAGGCCAGGGATCGAACTCCAACCTCATAGGACACTAGGTGGACTCTTTTCCGCTCGGCCACAATGGGAACTCCCTCATCGTCTTTTAAAACCCTGCTCACACATCACCACCTCAAGGAGTCTGTCCTGAGCCCACCCCTCTCTGGGGCTGTTTCTACGGCTCCCATTGTTATGCAAATCTTGGTTATCATAATCATTTTGCTTCAATTCTGATAACGGATTTTTGAGGAAAGAGCATAAATTTTCACTTTTAACACCACCCATGCTTGATAACTATTGGCCTTCAGCAAAGTTAGGATATTGCGAAGAGTCTGAAAGGCCAAGTCAAGAAGAGTCTGGCTTTTTTTCCTACAAGGAAAAGGCAATCATTCTCACACTCTCTCCTCCCAATGGAGTAATGTTCCTATAAAGCTTTCACTACGGAAAAACGGTGCTCCCTCGGCTGCTCAGTGGTTAATAAATCCAACTAGGAACCGTGAGGTTGTGGGTTCGATCCTTGACCTTGCTCAGTGGGTGAAGGATCCCGCATTGCTGTGGCCCTGGCGTAGGCCAGCGGCTACAGCTCCAATTGGGCCCCTGGCCGAAGAACCTCCATATGCCATGGGAGCGGCCCTAGAAAAGGCAAAAAGACCAAAAAACAAAAACTTTCACTGAGGAAAAAAAAAAGTCGGTCTAAAATGCAAATTATTTATTCATGTGGCTTTCAGAGTCTTTAATAATTTGTTCGACATTACTAAGACATTATTATAATTAAGACAGCATTACATGACACTTTTCTAAAATGCCTTAGGACCACCCTTTATTTCTCTTCTGCATGGCTCTATCCATTCTCACTACTTCCTACCATCACCTCTCAAAAGCCCAGGTACAGCTTTTTTCCCCTTCCCAGCAAAGTCATAGGAACCTTGCTGTTTTCCTTAAAGCCACAAGCCCATCCGCAGCTGCAGGGCCCTCCATGGCTGTCCCAAGTGCAAAGCACTTGCCAGAAGAGACAGGAATGCACACGGGACATCTCTTCACAAGTGAAGCTTCCCCCTGGGCTGCAACTCTCAGGGCCTTAGTGCCCTAAAAGCCTGCGGAAAAACCATATTGAAAAGGGGCTACCAGCAGAAAATGCAAAATGAGGGGAAATTCTGGAAAATGGAGGCAAACACATGGCAATCCACAGATTCAACCCACCCCTATCAAAGTGCCAATAGCATATTTCACAGAACTAGAATAATTTTAAAATTTGTATGGAAACACAAAAGACCCCAAATAACACAAACAACCTTGTAAAAGAACACAGCTGGAGGAATCATGTCCCCTGACTTCAGACAATGCTACAAAGCTACAGCAATCAAAACAGTATGGTCACGACACCGAAACAGACACATGGATCCATGGACTAGACTATGACGCCGACGAAAGAGATCAAAGATGACACAAACAGATGGAAAGACATATCATGCTCTTGGATTGGAAGAGTCATATTATCAAAATGACTATACTACCCAAGGCAGTCTACAGATTCAATGCAATCCCTATCCAATCACCAAGGACATTTTTCACAGAAAATGTTCTACAAGGCTAGAAACCTCATTAAAAATAGAGCTTATCTTTCGCAGTGGTTTCCAGATAGTCTCGGTTTGAGAGTCATTAGATAGGCTTGTGTCACAGGCCCACACCACAGCCACAGCAATGCCAGATCCCAGCCCTGTCTGAATAGATTTTTGTTGTTGTTGTCTTTTGTCTTTTAGGGCTGCACCTGCAGCATATGGAGGTTCCCAGGCTAGGGGTCTAATTGGAGTTACACCTGCCAGCCTACACCACAGCGATAGCAACACTAGATCTGAGCTGTGTCTGCAACCTATACCACAGCTCACGGCCAAGCCGGATCCTCAACCCACTGGGCGAGGCCAGGGATTGAACCCGCAACCTCATGGTTCCTAGTCAGATTCATTAACCACTGAGCCATGACAGGAACTCCTGAATAGACATTTTTCCAAGGAGGAAATGCAGAAGGCCAGTAGGCATGTAAAAAGATTCCCGATGTTTCTAATCACCAGGGAAAGGCCCAGGGCAGTGGGTTAAAGGATCCAGTGTTGCCACAACTGCGGCATAGGTCACAACTGCAGCTCAGATGTGATCCCTGCCCTGGGAGCTCCGTATGCCACTGGTGGCCAAAAAAAGAAAATAAAAAAATTCTAGATGGATTAAAGATCTAAATGTTATTAACTATTAGGAAGTTTTGAACTTCTGGTTGAGGGAGGCCTCCCTAAGCAAGGGGGGGACATATTTTATTTATGTGTTTATTTATTTATCTTTTGCTTTTTAAGGCTGCACTCTCGGCACATGGAGGTTCCCAGGCTAAGGGTCGAATCAGAGCTCTATCTGCTGGCCTACACCACAGCCACAGCCACAGCCACACCAGATCCGAGCTATGTCTGCCACCTATGCCACAGCTCACAACAACGCCAGATCCTTAATCCACTGAGCAAGGCCAGGGATCAAACCTGCATCCTCATGGATGCTAGTCAGGTTCGTTAACCACTGAGCCACAATGGGAACTCTGGGGGAAAGCTTGTTTTTAAAAAGGAATTATATAATATATACAGGTATGGTCCTCGTTGGTTCTCTATTTGGCACTATCTTTTCTTGGGCCTGTTTTATACAGTTTGATTCCAGCAGTTTGAATGTATGTTAACATGTACCTAATTTGCCATCTGGCTCAGATATACTTCTATTGTTACCCTTCAACTCTGTTCTATCTTTCAGTATTTTCTTGGAAACTTTAACATGTTCATTCTGCCACATGAAATACTTAAACTGGCCAGTTCAAAAAACACTGAACTGATGATTAAAACTCTACTCAGTTTGGATGTCAGCTGGGTAGAGATCATCAGACTTAGGATGAAGATTTTCCTATCGCTGAACATGGTACTTTGGATTTTCAAATGCCAGCTGCACACCTCAGGCCAAACTCATCACCTCCCTTTCAAAGACCTGTTTTGATTTTTATGCTCCCTCACTTGGTGATATTTGCACTGCTGCACATGCTTAAACCCAATGTCATTTGCACTCACTCTTTTTCACTTCCCACAACCAAAGGGTCGCCAAGTCCTGCTAATACCTACCTGGAAAGTATCTCTCATACCCTTTCTTCACCCATCTCTAAACTGCTAAGCCAAGTTACCATCTCTTGAATAAACTGTCGTTTATGTCCCTTAATTGGCCTCTGCCTCCAATCTCCAACCCTCCTAAAACCTATTTCTCATGCTGCCTCCAGAACTAGAGTTTTAAAACATAGATGTGACTCCGGCAATCCTTCTGATGGACAGTTTCAGTGTTTCCGATATAACAAAATCAGCCACATTTCATCCTGTCCCAATTTATCTTTCTGGTTCACCCCTCCTTCCAAAACATACGTTCACACACACTCTGTGCTCTAACCATACGGATTTACTTGCGGTCTCCTGGACACCCTGCCTCCTGTGTGTCTTTGAAAATGCTCTGCTCCTCACCGTCCAGCATGGTGGCCACTGGCCGCATGGGGCTCAAGAGCACCTGCAATACGCCTCCTCCACATGGAGGTGAACTGTCAGTGTCAAAGGAGGTTCCCTCAAGTTCAAAGATTTCATCCCAAAGTTAATGGCAAATATCTCAACAATGCTGCATTAAAATTACATGTTGATAAAATTGTGGAAAGTGTAGTAAGAACGATGTAGTGGCTATCAAGGGTTAGATAAAATGTATTAAAATTAATTGTATCTGTTTCCTTTCACCTTTTTTTAATGTGGCTTCTAGAACAGCTATGTTTCCGCACATGGCTCCAACTGTTTTCTATTAGACAGCACTGCATTAATCCATTTCTCCCCTTCTGATAAAACTTACTTGTGCTTAAAATCCTACCTCAGTGGTTAACAAATCCGACTAGCATCATGAGGACACAGATTTGACTCCTGGCCTCACTCAGTGGGTTAAGGATGCAGCACTGCCATGAGCTGTGGTGTAGGTCGCAGACACGGACGGCTCGGATCCTGCGTGGCTGTGGCTGTGGTGTAGGCAGGCAGCTCTAGCTCTGATTCAACTGACCCCTTGCCTGGGAACCTCCACATGCTGCAGGTACGGCCCTAAAAAGACAAAAAAAAAAAAAAATCCTACCTCAGATGTCACCTCCCCTGTGAAGCCTTCCCAGCTACCCCACTCTAGAAAAAAATGATTTCCACCTTTCTCTTAACTTCGGTCACAGCCCTGACCTCAGTAGAATGTGATTGTAAGTCTGTCTTTACCGTTTTTTAATCTTTGCATCAGTTGATTCCTTACTCTCCAAATAGGCTCAGTGCTCAATCAACATGTGCTCATTAACTGGGAGGAATAAATAGTTCTATCAAAAACTGACACTAAGGATAATCACCAAAAATAATCACAAGACTTACCCCTGGGCTCACTGCACACAGGACAGCAAAGGAAAATGTTTCACGTAATTCCAATAAGAGAAAGTTTTTGGTTTGTCAGGAAACCAAACATTTTCCTAGCACTACCTCGAGGAGGGATTTATTGCCTGAAACCTTATATGAGCCACTGAGCCGCACAGTACGTCGGGTCTTTAATCAGGAGTCGACAGATAATACAGAAAACTTCCATATATGGCCATTTCTTATATGAAGGAACACTGCAAGCCGACAGCAAGTATTATAGCTCTGCAGAAAGCAAGCATTTTATAGACTAGGGTAAGTCAGTTCAAATGAAGCTCCCTGGTGATCTCATTTGATAAAAAGAATCCAGAAAATACAGTTGGGTTTTTTAAAATCCACTCTCATAATCTTTCAATTGGAACGTCAATTATAATTTATTAAAATTATTGATATTGTTGGGTTCATATGGCTTATCACAGTCTTTGATTTCCATTTACGCTATGTGTTTTCTTGTTCCTTTATTCATTTCTTTTATTCCTTTGAATTGTTTTTATTACTCCACTTTTTGCTGTATTAGCTTTTTAGTTAGGTATTCTTTGATCTTTCCTTTAGTGATTATCCTACTATTAGATACAATTTATAATTGTATTAAAATCTATGGTGTTGAACAAAGAAAATATTTAAACAAAAAGGACATAAAATTCAATGAAAATGGGTAGCAAAGGATATAATATATACTAACCAGAAGAAAGCTACTGCAGCAGTATTGATATCATATAAATATGATCTTAAGACAAAAGCATTACATCATGACAAAGAAACAATTCACCTAAAGAAACAATGAGCCTGAACCTGCAGTTAGTTAACAACTGGGCTAGAATAGATGTTGAAAAATTGACAAAAATATAATAAGAAATTATAAATCCATAATCAGAGTGGATGATTTTCACATCCCTCTCTCAGCAATTTATAGATAAAGCAAACACAAAGTAGTAAGAATATTAAGGATTTCTCAAAATAAGGAAGAAGCATGGTCTAATGGAAATATATAGTCGTATATGTATTATATAAATATATATTCATATGTATATGAATCCTGAACACAGTTTTAGAAACACATGAAATACTTAGAAAATCTGACCTTATACTAAGTCACAAAGAAAATCTCAATACGAACCCCTAAATCAGCGTAATACCACATGGCCTACTCACAAGCCATTCAAAACAGAACATAGTAACGACACGGTAACTTCCCAAAATACCCACCGATTTTAAAGTGTAATTGTAAGATGTCTGTGAATCGAGAAGTCAAATGGAAATTGGAAAACATTTTAAGATGGAATAACATGAAAATATTATATATGAAAACCTATGGAGTTCCCGTCGTGGCGCAGTGGTTAACGAATCCGACTAGGAACCATGAGGTTGCGGGTTCGGTGCCTGCCCTTGCTCAGTGGGTTAACGATCCGGCGTTGCAGTGAGCTGTGGTGTGGGTTGCAGACGCGGCTCGGATCCCGAGTTGCTGTGGCTCTGGCGTAGGCCGGGGGCTACAGCTCCGATTAGACCCCTAGCCTGGGAACCTCCGTATGCCACGGGAGTGGCCCAAAGAAATAGCAAAAAGACAAAAAAAAAACCAAAAAACCTATAACATGCAGCTAAAGTGGTACTTAGCAAGTTGCCCACACTGTTCAAGGCACAGAGTAGAAAAGACAAATGACTGAAAATAAATGCTTTTAACATAGGAAATGGGAAAAAAGCCACAAAAAAGAAGTTTTGGCCAAAAGAAAAGCCAAAAAAAGTACACAAAAGGAAATAATAATAATTTGTTAAAATAAGAAACAAAGAAATACTAGAGTATTTCAATAAAACTTAAAGAGAGAATTACTAGAGAATCACACATACACACATACAAACCAAAAACCAGTCATTTTTGAAAAGGTAACAAAACAAAAAATGCCTCACAAGTTTGATCAGGGGACCAAAAAAAAAAAAGCACAGTTATATTAGGAATTTAAAAAAGGGATTCGATAGACTTTTTTATAATTACATGTATTAGTTTTAACCCTTTTAGTTATAAAAGATCAAAAACCCATCATAAAATGACAAATAAATATTGAATTTAGTGGCTCATATTATAAAATCCAGAGCTAGGTATGGCTTTAGGTAGAGATTCACGCAGAGTTTAAATTACACTTTCATGACCCAAATTTAACCCTATTTCTCTCTTTCAATTCCATTCTCCTCCATGTTAGATTCCTTATTATCAGACTCTCCCCTCACGGCAGCACCGCGAGAGCCAGGACCCTTGTAACAACATTCTGGAGCCCAGGTGGAAGGATCCCATTCCCAGCGTGTCAGTCGAAGCGTCATTGCATTTTATTGGTTCTGACTGGCTCCGGAGCCCATCCCTAACCCAGTACCTGCAGCCCAGGGAACAGGATTCTCTGGTTGGCTGAGCTGGAATCACTGCATCTCTGCTGGAGTAGCAGCATGAAGGGTAGCACATTCACCAACATCAAGGCGCAGTCAGAGGAGATCGGTGAATGGCTGTTCTGGGGCAAAAAAAAAAAAAAAAAAGAAAGAAAGAAATACACCAGGATTTCAGGTTGTATTTTAAATGGGACTTCAACCCTACGAGCCCACCAAGATGAGTTAACTGCCAAATAGCCTTCCATAGAACAAAGAAAAGTTCATCTGTTGCATGGAATGATTCTGTACTATCCAATGCACCTCAAAGCTACAGCCAGAGGTGACTGTTCGGTTTTGCGAGAATATGGTGTTACCATATTTTCTTTTTTTTTTTTTGTCTTTTTTTTAGGGTGGCATCCCTGGCATATGAATGGTTCCCAGGATAAGGGTCAAATAGGAGTTGTGGCCGCTGGCCTGCACCACAGCCCCAGCAACCAAGCCACATCTGTGACCTACACCACAACTCATGGCAACGCCGGATCCTTAACCCACTGAGCCGAAGCCAGGGTCAAACCTGCGTCCTCATGGATGCTAATCCGATTCGTTTCCACTGAGCCATGACGAGAACTCCATAGACCTGTCCTTTTTGACAGGTATTAGCCAACCGATTCAACAACTTCTCAATGTGAAGTCCTAAATCACTGAGCTTCTTTCAAGGAGGTCTTTAATACACCAAATATCTTGAGTTAAAAATACCCCAGGAGGAGTTCCTGCTGTGGCTCAGGGGGTTACAAACCTGACTAGTATCCTTGAGAATCCAAGTTTGATCCCTGGCCTCACAAGTTGGTTAAGATCCGGTGATACCTCAAGCTATGGTGTAGTTTGCAGATGAGGCTTAAATCTGGTGTTGCTGTGGCTGCAGTGTAGGTTGGCAGCTGCAGCTCTTGATATGGCCCCAGCCTGGGAACTTCCATATGCTGCAGGTTCACGCCACCCTAAAAAGAAAAAAAAAAAACAAAAACACAAAACACCCCCAGGATTTTCTGTTGTGGCTCAGTGGGTTAAGAACCCAATACGGTGTCCATGAGGAGGCAGGTTTGATCCCTGGCCTTGCTTAGTGGGTTAAGGATCCAGCAACCCCCAGCATGGGAACTTCCATATGCTGCATGTGCAGTTGTAAAAAGAAAAAAAAAAAAAACAACAAAACACCCCACTGCTCTGTTTAAAGTTTGTTCTTTGTTCATTATTTAAGAAATACCAAGTGCTGGCTAGGTATTTTGTTTGCTGCTAAGGAAATAAGCACAAACATCAAAGATCACCAATCCCTGCCCTCAGGGAGCTGACAGTAGTCAGCCTAACAGTAGAAAAATTTTCAACTGCTACCTTGATGTATAATTGTTCAAGAGCATGAGTTAATTTTATACCCTTTTTAGAGGATTTTGCACAGCAGATTTCACGGGTCATTAATCTAGCCTAGCAAGGAAAGCATTTGGCTCTCGTGGAAACGTTCTCTGGGCACTTGGGAATGTGTCCCTAGCATTGCGACGGGGCTTAAGGTGAAAGGACAAGGGACATTGGAACAATGTGTCCAGCCTGTAACCGCGACCCCATTCCCTGCCCGACTCCAATCTGGGGGACGTGTAAGCATGGGTGGTTTTGTAGGAAGAGAGCAAAGTCTAACGCAAGAAGAAAGGATCTGAAGCATAAAAAGAGGAAGAGAAAGGCAAGAGCAGCGGGGGTGAGGGGTGAATGGTTGATACAGGCCGTTTGTACCTTCTGGTGGCAAGTAAATACTAGTCCATTGCTTGTTGTCAGCACTTATTGAGAGTTCTGGGAAAGCTGCCTTCTCTGAATGATTCAGTGACTTTATTTCAAATGATCTTCACAACTTCGAACAAAACCACTCTTGACTCAAGACCCAGGAAACAAATTTTATGCCATCTTAACTCCATTAGGGCAAAGAATAACTCATTCCACATAAAATCTCATGTTATATTCATGTCCCACCTCTCAGCTAAAACAGTTCAGTTTAGATTTTGCCTACATACTTGGCTAACAAGAAAACATTATCTGACTGCAAAACAGAAAGAAAAATCAAAATGCAGATTCAAATGGGTGGAAGCAATGCATTTCCAAACAACGAGAATAATTATGTATATGCTACAAGTAATCGAGTCTTCCAATAATGAGGGCGGTGACAGATGTAAACCACTGCCACCCGTACACAACAGAACCTCTTTTGAATAAAGACAATGGCATATACAATTTACATTTACTGCTGAATGAAAATGTCCCAAAAGGCATTTCTCATCAAGAAATCAAAGAGCCGCAGGCCCATGTTAGGAGTCAAGTTTGAATAGCTCACCAAATGAAAAACATTTAGAAAGTCTGCTTACAATTATTTGAAAGTCAGGAGAAAAAAATCGGGAAAACTGGTTCAGTGTGTGGTACCCAGTCGGACAGCTTTCCACCTGCCCGGCTCTGCCGCATCCGGAAATGGAGCTGATCAAGTCCCCCTTTTGCAGAAAATCTGTCCGTGTTTCCCTTGGAAACACCAAAGTTCTGACGATGCCTTCTACGTTCCTACTAGATGTGGCCTTGCTTCTCTACCTCGTCTCAGGTAATTCCGTCCCAGACCACGGTCCTCCAGCTGTGCTGGCTTCCAGCTGCCTCCAAACCCCAGTCAGGTGTCTACCACTCCAGGGCTTTTGCATTGGTCCTCGCCTTCGATTAGAATCCTCTCCTCTCAAGTCTCAACAAGGCTCCCCCAGTCCTTGAAGCCTGTTGCAGGGCGGCCGATCCTGACGTCTTCCTTAAAATTACAAATCTCCTCCCACTTTCACGATGTCCTCCTCTGCTTGCTTTCTTTCCATAACACTGTTCATGTGAGCACCACAAAGGCAGGTTTTTGTTTTGTTTTGAAATGGCTGTACCCAAGACTTATGGAAGTTCCCAGGCCAGGGACTGAGTCTGAGCCACAGCTGTGGCAACACCAGATCTTTTAACCCACTGCCTGGGGCCAGAGATCGAACCGGCACCCCAGCAGCCCCCCAATCCACTGCAATCGGATTCCTAACCCACTGAGCCACAGGGCTATCTCCAAGGCATTTTTGTGTTTTGTTTCCTACTTTTCCGTGCCCAGCATTTTTGTGTTTTGTTTCCTACTTTTCCATGCCTGGCCCAGAGTAAGTACTCGGTGAAAGTGTTGAATGAATGAATGATTGAATGTCGGTGCCTGAAAACGGGGCTGCCAGCACAGTTAGAGTTCCAGTTAACCATCGTCTGAGTAAAATCAGCCCCATCAAAAAATCTTACCTCCAAGCACTGTACTATTAGAATCTGGCTTCTCTTGAAAGCAGAGCCTGAAACAAAGTCAGGTATGCAGGTATTTTACTTGCCAAATGATTCCAGGCAGCAGGCATGAGGGACAAAGAAGAGTGAAATAATAAGAGTTCATGAAATGGCAACAGAAGAAAGTCAATACACAGGACTAATTGCTAAGGGGGGGGGGGGGCGGCAATAGCCTCAAAGCTGCAGTATAAGCAGGAAGCTAGAAAAGGTGACATCCAAGACCGAGGCCAATAAACTTGTAGGGTCCAGACTGGAGAAAAGAGCGGGTGCGACTGAGGCTGGACAGGGTCACAAAGCCAGGAAGGCAGTGGAGACCGAGGGGTTCTTACCATCCGATTTTAGGGGTGGCGCAATTGCCCCGAAAGACCTGATGGTCAGGGCTGTGGCCCCAAGGGCGAGTCGTCCGTGCATTTGCACAGGGCTCTGCACTTGCTTTCACACTCTGCTCTGCTGTCTTCAAATTCTTTTTTCTTTGTTTTGGTCTTTTTAGGGCCACACCTGCTGCATGTGGAAGTTCCCAGGCTAAGGGTTGAATCAGAGCTTCAGCTGCCAGCCTACACAGAGCCACAGCAATGCAGGATATGAACTGTGTCTGCAACTGACCCTGCAGCTTATGGCAATGCTGCATCTTCACGGGTACTGGTCAGGTTTGTTTACAATGAGCCGTGACAGGAACTCCAAATTCTTACTATTTTTAAACTTGTGCTCTGTAACAAAGTCTGGCGGGACAATGGAGCAGAGGCATGAGAAGAGGAGTTACTTGCAAGCAGTGGCAGCCCCCACCCACAAGGGCTCAGAGCCCTGGGCACCGCTGGCAGAGGCAGGCAGAGCCATCTTGGGCCCTTCCTGGGGAGACCCAGGGCCTGAAGCGGCGGCTGGGCTGAGACCTGGGCCTGGACGGGCAATGTAAGAGCCACAGCAGCCGCCTAAGTGGTAGCAGCGGAAGAGATGAAAGCCACGGGGTGAAGATGCGCCTTTGGTCAATAGCCGCAAAATAAAACATGCTGTTGAATGCAAGAATGCACACGGGAAAATACGTCAGTACCTACTATAAACATTTTGTTCTATCGGCAAAAGTAGAGTTAAATACACAAAGTCAGGTGAAATGGCATACTGGAGAGCTAACTTAAATATAAACCAAGAGGTATTATAGATAATTGAGGACTCTGATGAGAGAGTAGACAGTGTTTTCAAGCAAAAAGAAACTCCTAAGGAGTTCCCATTGTGTACAGCGTAAACAAGTCCATGAGGATGCAGGTTCAATCCCCGACCTCGCTCAGTGGGTCGGGAATCGGGCATTCCCATGGGCTATGGTGTAGGATGCAGAGCTCGGATCCCACGTTGCTATGGCTGTGGTGCAGGCCAGCAGCTGTAGCTCCGATTCAACCCATAGCCTGGGAACTTTCATATGGAAAAAAAAGAAAAAGGGAGCTCCTAAGATCTAAGATTCAAGGAATTTTTGTAGGGACACAGATGGAAAGAAGCTGGGAGCCGACACCTAAGTAAGGAATACGGATGCTTATTTTGCTCAAATATTAAAATGCTAGCTGGCTGGCCACCGCCGTCACTCTCTGGTCATGTCAACAGGCAGCAAGCAAGCTTGGCAGGCAAAGTGGAATGGAGTTAGGGTTCTGGGTCTGCCACTAATTATCTACATGACACGGGGCAATTGCAGCCTCTCCTTTTCCTAGTCTCAAAACTGGAGGAACTGTAGATAAGATAATCTTCCCACTCGACTGTAGTGATAACATATGTGAAAGTGCTTTGGAAAAAGAAAAAGGCGTAGTCAGAGCCTTCAATTATACATTCCAGCTCAGAGTTGTTTTATATCAAAAAAAAAAAAAAAAGAATGTTCCCCTGTGAGTTAAGAAAGACTGTAATTTCAGTGGCGTGTGCATCAGCCCTAAGCACTCTCCTTAAGTATTCCCGAAAAAGCGTCTATCAAATGCTGAATAACGCCAGTAATAACCGAGTTATCTTCCTCAAATCTCCCCTCACCTGGTCTCAGTCACAATAAACAGCGAACACAGAAAGAGCTGGCCAGTGGAAAAGTGCAGTGGTGATCAACTCTGGAGTCCAAAATAAATACCAAATCGTTTAAAAATAGCTGCATGATTTCGTAAACACTAAAATACAAACAGAAAACTGTTCAAGTTATTTGAGTAAATTGTGATACACATGATAAAAATATCCTGAATTTTAAAATCAGACAGGAACTTTCCCAAGTTCTCTCTTCAGTCTTTTATTTTTTGTCTTTTTAGGGCAGCACCCAAGGCATATGGAGGTTCCCAGGCTAAGGCCACAGCCACAGCAACACCGGATCCTTAACCCACTGAGCAAGGCCAGGGATCGAACCCGAAACCTCATGGATACTAGTTGGGTTCATTAACTACTGAGCCATGACAGGAATTCCTCTCTCTTCAACCTTTAGCTAAGAGTCCGCTGGAGAATCTGTAGAATCTCAATGGAGCTGTGGAATCATTAAGTTTCCGGGTCGAAGTTATGTAGCCTTGTATTTCTGTCTTCAAAGATTCTATTTAATCGTTTGTTAAACAGGATAGGAGTTTCTCTCCTGCCCTTGCACAGTGCTTTTACTTTTTATTTATTTTTGCTTTTTTAGGGCCACCCCCGAGGCATATGGAGGTTCCCATGCTAGGGGTCGAATCGGAGCTGTAGCTGCTGGTCTACACCACAGCCATAGCACTCGGGTTCCATGCCGCTTCTGAGACCTACACCACAGCTCATGGCAATGCCGAATCCTTAACCCAATGAGCGAGGCAAGGGATTGAACCTGCGTCCTCATGGATGCTCGACAGATTCGTTTCTGCTGAGCCACAACGGGAACTCCTGCACGGTGCTTTTAAAGGACCAAATGTGAAAATGTCTTGAAAACTACAAGGATGTTTACAGGGAGACAGATTTATCTTCCAGTTTTCATTCTGGTCCGAGGCTCTAGAATTCCATCTGGAAAAAGCCCAAGACGGTGAGCAGAGGTGAATCTCAAGATCCTTCACTGAAGAACACCATCCGTAAGAAGAGGACAGAAGGCAGAGCTCCCGTCGTGGCGCAGTGGTTAACGAATCCAACTAGGAACCACGAGGTTGCGGGTTCGGTCCCTGCCCTTGCTCAGTGGGTTAAGGATCTGGCGTTGCCGTGAGCTGTGGTGTAGGTTGCAGACGCGGCTCGGATCCCACGTTGCTGTGGCTCTGGCGTAGGCCAGTGGCTACAGCTCCGACTGGACCCCTAGCCTGGGAACCTCCATATGCCGCAGGAGCGGCCCAAAGAAATAGCAAAAAAAAAAAAAAGAAGAGGACAGAAGGCACTTTCATGGACTTCCTTAGAAATGAAGCAGAAAGGAACTACAAGGAACGAACAGGTAATCTTGACGCAACCAGCTTCCGGTTTCCAGGAATCTTTCCATCTGCCCCAAAATTAACAAGTGTTATATTGCTGAGGGGCGGGGGGTGGGGGGGGGGAAATACATCAGGAGTTGGGGATTAACAGATCTACGCTTCTATATGTAAAACGGATAAACAGGAAGGACCTGCTGCATAGTTCAGGAAACTACACTCGCTATCCCGAGATAACCTCTAACAAACAGAATCCGAAGCATATGTAATTGAGAAACTTTGCTGGTCACCTGAAACCAACACAACACTGTCAGTCAACTACACGCCCATTAAAAACACTATACATTAAAAAATGAAGAAAGCTACTCCAAAAAAAGAAGTGCTATATCCCATACATGAAACAGATTTATAACATGTCTGAATATATTTATTCAAATAAAACATCTCCCTCAAAATAGTCACACTTATGTTTTTCAAAACAGACAACTCCTCTCTTCCCCAGTTCAAAACCGTTTTAGATTTACCACGTCGTACAAAGGGGGGCACATCCAGCCGTATTTTTATCCCCACCAGCTATCAAATCCTAGGATGTTAAAAATGAGTTCTCATCACTTCTTCCTTTTCACCCTTGGGCAGCCCCCGCTGTGCTGACGACACAAGGAGCTAAGGTCAACTGTCCTTTTTGATTATAACTTTAATTACATGGAAACAAGAGTTTGCCATTAACAAACGTCAGGAAACTGAGCAGAGGTGGAGCTGAACAGAAAACAGCAGTTATGTTTACTGAGAAACTGCACTTTCCCAAGTCCGTGGCTGAGAGAATTTAAAAAAAGAGAAATTCTTGATGCTTCTAGCCACTGTTGATCTCATGGGATTGACTCATCTCAAGACTTCAGAAGTCTTCAGCTGCAACCCGTCTGTGTTATTACAGGTAATTAAAAGCAACGCACAGAAGGAAAGGAAAACTGGGAGGGGAGGGGAAGGTCAGAGAAAGTGAGTTGGCTCCACACTTGCTTTGCAAATAAGCCACAAAGAACAAAGAATGCCCCCTCTGAGTTTCATAGATAATGACTAGACTCAAGAGACAAAAGCAGAAACCTGGAATTCTGCATTTCCTTCATTCTCATCCTGCCTCTTCTAAGTAGATACTGTCGCCAGTTTCTCCTCAAATGTAAATAAACTCGGTTTTCCTGGGTTCTCATCCACTGCTCGCTCTGATACCCTGTCCCTCACACAGTGTTTTTAATTTCTTTGAGCAATCACTGATAATGTTATAATATCTGTATCTATACCTCTATCTGTAGCAGAGAGAGAGCGAGAGAGACTGGAGAGACTGAGACTTAAAAACGCCTAATTTCAGAGTGCCAGTCGTGGCGCAGTGGAAACGAATCCAACTTGGAACCATGGGGTTGTGGGTTCAATCCCTGACCTCCCTCCGTGGGTTAAGGACCCGGCATTGCGCTGAGCTGTGGTGTAGACTGGCGGCTACAGCTCCGATTCGACCCCTAGCCTGGGAACTTGCATGTGCTGCGAGGGCAGCCCTAAAAGATCCACCCTCCCCCCCAAAAAGCTTAATTTCTAGCTTTTCAAAAACTTGGGAGATCTGGCAACTAGGAACTCCCTGTGCTCTGTCGTCCTCTGCTCCCCTCCCTCCCCCCGCCAGCACCCCCCTATCCGTTCTCCCCCCCCCCCCCGCCCCCCTCACTCTTTAAAAACCCTTGTCTCTTTTATTTATTTGGATTTCCTGCCTGGCCCTGTTGAGGCTTTGAGTTTTCTACCCTGAACACAAGGCTGCTAGTGTCTTTGTTTGGATTTCCTTTATTTACACTACATTTTAAAAGGTTTTCCTGCTTCTGAGTTTCTGTCTTGATGTCGATATAAAATGACCACCTTCATAGTCAAAGACTAGAAAGACAGACTTTTATTTAGACACGTTTCAGTGATACGAATAGAGACAGTACAAAGAGTGCAGGCATCAGAAGAATTACCAACACACAAAAAAAGGAAGTTAAGAAATTCACCAACAGACTCAGAAATCCAAAATCCATTCAAATCAATCTGTGTTAAGAGAACCTGATCTCATTTCGCAAATGAAGTCCCTGGTTACTTATCCCAAGTTCCTAAACTTTAGAAGCTTCAAAACAAACAAACACTGATGTCTAAACCCATTCCAGGAGTTTAGGATTTAACTGGTGTGCAGTGTGACCTGGATGTTAGGATTTTTTTTTAAGTTCCCCAGGTGCTTCTGAAATGTGATGAAATTTTAGAAGCACTGCTGTAGACATTGCTTTGGCTGTAATTAAACAGCAGTGCCACTGCCTCTTAAAGCCACTTAGTTCTTGAAAGCAAGGAGAATCATCCGCACGTTCCCGTAGCTGGAGGGAAAGGGTTGGCCAGCAATTCCTCCAGAAGATCTTTTTACCCCCAAGGACAATGTTATCCGACCCATCAACGGAGCTTTCAAGGTCCTTCCTACGGGAACCCTGACAGGTCAATTCCCGAACTGAGCCTCCGTGTGGAAAATGAAGACAGCCGTTCCCCCCTTAAAGGTGGCCCTTAAGACTAAATGAGATCATGTATGTGACGCAATAGCTGATTCTCAATAAAGGGCACATTTTTTTTTTTAATATGAAGTGATTTTAGTTTTTCCTCCAAGTCAGAGCCAATAATTCCAGCTAACATTTCTCTCTCTTCCCAGACATTCCACAGCACCACCGCGATTTCAAATGAGTTCGCATTGTTCTACACTCGTTCCATGAATGCGGTCTTACTGGACAGACGAGAATTATGTGCAAGAAGGGAAATGATACAGATCATTTAACAGCAACGATGAAACCTGTTTGCTTCTCACACAACTGAACACAGCGTATGGAGAGACTGGATCCTCAGACTGCTCGAAGAAACTGGCCTCAAACTGTCGAGCGGTATCCAGAAAGCCAGCGAACCGGGAGCCGAGGAGAGCGCAGGGAGCAGCACTTTGCTTTTCAGAGGGAGACTGCCCCGCACTCTGTGCAGCACTTTTTCACTGCAGCTCTCACTCGGTGCCACAGACTTGGCGGCTTAGGCAACACGAATGCATTCTCTTACTGGCCTGATGTTAAGAAACGAACAGAATATGCCTCCCCCTCCTATGCCACGTTGGCATAAGGATTATTTTGAACTGTACACCCTAGAAAAAGAGCAAACGCAGCGAGAGGCTTTCTCTGATTTCCCCTCATCTGCCTGAAGACGGAACCTCCAAAAGAAACCCAATGGTCATCAATCCCCCTTACCAGGAGTTTCATCAACCAAGGAGGAGGCGGGCGGTGACATCATGCCCAGACAAGCCGTGTCACAGACCATCACACCTCCCACCTGTAGCTCTAAGATCCCATTCACCTGCATAAAAGTTACTCTCTCCTAGGAGGTATGTACACCTCCTCCTCTTCCCCCAGAAGATGGGATTTAATCCTGAATTCTACAGCTACCTCTTTGCATTACTCAGAGTACTGCATTATTTGCATTATTTCCTGGGAGATACCCAGGAAAAGGTGTTTACCTACATGAAGAACACACATTAATACACTTCTGTTTGTTCTTCCGTTATTCTGTCTTTTAATACGGGGGTCTTAGCCAAGAACTCAGAAAGCTAGAGGGAAAATTATTTTCCCTTCCCTACAGTAAGAAATAGGATATGGTTCCCGTTGGGCTAAGAGCAAGGTGCTGGCGGGTGCATTTCTCAAGGGAGCATATCTTACCTTCCCTCGTGCAGTTTCTCCAGTCTGGCTTCCTTGACGCTCCCTTCCCTTCCTGCATCTTCCACACCGGCAGCGGCAGCGGCAGCGGCAGCGTGACACAGGGTCCTCCTCAGGCTGCCAGGGCTCCGCTTTTCTTTTCTAGAGACATCTCTCCCGCGACTCTCTTCTGACTTGCTTCCATCTTGAAGAAGCTTGTGATTAAAATGGACGCACCTGGATAATCCAGTGTCAACAGCCTACTTTAAGGGTAGCTGATTAGCCATTTATTCCATCTGCTCCCTAATTCCCCTCTGCCTCGTGAATAACATATGCGCATAGCAACAATGTATGGAGAGAGAAGTCCAACCTCACCGCCAGGTAAGGGACAATCTGTGATCACCTCATCTCTCAGCTCAGTCGAAATTGGCTGTCCTCCCGGTTCCCAGGATTAGGATCTGGACATCTTTAGGGGCCATTATTCTTCATTCTCTTTTTTTGCATTTTGTCTTTTTAGGGCCAAACCTGTGGCATATAGAGGTTCTCAGGCTAGGGACTGAATCAGAGCTGTAGCCGCCAGCCTACACCACAGCCACAGCAACACAGGATCGGAGCCTCATGGCAACCTACCCCACAGCTCATGGCAACGTCGGATACCTAACCCACCGAGCAAAGTCAGGGATTGAACCTGCGTCCTCAAGGATACTAGTCACGGGAACTCCTGCCAATTACATTCTGAACTCACTGTGAGAAGCTCATTAGGATCAAGAGCTTGTAAAGGAGTAGGGAGGGCCTGATACAAGATATTACCATAGCAATTACTGATCCAGGCATTTACAGTAGGCAATCAAGCCCCTTCTCCTCCATATGTGAACCATGGCAGACATTGCTAATCAACCAGGCATAATCATAACCTGAGGACGCTTCTCCGCACAGCCTGCGAGGCAATCACCAGGGGGGTCAATCAGACTCTGCAAGCAAAGTGAAATCTAGTTTCCATGCTAAATCTGAACAACTGCAGTGGAAGGAGACTTTCTCTCAGGGGGCTTCTTCGGCATAATGTGCGCATCGGATGTTTTTTAATTGGCAGACAAAAGGAGTCCCAGCTGAGCTAAAGAAAGAGGTCATAATAAGACAGCAAAACGAGTGGACTAATTTATTCCAAAATCCTTGACAGAAACCTGTGTTTCCATGATAGCTTGTAGCGGATCCATATAGGAACTAAGAAAGTCTGCATTTGCTATTGGTCCTGCCCACACAATGCAAAACCTTCTCTTGAGAGTTGTTGTTTTTTTCTTAATAATGAATCTTTTTTTTCCCTATGAGGATATTTTGCTTAGAAATATTTGAATATATGCTTATATGTAGCTATTTGAAAGCTTTTCTTGTCCCACGATAAAACACTATGGACTTTTACAAGCAATCTGTAATTGTGGTAGAGAATTTAGGAAAAACAAGGAAGAAAAAAGCCCACATAGAGCTGTATCTGACAGAGGTAAATGCTAGTTCTCATTCTGCCAGATTTGTTTACATTCATGTATTCATTCACTATGTTCTTATTGAGCCTTTGTGCCAAGCACTGTTCTAAGGTTGAGGGTACTGCATGAAAAAAAGAGAGACAAAAACCTGTGCCCTCACTGAGCTCAGTTACACACACACACACACACACACACAAACTTCACCAAAAGTGATGTTATAGTTTTCATGTTGTTTATAACTGGCTTTTTTTAAATATGCTTGTTTTTTAACATATCCCTCTAATTTTGTCAGGCTTTCCTACTTTTCCCAACAGTCTTGATTGCCCTGAGAGATAAGGTAACTACTGACTCTGCTGCATCACTGGCGTCCCAGTCTGACTTGTCTTTCCATAGTTTGATGCTTTGTGATCAGGAAGCAACCTCCCCCCAAACAGGGGATGTTGTGAATACTTACACACAAAAGACGATGAGAAATTCATTCCGTCCTTTTCCCGTTACCTATTGCTGCCTCATGAGTCTCCCTCAAACTGAGTGTCTTAAGACAACCACAATCATTTTACCATTATCAACACTCACAATTCTGAAGGTTTACTCAACTCGGGGGGGGGGGGGGATTCTCTCTTAGAGTTTCTTCTCATGTAGTTGGACAATTTTTGGTGCTGGAGTCACCGTCTAGGCTTCTTATTCACATGGCCCATTAATTACAGCTGTTGGCTGGATGTTAGCCAAAGTTCTGCTCTAGAGAACCCACACACAGCCTCTCCGTGTGGCCTGGGCTTCTTTGAACATGGTAGTTGTGTTTCAAGATCAAGTATCCCAAAAGCACTAGCCAGAAGCGACACTGCCTTTCATGCCAGGCTCAGAAATCACATAGGGTCACTTCCCCCAGAGTCACCGGCTCATCGCGTGCAAGGGGAGGAAGCAGAGATGCCGCCTCTTGATGAGAAGATGCTATCACGTCCCTCGTAAGGGCTGGGATAGATGGTGGCGACCATCTTCGGAGAATGCGACCCACCATACAGCTCAGCCTCCTTACACTGCCCATCCATAGGGTTAAAATCAGGGACCGCAAACTTTCAGGACAACTGCAGGCTTAAGAGAAAAAGTTCTATCACTGTCAAGACTCTAGAAAAAAATACATCTGAATTCCCACCGTGGCCAAGTGGGTCGAGGATCCAATGTTGCTGCAGCTGTGGCATAAGTCGAAGCTGAGGTTTACATTTGATCCCTGGCCCAGGAATTTTCATGTGCCACGGGCGCAGACAAAAAAGAAAAAAAAAATCTCTTGGAGTTCCCACTGTGGCTCAGCAGGTTAAGAATCCCACATAGTGTCCATGAGGATGCCGGTTCCAACCCTTGCCTCAAACAGTGGGTTAAGGATCTGGCCTTGCTATAAGCTGAGGCGTAGGTTGCAGATGTGGCCTGGATCCAGCATTGCTGTGGCTGTGGCGTAGGCTGACAGCTGCAGCTCTGATTCAACTCCTAGCCCAGAAATGTCTATATGCTGCAGGTGCAGCTCTAAAAAGTAAAAAACAAACAAACAAAAAACCCCCAAACATTCCTTTTAGTAAAAAAGAACTGTGATAATTGGGTAACTAAGTAGTCTAATTTCCCATGGATTCATATTTAAAAGCATTAGTTGATGATAAAATGATCAGGTTTTAACTGTCTTTTGAAAAAAATAGATTTTTAAAAAAATTGTATTGATGTAGAGTTGATTAACAATGCTGTGTTGAGTTTCTTTTCCTCTTTAATTTGTAAAACTCATCCGGAGAAAGTGACACATGAGGAAGCAGCCTTCCCTGTGTATGAAGCTTGGGAAGAACCATAAGCCAAGGCTACTGAAAGTATAGTGTAAGTTAAAGGGTGTTTAAGTGTAGCATTAAAAGGCTGTTCATTGGGTTCCAGACAACTGTGGGTTCTCCACGTATGTGATTGCAGAGGAATAAACACATTAAATCACAACCAGTTACTCTTACCCAACAGCCGGATGGGAATTTAGAGACATTATTAACTAACACTTGCTAAAACAAATCAACACCCTCTTATTTCAATACGTAATGAGCACCTGTGACGTATCTGGGACGAATACTATGTGCTCATGGAACATGAGCCATTTAGGAAGGATACACAGGGATGTTAAAATGGTAGACGCGCCATCCGTTCAGCAGCATAAGTAAAACCCTCTCGTGGTAAATCCCACGATGAAGTCTGTAGGGCAGACACATAAACACCACAGCGGAGCACCTCCCCACCACGTGCTGTTGATCTAATCTCAACACGCTTCCTGTGAACTACTTCAACTCTTTAAAAAAAGAGTCGTTTTACAGGTTCATAATTGTTTTCTGTGGAAGGGAGGGTCACGCTGGACGGCAAGTGAGAGGCCACACTTTCCTTCCATCCCGATGTCAGAACCTCTTCTCAGGCCTTCACTCTGGAAGTCAACGTGAAAAAGGAAACGGCCCCTCCGTTCCGAGGTCAGTCCTTTCTCCTGTCATTCACCACAAAGTGAATGCGAGTTGTGTCTCTCAGCCCTGTTTTCTAACCGTGAGTCATTAAAACGAAAGTTCTTGCTTTAAAACTTTTTCAAGCCTCTGGAACTCATTCGAATGCAAGTTGACTCTCATCATCTCCAAGACGGTCACGCATTACATAGTTGGTAAAACTCAGCCTAAGACACCTGAGACTCCCACGCATCTGACGCTGACTCTTAGGCTCAACTTTTAATGAAATGGGTCACTTCACTGACCGGGGGGAAAAAGGGAGGGACAGACGGGAGAAAACATCACACACCAGCAAAGGGAAATTCTATTTGTTCTCTCCTGTTGACTTTGGGTTTGGGTCTAGGTTGGGTCTGGTCTAGCTGGGAAAGCCATGCCTTTGCTCCCATCAGGAGCCAGCTCACCAGCACTGCCTTGACGACAGATGCCCAGGCAAGACCCCACGTTCCTGGAACCACAGCCCTAAAGATGGCTCGGGGAACTCATGCCATTCAGGTCTTTTCCAGAAAACTGTCTTCTTTGTTGACTCACACATTTAAACAGGGAGAGGAAACGATGAAAACATTTTCTTCCTGTTCTCAGAATAGAGTCATTGCTTGTGCGGGTCCATGAGTGAGTGTGAACTGGAATCGTTTGTGGGCTTGCTGGGGTCTTTAGTGGATAGTTATTTCTTTGTCTTAGTTAGAATTTAAAATGATCAAGAAATATAGCTTATGGAGCTTGAATGTTTGCCTTAATTTTTGATATGGTAACTACCATAGTGTCTCAGTTGTTTTTCTCCAGATACTTCAAATATACAAACTACATGTTATGTTAACCGTTCCTTTCTTTTAAACTCTTATACACAAAATTAGGCCTTCTTAGGTCGAGGAAGCATAACAGTCTAGTAAAGACAATAGTTACCATTTCTTCTGATGGTATAAAATAGTGGAGATGAAAGAATGGTAGCTATGCTTGATTCATTCTCGGTTCCCAAATCTGTCGTAAGAATTAAGGTTTCACAGGTTTAATCCCTTTAGAGGCATTAAGTATATATCTCTGGGAAATCAATTCACAAAAACCAAGTAAACTGGCCCTTGCTCTGGTTTGGCTTCATATTTTTTTCCTGTATTTGTTCAATCATTCTGCCAAATTCATGGAGTACCTAAAATATTCCAAACCTTGTGCACCAGGCTGGGGGCGCAAGACAAGCGAAACAAACGAAATCCTGGTTCTTAGAGAGCTTAAAGTCTAGCAGGGAAGCAGACAACAACCAGTCACAAAACAATGTGTTTAAACAGGATGCACTTAATCGCTCATGCGGCATGTATTCCAGACGCTGCACAAGGTGAAAGGGACAGAGTAGACAAAACGACAACAAAAAAAGCCCAGACCCTGTCCTTATGCAGTTCAGCTATGGAGATAGGACTGAATCAAATGCAGCACAAATATAAGTCGAAGGTTCTATAACTCAGAATTCTTTCAAGTCCAAGTGGCCAAAAACCCAACTTGCACCGTCAGAAGCAAAAAATAAGGGGCGGGGGGGGGGGTGACGGGTTCATGTCGTGAAAAAGCCCAGGGCTAGCGGAGCTGGGGATCGGTGCTGGGGCGCAAACACTGCCCTTGAGACCCGGTGACTCTCCTCACTGCAGCCCTGCTTGGCCGTCTTTTGGCTTCATCCTCACACTCAAGTCCCGCAGTCACAGAAGAGCAGGTCTCTTTTCCCTGCAGGTACTCTGGGCATGACCCTCACTGGTCCACAAGGGGACGCGTCCCTGGCCCAGACGCCCCCTGTCCAGAGGATGTGGTGCCCAGACAGACAGGCCTTCGCCCCCGGCTCAGCGTCAGCCGTGGGAGTGGCGCCAGCTCCCGGAGCAGCCTGTGCCCTGAGAGCGGGGCGGAGGGTCGGGCCCCAAAAGAAACTGGGGCTGCCTTACGCCAAGGAGGGGCAACGGACATGGTACCCAAGCACTTGGGCCCCAGGCACGGTGCCCTGCACTGCGCATGCTGCCCAGCCTCTACACGCCGTCCTGCTCCTGGAGAGGAGCACAGCCACCCCAGCACCCCCAAGAGCAACGTCTCTTCCTGATGGGGCCTCTTGAAGGGTGACAGCTGCGATTCAGGTCACAGCCCACAGACACGCATCTCGCTTTTCTCTTTTCCCTTCCCTGGGCTCTCCCCCCGTCACACCCCACACTGACCCAGGGCCTCTCTGCACACCCTGTTTTCCAGGCCCGACCCAGATTCCTCCCAACCCCAGCACACACCCTGTGCCCATCCCTCATTTTTGTGCCTAAGCTCCAGTCATCTGTGTCCACTTTCCCATCCCCCTAGGACTGTCCACCCCCAGTGCGGGTCTTCCAGGCTTACCTGTCCCCCAGTCTTTCCTCCATGGATTACCCCAAGCTGCACAAAGGTCAAGAACGCCCTTAAAAGGCGGGGGTGGGTGGGAGGGACCAGTTAGCAAGATTGGGCTGCTTTAACAGAGGAGGTGAAAAATGCAATTATTTATGTCTTTTCTTTTGCCCCTGCCATCCAAATAATCACACCCCACAGTATATGGTTTCAAAAGGTGACAGGAATCAGAGTTCCCGTCGTGGCACAGTGGTTAACGAAACCGACTAGGAACCATGAGGTTGCAGGTTCGGTCCCTGGCCTTGCTCAGTGGGTTAACAATCCAGCGTTGCCGTGAGCTGTGGTGTAGCTGGCAGGCGCGGCTCGGTTGCACAGCATTGCTGTGGCTCTGGTGTAGGCCGGCGGCTACAGCTCTGATTCGACCCCTAGCCTGGGAACCTCCACATGTGGAGGGAGCGGCCCAAGAAATGGCAAAAAGACATACACACACACACACACAAAAAGTGACAAGAATCTGGGAGGGGGGTAGAGGGGTCAGTGGCAGACGTTTGAATTAAGATCTAAAGAATGAACGAGCATGAACTAAGCGGATGGGGTCGGCAGGTAAGAGTTCTGAGAAGGAGACACCTCGTCGGACAAGACCCTGAGCCTGGAAACTCAGACGTGAAAAGAAGCACGTGTGTTCCGAGGGAGGGGAGCAGAGTGAGGGACGATGACGCCACGGGGTAGCCAGGGTGTCCCAAGCAGTGGACAGCAAGGAGCAGCACCAATGACCAAGCAGGCGAGCTTGGTCAAAAGTCAGCAGAGGTTCCTTGAGGCTTGGGCAGACAGAGGAAAGAGCTTACAGCCATGTTCCCAAGCCCCAGCCTCGGGGGAGAGAAAGCCCTGCCGAATGCCCGCTGCCCGCGATGTCTGGCTGCAGCCACGCAGTTACGCGCGAGCTCCGAGCACCGAGCAGAAGGAAAAGCGCCTGCAGCGCCGTGTCTCTTGGCTGAACTTGACAGGCATCGTTCTGTGAAATGCTGACGTCAGAAAGGAATCACTGCCAAGCTCCTTTTGCTGTTATGATTAGTTCCAGTTTCCAATCTTCCCCTGCACAACTTTGGGAGGGAAATTTAATGCTAATAGGAGATAAAAGTTAGCTTGTTTATTGGCCTAAGCGGATAGGGGAAAAAAACCTGGTTTATTTCCAAGTGTTCACGGACATGGTTGGGTTTAAATCTGCCGTCTTGCAATATGTCTTCTAGTTGACCCATCTCTTCTTTGTTCCTTTTTTTAAAATGTATTTTTCTTTCTTTTGGAGTGAGTACTTTTTAGGGTTCCATTTGATTTCCTTTGATGGCTTGTTAGGGGTTACTTTAGGGTTTATAGTACATAGCTATTTCAGTCAAATTTCAAGTGATAATGGACCATTTTCACATTTAGTATAAAAACCTTGTGGAGTTCCCACTGTGGCTCAGTGGTTAATGAACCCAACTAGGAACCATGAGGTTGCGGGTTCGATCCCTGGCCTCCATCAGTGGGTTAAGGATCCGGTGTTGCCATGAGCTGTTGTGTAGGTCACAGACATGGCTCAGATCCCAAGTTGCTGTGGCTGTGGCTGTGGCTGGCAGCTACAGCTCTGATTCACCCCCTAGCCTGGGAACCTCCATTTACCCTGGGTGTGGTCCTTAAAAAAAGAAAAAGACAAAAATAAATAAATAAATAAAAATAAAAACCTTGTGATAGGACACTTTTTTTTTTCAGGGCCACACCTGCAGCATATGGAGGTTCCCAGGGTAGGGGTCAAATTGGAGCTGTAGCTGCTGGCCTGCTGGTCTACACCACAGCCACAGCAACACAGATCCAAGCCGAGTCTGTGAACCACACCTCAGCTTACAGCAACACCGGATCCCTAACCCACTGAGCGAGGCCAGGGATCGAACCTGCATCCACATGGATACCAGTCAGGTTCGCTTCCTCTGAGCCATGACGGGAGCTCCAGGACACGTCTTTTTCCCACCTCTAGGACGTCATGCTATTACTGTCGTACATGTTCCTTCTACTTATAAACCCTACAATGCATCATATACATTGCACTGTTTTCTTGTTAAACAGTCGATGATCTTTCAGATAGATTTTTTAAATAAGGGGAAAAAAGTCTTTGATTCTCACCTAAGAACTATATCTAGAGCTTTAAGTCTTTACGTTGCTTCAGCTTTCTTTCTAGTATCATTTTCCTTCTGTCGGAAGAACTTTTAAACATTTCTTTTGTTTCGACTGCTGTGATGAATTTCTTCAGCTTTTATGTGCCTGCCAGAAACTTCATTTAACCTGCATTTGTAACAGCTTTTTTTGCAGTTTTTAAATTCTAGGTTGATAATTTTTTTTCCCCTCAGAACTTTAAAGATATTGATCCACTGTCTTGTGGCTTGCATTGTTTTCCATAAAATCTGCAGTTATTCTTATATTTTTTCCCCCTTCTGTATAGATTGTGGTCTTTTTCTTCTGTCTGCTTTTTTTTTTTTTCTTTCTTTCTTGGCCACCCCCTGGGGCATATGGAAGTTCCTAGGGCAGAAATCGAACCCAAGCCAGAGCTGAGACCTACACCACAGCTGAAGCAGCACCAGATATTTAACCCACTGTGCCAGGCCAAGGCTATGGCCAGCACCTCCACACAGACGAGCTGGATCATTAACCCTTTGCACCACAGCAGAAACTCCACTGCTCCGATTGCTTTTAATTTTTTTTCATTATCACTGGTTTTAAGCAATTTGATTATGATATGCCTTGGTGTAGCTTTCATGCTTAGAGTTTGCGAAATTTCTTGGATTCGGAAATTTACAGTTTTAATAAAATTCAGAAAATTTCTGGTCATTCCCTTTTTTTTTTTCTTTTTGGTCTTTTTAGGGCCTCACTCATTGTATATGGAAGTTCCAGGCTAGGGGTTGAATCAGAGCTATAGCTGCCAGCCACAGCCACAGCCACAGCAACTCAGAATCTGAGCTATATCTGAGACCAATCCACAGCTCACGGCATTGCCAGATCCTTAACCCACTGAGCAGGGCCAGGGGTAGAACCTGGGTCCTCATGTATACTAGTTGGGCTCATCACCACTGAGCCACCATGGGAACTCCGGTGGTCATTATTTCTTTAAATATTCTTTCTGCCCTCCCCTTTCAAGGACTCTAAGTACATGTATTTCATCAAAGTTGTCCCACAGTCTGCTAATTCTCTACTCATTGTTTTCAATCTTTTTTCTGAATTTAATTTTGGATAGTTTATGCTGCTATGTTTTTTTGTTTTTGTTTTTGTTTTGTCTTTTTGCCATTTCTTGGGCTGCTCCCACGGCATATGGCAGTTCCCAGGCTAGGGGTCTAATTGGAGCTGTAGCTGCCAGCCCATGCCAGAGCCACAGCAATGCAGGATCCAAGCCACGTCTGCGACCTACACCACAGCTCATGGCAACGCGGGATCCTTAACCCACTGAGCAAGGCCAGGGACCGAACCCGCAACCTCATGGTTCCTAGTCGGATTCGTTAACCACTGTGCCACGACGGGAACTCCCTGCTATGTCTTTTAAGTTAATCTTTTATCCAGTTGAGGCTAATAGATTGCAGTTTTCATATTAGACATTGTATCTTTTATCTCTAGAAGTTTAACATAGGCGTTTAAAATATTTTCCATGTAATCAAGGATTTCTCTACTTTATCATATGAACTTATGGAATACAGCTATAATTGTTTTATTCCTTATTTACTATTTTGTTAGCTGTTACGTTTAGATCTATTTCTATGGATTGATTTTTTTTCCCCCTCCTCATTGTGGACTCTCTTTTCCTGCTGCTTTGTATGCCTGGTACATTTTAATTAGACACCGGTTACTGTGAATTTTCCTATCGATATTCCACAGCTTTGTTCTGGGATTCGGTTGTTATTTAGAAAAAGACACTTGACCCCAAACAACCCGGGGGTTAAGCACACCGACCTGCTGCATAGTCAACAATTCACACATAACTCACCGTTGGTCCACTGTCTCCCCAGTTCCTCCGTATCCCCGGTGCTGCATCCTCAGATTGAACTAACTGTGGACTGTGTCATACCGTAGTATTTGCTATTGGAAAAAAAACCCACATGTAAGTGGACTTGTGCATTACAAACCTGTATTCAAGAGTCAGCTGAAGTTTTATCCTTTCAAGATTTGCTTGTAGACTTTATCAGTCAGGACTAGAGTACATTTTTGCCATGGGCCACTACTGGGGCAATACTCTGAATATTCTACTAATGCTCTGTGAATTAGAAGTTCCTTGCTCTCTGGATTGTAGGAGGAGCCCTGTGTGAGCTGTATGGACTGTTGCCTCTGCTGCATTTGCTAGAACTTTCTCTTGCCTCAGGTAGTTTCCTCATACTCATACTCTGTTCAGTACTCACCTGAGCACTTCAGGAGGGCCTCAGCAGTTCTCTGAACATTTCTTTCTGTGCAGTTTTCTCTCATCTGGTACTCTGCCTTGAAAATCTATTCAACTTGGTCTCCCTGGACTCCCAACTCCATCTCTATAACTCAAAGAGATAACCAGGTCCTATCTGGAACCCTTCCCCTCCTTCAACCTGGAAACTCTCTCTGGGTGGGAAGCTGGAACAGCCGCAGGGGTCAGTTCATTTGTTTTCCACTTCTCAGGGGCCACTGTCCTGAGCTGCTTGCACTCCAATATCTGAGAACCACTGTTGCATATATTTTGTCCAGTTTTTAAATTTTTTTCCAAGTAGGAAGATAAATCTGGTTCCTGTTACCCCTTCCAAGCTGAAAGCTGAAGTTTTAAACCGTGTTAAGCGGATGGTTCTCAAACTTTAGTATGAATCCGCATTAACTGGTAGCCTTGTTGAAACAGATTGCTGGACCTTCCCCCAGAGCTCCCAAGTAAGTAGGGGTGGAACCTGAAAACTGGCATTTCTAACAAATTCTCAGATGATACTGGAGCCTCTGGTTCAGGGACTCCCCCTGGGAGAACAGCAGTGCTAAACAATTCAACCAAGAGCATCTCGGATGATGCACACCTGCTAATCAGCAATACGCGTGAACCACACTGATAAGACAAAACCTGTCAGTCATAGAAACTCAGCCCTAAGTGTTTATGTAGAGCAGTTCAGATCCATTGGGAGATACACTCGACCAGAACTAAAAAGCTGTTCATGCCCTCTTATCTGGTAAATGCAAGTAAATCACGCAGCTAGATCTTTCCCAAGTTGTATCTCTTCGAATGTTAGTATTCTGAGTTGTTAATAGGTGCTTTATGAAGATCTTTATAGTCAAATAAGGCTAGAAACCTATAATATGTTAAGGTCTCTTATGAACCTTCCAAGGGAAGATGGAATAAGAAGCGGTTTCCAAACTTGGGGGACCACAGAACCATTTATTTTGCAAAACATCTATTAGTAACTTGAGGAACTTGAATGCTCTTTGGAAGCCAGACTGGGAAATTCTGGAGTAGACCCTTGGCATTTGTAAGTTTATCACTTGCAACGTTAGCTATTTGTCAGAAGAAATGTCATCGCTGTAATAGTTTGTGGTTCTGCGGGAGCAGGGAGGCATTCCCTGGCAATGAGTCACTCAGCTAATGAAGCCAGCCCGCTGCCCACAATGCAGACCCTGATATAGCTGTGCCGCTCATCACGCAGCAGCTTTTGCAGTGATGAAAATCTGTGAAATTTTTTATGATTTGTGAAAACAGCCCTGAAAAAGAAAGCAGCTGTCAGTTTGGGTGGTGGAAAAAAATTAGAAGAAGCAGGAAAAGGAGTTGGTGCAAATGGAGGTGATATTAAAAAGGGGGTCTTAGCAAGAACATAGAAGTTTGGGGATAAATTTTTATTTTATTTTATTTTGCTTTTTAGGGCCGTACCTGCAGCATATGGAGGTTCCCAGGCTAGGGGTCGAATTGGAGCTCCAGCTGCCAGCCTACCCCACAGCCACAGCAATGTGGGATCCGAGATGTGTCCGCAACCTACACCACAGCTCATGGCAACACCAGATCTGTAACCCACTGAGCGAGGCCAGTGATCGAACCTACATCCTCATGGATGCTACTCAGATATGTTAACTGCTGCACCATGATGGGAATTCCTGGGGATAAATTTTACAGGTGGTCTCCTAAATTTGTCAAGGGTTTGGATCCATATGCAAATGAGTTCATCCTGTAATCTCCGTGGCAACCATAACAAGGGATTCATGAACTGGTTTAGTGAGAGACAAAACCTAGCAAGATAAAATACTACACAAGCAATTGCTGATTGAACTATAATTCAAGAGAAAGCCAAAAGCCTGGGCAGATGTTTCCGTGAAGGCACAGGAGGCGAAGACACTCAGACAGTCAATGAAGTTGACTTCTAGAATTTAAAGAGTTCTTTGCATAGAATGTTCACAGGAAGTGTGGCCTTAACTGGCTATATTCAAAAGAAATGGATAGGTTTCATTCTAAGATAATATCTGAGAAATACATTTTATGTCTCAGGACATGCAGAATGTCATAGAGGAAAAAAGTGCTGCTAATCACAACGATTCTTTCACAAGAACCTAAATTCGAGTGCTCCTCACCCCTTCACACTCTTCTTAGGGGTTTTCTCCATTAATTTAACTGGTATTACATGGCTGAGTAGTTTTAGAGGCAAAGCACTATAGAAATCCAACACCTGAGTAGTTCACAGCATTCTCTGTGGCATGAAATACATCAAATTATTTAAGAAAAATTTTGTGAAGCATATTTTGGAGGTGGGGGGTGGGCACAGACGTCCTGGGGCCAGCGAATTATGCCCGTGCCGCAGCAGCAACCTGAGCCGCAGCAGTGACGCCACCACATCCTTCACCCACTGAGCCACCAAGGGAAATCATATGAATCATAATTATTGATTTAGAAATATTATAAGCCACTGTTTCAGGCTCAAAATTAGGCTTCAAGTTTACTCAATATATCGAATATATATATATATATATATATATATTGTCTTTTTTTGCTATTTTTTGGGCCGCTCCCGCAGCATACGGAGGTTCCCAGGCTAGGGGTCGTATTGGAGCTGTAGCCCCTGGCCTACGCCAGAGCCACAGCAACGCGGGATCCGAGCCACGTCTGCGACCTACACCACAGCTCATGGCAACACCGGATCGTTAACCCACTGAGCAAGGGCAGGGACCGAACCCGCAACCTCATGGTTCCTAGTCGGATTCGTTAACCACTGTGCCACGATGGGAACTCCTCGAATATATTTTAACATTTTCTGGTTGAAAAAACTTAGCACTCATTGGAGGATCAGAGGGGACAAGATGTGAACTGAGTCTGTGTTTCCGAACCTAGTGTTCAGAAAGCCGCGCTGCTCTTTCTGGCTTCATTGTCCACTTTTCTTTCGCCATGACTACAGATACGATTGTGTGACCTGCATACCAAAGATTTGTAGTTCAGATTTATCTTTGCTTGTTAACAAGGCTGCTTAACACCACAGATATCACTTCGTAGGAAAAATTATCCTTGTTTGAAAAATGGCAATGAAAGACACGCTATGCAGAAAAACAACTCGAAAGAATAATGCTCTGTTAAATAACTCACCTATTTCCTCAGACAGACAGTGATGGAGGCAAGACACATGCAAGGCTCCTCATTCCCACTCTGTGAAGGGGATCTATCCCACCCCTGTGTCCCAACGAGGAGATGGGACAGAAACGGCTGTGCTCCAAGTTCAACTTTCGCGTTCTGCGCGGCATCACCAGCTCCTGCATCGTCTAGACGGCTTTAGCCCAAAGAGCACAGTCAGAGTGTGATGGCTTTTTAATGCGTTGCTACCTCTTCACCTCCATCTCCACCTCTGCCCCACCCGGCCCCCAGCCCGGGCCCATGCCCAGACCTGTCTCCTGGATGGCGACAATTTTCTGCCCAGTGCCAACCGCCGCGGCTTTCACTGCAGTCAGCCGTCGTGTGAAGCATCTCCTCAAACTACAGGTGTCTGTCTGGTTTGTTTGAATGGAGACTCCCAAGGAGCTATCGGTCTTTGGTGCCGTCGAAGTTTTTTCTTTCCTTCTCTTCTTGTACTACAGGAAAAAGTCATCATTGAACGGCCCCGTTTGGTAATAGAAAGCGTGTGAGCTTTGGGTCTAAACTGGAGTTGAATCTCAGCTCTGCCGCTTACCAGCTACGTGGCCATGGGCCACGTTCTTCGATTTCCATGAATCTCTCACTTGCCTCAACTGTAAAATGGAAAGGAAGACGATGCCCTCACAAGGCTGTTCTCTGCATCAGAGTAATATTCTTAGAGTGCCTGCCATGCAAGCGGCATTCAGTAAGTTGTTACTGTTGCTGGCTGGCAACACATGCTGCTGGCTCGAAGACCAGCCAGTGCTGTACACACTGGCTCCTCCCCATCTCTGGTTTTACGGCTGAATTTGGACAGAAGAGGGAGGCCTCTCCCGGGCAGCCCACTGCCATGCCACGGAGGACTCAGACGGGTTAGCGGGTCCATACGAACAGACATCTGCGCTCATACCCAGCCATCGACAGGGCAGTGAAGTCTGCTCCTGCCGCAGCCCGCCAGGTCTTCCATGAAGCGAACATGGGGACACATAAATCCCAACCTTGGGTCTTTTAACATGACATTCTTGAAGAATTAGGAAAGGGAAGTAGGTATCCCGACAATCTTTGGGAACGGCGTAAGCCAATAATGTCTAAAGCAAAATCTAAGTCAGCTCGCCTTATAAATATATAAATAGAGAATTTCTAGGAGCTACTTATTTTTTTTTTAAGTATTAACCTTGCTTCTACACCTCAACACTTTTCTTATGAGGTGAGAGCTGCAGGAACATGACAGGTTTTTTATTGTCTTTTACAAGAAAAGGGTCATTTTACAAATGACGC
Source organism: Phacochoerus africanus (assembly GCF_016906955.1). Taxonomy (NCBI): domain Eukaryota; kingdom Metazoa; phylum Chordata; class Mammalia; order Artiodactyla; family Suidae; genus Phacochoerus; species Phacochoerus africanus. The sequence goes on from NC_062550.1 coordinate 107,969,434, forward strand.
TTAATCCCATGTGTGAGGATTACACAAGAATCCTGGCAGGCGTATGCCGTAAGTACTTACGTGCCTGTCAATTCTAGCATTGTGCATTGTTTCCAAAGTCCTGTTAACTTTCCTTACATCATTTCCCAGAGAAGCATTACATAAATACATATACATGATGTTGTAACTGGAAATTTTTATGAGGTTTGCTCTGAAGCTTTGTTCGGTGATCAAAGTGCATAAGGAAATCTTGTTTAACTACTTTTGAAGCACAATACACACCCAGTGCTAATTCTTAAATCTCGAATTAGGCTAATATTCTACTTAGTCTTTTTCTGAACAGAAGCGAAAAAAATCAAAATACTTTGATAAGCACTATTGCATTTTCTAAAATTTTTTCTTGAAATTTAGTGGATAAAGCTACTCTTATTTTTATACAATCTGCAGCAAGAAAAAATTCATGTAAAATCTAAAATATGTGTACTTTTTTTTCCTGGAGGTATCTGGTGTTTATGATCACATACGAGATATCAAATTATTTAATGCATCCTCAAGAATGCTCGGTTCCTCATATTAGAGGGGTTTTTTTGGTGGGGGAGAAGTCTCCTAGTGGTTGTGGCTTTGAAAATTTGTTCCCATTTCTCACCGAAACAGTATCTTAAGACAGAAGTTAATATTTGTGCGAAACTTCAGAATTGTGACCTTAGGAAATTCCATTCCACGAGTGTACACACAATCATATGTTTATTCAATGTTTTCCCATAACCAAAAGGTCAAGCAGGGTGAGCACGGAAAACGGTAATAGGTTTGGCCGTCAGCAAGAGGCTCGGGGTCGCCAGGAGGGCCGGAGTCTCTTCAAGGCTTGACAGGACTGGCGACGCTCCTTCCAAGCTCACTCGTGTTTTTTTGGCCAAAGACTTCACCTCCTCGGGGGCTGTTGGCTGGAGGTCCCGGTTCCTCATCATGAGGGCCCTTGGCAGGCTGCTTGAGTGTCCTCCTGACATGGCAGCTGGCTTCCCCAGAGCAGATGACCCATCCAACAGAGGGAGAGACAGAGGGAAAGGGAGAGGGAGGAGGGAAGTAAGGAGGAAATCACAACGCCTTTTATGACTTAGTCTCAGAACGATATGCTTTGTAGACGCGGTCAATGCATCCAGCACGCAGTCGAGGAAAGGAGAATTCAGTACCACCTGACGAAGGAAGGGGTATCAAGGAATTTGTGTACATGGTTTTAAACCACTACAGTCCGTTTGGAGTTCTAAGTGCAAGTCATAGAAAACCCATCTCAAGATGCAATAAACAACCTTGGAGATTCATCTGCTCCCCAAATGAAAAGACAAGCTGTGAGTAGTTTGTTCATATCTCTGTCTGCTTTTCTCTGTTCTCTCTGGGCTGAATCACCCTCAGGCTGCCTTCCTACCAGCAAAAAAACACTGTAGGAACTCCAGGCCTCATCCATGCACAAGCACCTTCCACTCAGGAGAGCACGGCTTTGTCTCAGCGCCTGTCAGAGCTCAGAGACTCACGTCGATCGGATGGGCTTAGGTCACATGACACACACACCCCATCCAAACCAGGGACTGGAAAGCCCAGATTGGCTCCCAGGCCCCAACCAAATCAGGGCTGTGGAGGTACTTCCCTAAGAGCGCATGGCCCCCCAAGAGAAACCTGGGCCTCTGGGGAAAGAGGAAAGGATGCTGGGGAGGAAACCAAGAGATCCTACGACAAAACTCAAGGAAGTTTTTGGTCGGCTTTTTAAAATATGGGGTAGAGAGCATTTTTGAAATCTGAAAGAAAAGAAGGCAGTAGAGACAGAGAAATCAAAGCGCAAAGGAATACTACAAAGAATGCCAAAGAAATGAGCCAAAAGGACTAGCAGAGTGAACGAATGGATGTTCTTGGTAAAGGCTGGAGGACCACCTGCTCCTCTGCGATCCGGGTCAGCAAGAATGAACGTGGAGAAGATGCGGACGGTTTGTAGGGAGGCTGAGGCAATGTTGGGAGTTCCAGCCAAGGAGAGGGTGTTGTCGCCAACGGCAAACAAGGGAGAAAAGTGAACTGGGGCATTTAAGGGGTTAAGATGCATGAAATGGACTGACTTGGAGGTTGGAGTTAATGGTATTTTTCATACTAGTAGAACTAGAAAAATTCTGCTGTAATTTAGAAAGCATAAGCAGCACTAGAAAAGCAAGAAAGCTCTGGTGGAAAAGAAAACCTAAATAATGCAATAGCAGGAGATAATAGCATTAAAGGGAAATAGTACCCACTGAAGGAAAGGTAGGAAATAACGCAAATTATAAGGAAGTGGCAGTTGGAAGCAAGTTTTGTTGTTGTTAAGCAACTACGGCAAATATCAAGAGTCAGATATTCTGAGCTTCCTTTAAAACTTTAAGCATATAGAGCATTATTTTCTCTGTCAGAAACCCATCACATAGCATTAAGGTTGAGGATGAATAATTTTTAATTCCCACCACTGCTGTTAAATCTTGGCTAAGAAATAAGGTGAGGACAGCTGTTTCTTTTTCATTATTAAGCATGTAGATTAGCAAAATGAAACATTTCTTCCCTTTATTTAATATATACTAGAAGATTCCTTTCCCCCTTCTGGGAAGGTTTCCTTGTCCTAAAATAAAATAAAGAAGCCCTATGTTTGTATTCACACTCATTTGGTTCAGAGTTTTGTTAAGGAAAAGTAAGATGAAACACAAAGAATAAAAATATTTGAAAAATCTGACCTTGGAGCACAAGGTCAAGAAGAAAGGGAACGTTGGATCAACTTGCCTTAGGACAGTGACCTTGACCAAGGACTTTGATTCAAAACTGGTTAATGGATTCCAGAGACTGAAGGAGCTTTTACAAGTATCATGTGCAATTCTTGGGAGAAAGAAACATCTTGCTGGACACATTTAACCTTCCATTGTGCCTCTTGTAATAAGGCTGAAGGGGTTAAACAGACTAGGACCATATGGAATAAAGAAAGGCTTATTCTTCTCCAGGAGGGCTAATTCCTCCCACTAACTCTTCTCCAGGCACACAATTTACTTTCTACTGGCAGGCTCTTGATTGTTCTGGAAAACACAACATTTTCTTCCTACCAAACACTTCAGTAGGCAAGAGGAAATGAATGCTCAGCAAAGCCCCGTTTCTCTTTCTTTCTCGAGGCAAAAGAGGACATCAAGAGATCCTCGTTTAATCTAACAATCACCATTTATTGAGGATTTACTAGGTGCCAGGTAGGCTCCTTGGTATTTTACAGATATCACCTGATTTAGTCCTCCCAACGATGCTACAAAGTGTGTAGTATCATCATTTTACAGATAAAGAAACAGATACAAAGGAATCAAGGACTAGGTCAAGCTCACAAAACTAGCAGGACTCAGAGCTGTCTGTTAAAACTACACTTGCTTGTTTCGAAAGTTCAGATTTTCTTTTGCATCATGCTGTCTAAATAAACTGAAAGAACTTCTTAATTAACAGTTACAATGAAAAGCGTCAACAGTTTAAGGAAATGTTTAATGAAAAGAGAAAATACTCTTTAAAATGTTGATAATTAAATACAAATAGAGATTTATTCCAAATCAAATGTCGCAAGTATCCCCAGACTCACTGTAAAATACACGCAGACAAATACAAGGAAAACTTTCAGGTGGGATGCAAGTGCAATTTCAGCGCTAGGATGTGGCGGTGGAAGGGAGTGGCAACAGCAGCGTGTCAGAAAGCAAGCAGGTCAGGTTCTAGAGCCATCGAGATCCCAACGGCAGGAAACAAAGGACAATGATTTGCGGAAAGCCATATAGCAGCGAAACGCGCTGAGAGTTTCGCTCAGTAGAAACACTGCATTCACCCGCGCGAGAAAGATAAGTACCATGAGGGGCAGCGCTAAAGCGCCTGCAGAGTCCGGAAGAGAATTTTCGCGGCAGCCTCGGGAGTCAAGTCAAGTCTTTTTGTTTGTTTGTTTGTTTTTGTCTTTTGTTGTTGTTGCTATTTCTTGGGCCGCTCCCAGGGCATATGGAGGTTCCCAGGCTAGGGGTCGAATCGGAGCTGTAGCCACCGGCCTATGCCAGAGCCACAGCAACGCGGGATCCGAGCCGCGTCTGCAACCTACACCACAGCTCATGGCAACACCAGATCGTTAACCCACTGAGCAAGGGCAGGGACCGAACCCTCAACCTCATGGTTCCTAGTCGGATTCGTTAACCACTGCGCCACGACGGGAAGTCCAAGTCAAGTCTTACATTAGCTGATGTCAGGAAAATGCGACTCCGCATACTCAGCAAACCTCACGGCAGGCAGGGATACTTCCAGGCTTCCGCCACAGGCTCAGGAGATGTCAGGTGCCACCACCCAGTACTTGGGTGGACAGAGGATAAAGCTGCTCTTGTGATGGGTTTATCCTGGATTGGCCCCCGCGTATAAAATAAAACAATAACAATATTATAAAAATCACACTTTTGCACTGCGTCCTGCAGATATACACCAAGGCAGGGCTCCTCAACCAGTGTCCCCTGCCCTCTCCCCAAGAGGTCATGTGCCAATGTCTAGAGACTTTTCGCTTGTTACGATGGGGAGGAAGGGAGTGTCACTGGCATTTAGTGGGTGGAGACATTCTACAATGCCCAGGAAGGCTCTTACAACTAAGAATTACCCAGCCCCAGAGGTCTGTAGTGTGGACGTTGAGAAGCTCTGCGCTGGGGGAGGCTATTGCCTTCGTGGCCTGGGGCAGAGCCATGGCCATTGCTTTTTATGAGTTCCCCGCTTTCCCAAATAGCATTTCTCTTCCCAGGGGTCAAGGCTTCTGGCACAGAGGTCATCAGTAGGCCCAGAATGTGCATCAGATAGAGATGGCATTGTTTATTTTTCTTTTCATCTAAAACAATCAGCCTGTAGCCCAGATATCAGATTCCCTCGCTTGTCGCTGCTGTCCCTGGGCTTTTCTGCCATCAGCGAATCCAGACCCCGGGCTTCTGGCGGGGTTTGCCCCCCAAAGCCTCGCTCAGCAGCGTGCACAGCCAGCGCCCGGGTGGTGGGAAAAGCAAAACACTGGGGTAATGCGGCGTTTTGGTAACGTCATTTATTTAGTCTGGATGAGAAATGCTGCTGTTTAAGAACAAGAAGGCTGCGGATTCCCAGAAGCTGGAAATAGGGCCAGAAAATATTTGTCCACTGGGTAAGTTAATCACGTTGGGTTTACTTATAAGGACAAGGCAAGGGTGGGGCGCTGGAAACCCCCGATGTGGCCGATTCCCTGCTGCTGGAAACCTTCGGCCTTGGATTGTCCCCTCCTACAGGAGAACCGGCGCCCGCGGTAGGAAGGGTATGTCGCAGGGCGGCGGGGTCTGTTTCCGAAGGGACAGTCCCGCCGGCTGGCCTCTCTGCAGGGTGGGGAAGCCGCCTTTCCCAGCTCCTAATCGCTTCTAGGAACTGCCGGCTCCCGTTGGGGAGGGAGAGGAGTGAAGCCGGCGGCCGCGGTCCGGGGACGTGGGAAGATGCCGGGCAGGCGGGAAGCCGGAGGAAGAGGCGGGATTTGGGCTTTTGTCTCCCGTCCTCACCCCCGAGTTCGGCAGCGGGCTGTCCTCCCGCCAGACGTCCCCGGCCCAGGGAGCGGGCCCGGGAACCCGCCGGGGCGGGGCGCACGCAGGCCACGCCCTCGCCGGGGGGCTTAAAAGGCGCCGCAGCTCGCCCCGCCGCCGCCGCCGCCGCCGCCGCCGCCGCCGCTCCGAGGCTCCCGCCGCGCTCTCCGGCCGGTTCTCCGCGTCTCCGCTGCTGTGCGTGGTCCTGCTTCCGATCGAGTGAGTAGGGCAGTGGGGGTGTCTCTGCGGGCGTCGGGGGGGAGGTTCCCTCAGGCGCCCGGGATCCTCAGGCCGTCCTGCCGGCGCCCTCTCCTATGCCGTCCCCATCGCGGTCTCCAGTGGGACGCCTAGCCGTCCCACTCACCGGCGCGCCCCGAGCCCCCTCCACATACCTGCCCTGCTCCCCGCGGCCGCCCTACCCCGATCTCGGATCCCGGGTCCTCTGGACAAAGAAGTAATCGTGCGTGACCTCCACGCCGGTTTCTCTGCTAGAGAGAAGTGGGGTCGCGTTTCGCTTGGCTGCTAAGCCGTCTCTTAGTAGCCTTGGGCCCCCCCCTCCTCTCCGCGGAGGAGCGAGCGGGAGCCGAGCCTCCGGGTCTCCTCTGCCGCGAGGGTACTGCGCGCTGGGGGCGACATCCCCGGGGCTGGTTCCGAGCCCTCGGGGTGAGGAGGGGGCTCCCCCAGTGCGCCGAGCCCAGAATCCTTCCCCTGCTGCGGCTCGGAGCTCCTGGTACCCCCATTGTCTGGTGGTCTCTGCCCTCCGAGCACCAAACCTTAAATGTTGAAGGAACAGTAGTGAAACGTCATATTGATCACTCCCAGCCTTTTCCGGAACTTTCCACCATTCAGGTACAAACCGGGAAAGCAAGAATGCTTGGTTGTAAATTTTGTAACAGGTCCTGAAAATCGAATCCTCGGCTCTAAGGCTCCACGTAGGCAGCCCCCGAGGGGGAGGGGGTTTTCTGAGTCAGGAGACACCCACGTCCGCCCCACCCCCAGCCTGGACGTTTGTTGCAGGATACTTGTTTGAAGGGTTACCCAAAAGGTTTAGCCTGTTTTATTCGCAGTCTGCAGACCAAGCACTTTCATTTTATAAATGCTTTTTATTTGGGGTAATTTTTTAACTCGGGCAGCAAAAACGTTCTATTTAGTTCTTAACTTTTCTAATTAACCTGTTTCAAAGCTCTACTTATTTAAAAAAAAAAAATGCCAAGAATTCAAATAGTTCAGCCAAAAAGTTGGCTATAATTTGACTTAAGTTTTCCAGGAAAGGGATGGGCAATGGATTCTAGAAAGGTAAATCTCTCATACTTTAAAAACTGCATACTGAACTAGAGCTGCTTTTATGAAGTCTCCGGTGGTCACTGCCTCTCCAGTGGATTGGCACTGATACTTTACCAATATCTCTAAGGGTTCCCTCTACTCTGGATTCCAATGTCCTTTGCCTTTTAAGAGTGAAGTTAGGTAGAGGCAGGATCTGCATCCCATGCGTCTTGGAGCTCACAGTGCTTGGCTTGGGTGCTTTAAACACAATTGGACCAGAGCCAGGATTGGTTAACTGAATGAAGGAAAGAGTAAGGTTGCAACTGTAGGAACAAAGACTGAATTAGACTCAAGCAATAGACACAGGAGCAGATGCGATCTCCGGTTTCTATCATGAATCTTCTAATGGATTCCTCCAAATGTATTCACAAAGTGACTGGTACTGGTATACGCTAAATCCTGGGCAGAAAGCAGGACTCACTGGAGGTCTGCCTGATGAAACTGCAAACTCACGTGGATTTTGAGGAAATTATATTTATGCTCAAACAGCAGGAATGTTGGCAGTAATAAGTGAAGTGTGGGTTAATGCTACCCCTAAATGTCTGTGGAGATCTGAGCCTCTGATTTTTCTTCTCTGTCAAAATTTTGGTACATCGGATGAGCAAGGGAGAGCCAGCCCACCGTGGGAGAGGAGGCACAGGACAGGACAGGACTGACTAGTTGGGCCCAAATTCACAGCCCAGCTTCAACCCCCAGGGGCTCGATGACCTAGGGCAAGGTATTTTACCCTCTGGCCTCAGGTACGGCACCAGAAGCCCTGCTAATCCTTGCATAAAGCCCAGCCCAGCTTGGGAGAGGTGCCTTGTAATTGGACTCCATTCTGCACTTTGTTGGGTAGTGGGGTGAATGGTATAGCCTGGAGGCCAGCTTTCTTCCCTTCGCAGAGAGTCACAGGTTGCCTCAACTGTATCACTGCCTGGGCTGGTATTCGCATGGCACCCTTGTGTTCTAGCGGGTGGGGATCCCCGCACTTGGGGTCTTGATGACCTGGGATGGACATACCTAACTTTCTTGTGTCATGGAACTTCCCGGCAGTCTGATGAAGCTGCTGGACCTCTTAAATGGTTTTTGGGTTTTTTTGTCTTTTTGCCTTTTCTAGGGCTGCTTCCTGTGGTATATGGAGGTTCCCAGGCTAGGGGTCGCCAGCCTACATACACCACAGCCACAGCAACACCAGATCCAAGCCGCGTCTGCGACCAACACCACAACTGACGGCAACGCCGGATCCTTAACCCACTGAGCAAGGCCAGAGAGCGAACCCGAAACCTCATGGTTCCTAGTTGGATTCGTTAACCACTGCGCCACGACGGGAACTCCGTCTTAAACTGTTTTTAAACATGGTACCAAGTTCACCAATCCCCAGAATTTCACGGAATCTGTGGACCCTGGGATGAGAACCCTGACTTAAGGGAGTTTTCACAACTGGACTGGGGAGGAGCTAGGCTCAAGTTCCGACAGGTAAAATTGTAAAATTTTAGTGTAAGCCTTAGAGGAAGAACCAAAAGAAGTAATAGTGAGTCATTTGCAAAGGCTATCAGGTTCTTTGCTTTTTTGTTTACCATCTCATTATGCCAACAATACTACTAATTGTCCTTGGCTAATAAGAAAGCACACATCAGGGCCATAAGACTTCCCAGTTCACCGTAAGAAAGAAGGTTTCAAGGCTTCTCTTGCGAAAGAGAAAAGTGGAGAGATAATCAAGTTCTCATCCCACCAGTGCAGAAAACAGAGTTTACGAAGCACTTGTGCTCGAGCCGTGTCAGTCTCTACCATATTTGTGTTACTTGCAGTAGTTTCGTTTTAGCAAAACACCCGTCAAATAAACTCAGTTTGGTCTATTTGAATTTCATCGAAGTGTTTACGTTGAATTGGTCATTTTGTTTTGGCTTCATCGTTATGAGCCACTTGATACATCTGCGCCTCCGCTTCCCCCGCCGATGCAAGAGGGTGAGGGCAATGCCGAGCTCAGTCAGGACGAGCAGTAAGTGAGTTCATGTAAGTAAACTGCGCGGCAGAAGCACAGCGAGCTCGACGTCACCGTTTCTCATTATCGTCACTTGCATGGCAGGCGTCATTTGGGTGCCTTACAGGCATGGACGGTTCCATCTCAGAACTGCCCTAGGCCACAAGTAAGCACTGTCTCCAGTTTTAAAAGAACACAAGCAGACCAAGTAACCATCCAAGATCATCTGGCGAATAAACAGTAGTCCTGGCACAGAAATCTCAGTCTGACTCCACGTAACATCTCACACTCACACACACACACACACACACACACACACACACGTCAGACAGACCCTGAATCATTAACTATTCCACAGTTTTCACAGACTGGATGGCCAGGCCAGGTACGGAGGTCCAGGTGACCGAGCTGACAGCGCCTGCATTCTGAGGTGTGATTTCGCAGCTAGTCTCCGACTCTGTGTCAAGGATTTCCTCTGTCCTCTGAGCTGAGGACGTGCCTGGTAACAGGACAGAGACTTGGTCACAATCGGCAAGGGGGAGGTGAACCAGGGGCGCTACTAGAAGGGAGTTTCCTGCAGGAGGAGGACAGACGCGGGTGAGCAGAGAGGAGTGGTAGAGAGCTTGGCGCTGGGAGCGGCCGTCTGAGTGTGAGGCCAGCACGCGGGTGCCGCTTCCGTCAGCCGGACGCAGAGAGCGCAGGCAGAGAGGAGGGCGCCGCGGTGCGGAGCAGTTCCGCGGCTCAGGGACTGGTCACCCTCCGTCTGAATGCTCTCAGCCCCTAAATCAGGTCTGGGAGGCCGGCAGCTTGTGGGTCCGGAGTCAGACGTGAGTGACTGAGCCTAGATCTGCATCTTTGAGGTCAGTGACCCGAGCGAGTCACCTACCTGCCGAACGCTTGGCAACCGTACTCAGGCGCACTGGTGCTGCCGAAGGAAGAGGAAGCCAACCTTGGAGGAGCACAGGCGCTCTGCCAAGTACTCCACGCGTGTTATCTCGTTCAAGCCTTACAACCATCCCACGAGCGACTTCTCATCTATGTGCAAGTAGACGCTTAAGGAACTCGGCCGGGGTCACAGACTTGATAACGGATTTCAGGCTTACCTATGTCTGATTTTAAGTTGCCACACTCTTCTCTTATGCCAGGAATGTCTTAGAGGTGCATTGCCATTTCCATGGCAGACATTATTTATGTGTGTATTTATTTTGCTTTTTAGGGCGGCACCTGCAGCATATGGACGTTCCCAGGTGAGAGGTCAAATCAGAGCTGCAGAAGCCAGCCAACGCCACAGCCAGAGCAACGTGGGATCCAAGCTGCGTCTGCAGCCTACTCCACAGCCACAGCTCACAGCAACGCCGGACTCCCTGTCAGTCAGTCAACAAGATGAAACTGTTCCGCGTCCCTATGTACACAGACCATGAAGACCTCCCAAAGCCCTTTCTCCGTGCTCCTGTGCTCTGGGTTCTATTCCATTGCTGGTATTTGTTTACAGATGTCTGCCACCGAAGCAGAGCTACCTGACACAGGCACCCTTCCTGGTACCCTTTCATCCTCAGCTCCCAACCCAGGATATGCTTCTAAGATGGTGAATGGATCTGTTTGCAGGAGCACGACGTCCGCAGTACAGCGTCACCGTGCTCGTAGCTGCCCTGCCCTGGAAGAATCACTTGAGATTCAGCAAGGACACCAGGAAGGAGCTGGATGAGGGAGAGAGGGAGGGAGCTGAGTCCGCTTTCCCGACATGGAGGAGGGATTGGGGCAAAATGAAGGAACGGATGGACTACGAGATGGGTAGCAGAAGACGAGGATTCATAACAAAGATTAACATGCTACATGTAGGTGATAAAGGCTACCAGGTCCTGAGGGCTGTCAAGCACTGTCATCTCATTCTCTTAACTCTGTAAGAAAGGTCCTGTTACCCTCGTTTTCCGTATGAGGGAAATGAGACAGGGTTGACTCCAACATCCGTCTTCGCAGTTCTCCGTGAGGCTGAGCTGTCTCAAAGATCACCAGCCTGAGGATTTGGCTTGGTAGAAGGAGCCAGATGGAACAGAGCTGATCCCTCAGACACAGAGTCTACCCTTGGCTCAGTGGTCTTCACTCGGGTAAGGGAAGTGGACTAAGCAGGTCGTTTGGGTCTCAGAAGAAGAAATCTTCAGAATGGGCACTGAGCAAAGCTTAACTTCCAATTAGTTACAGCTCTGAAACTCTGGCCTCTTTTAAAATCACTGTAATGGGGGACAGTGTAAATTAAGCTCATTTACAAGCTCTTTCACATGTGACTGCTGTTCTGGATGTGGCTCAAGATGAAACTGGTTTATAGAAGATTCTCCTTTGGGGAAGTTGAACTATAGCCAGGTTCCAATGTAATAACAAAGCCCCGCATGTAGTCATAAAATGTCACGTCTTCTGGAAGCATTTAGAATCTGGGTTTACAGATGGATTCACTCCAAACCTTTGGGATCAGGGCAGTTAACTTAACCTGCAAGTGGAGACACGTAGGCTCGAAATTCATCGGTTTGAGTCATTCGGATTCTAAAGTAAGGCAGTCAGCGCAGCACAGGTGGGGAGTCCGACGCCCACGGTCATTTGTGTGCTCCTTGGTCATCTAGAGAATGAGCTAACTTGACCACAAGGTGCCTCAGATTTAGACTACAGTAATTTCCTTCTCAGGCTCAGTCTTACAAATTCTGGGTGGGGTCTCAGACTGGGGGGGAGCAACGTAAGAAACTGCACATAGGTGTTTGGATGTAAAGCAAGTTTTTCATCCAACACAGTGGACAAATCCTAGTGCTGGAGCTCTTTCAGGCAGGGAGAACCAAAGAACAAGACAAATAAACCCTAAGAAACTGAATTTGGCCTCTTGGGCGAGGTATGTGTAACCGGGATTTTTCTTTCTCCTCTTACCATTCCGTAAAGTAATGCGTTGGACTGGGGAAAGGCATGCAGCCCAGATTGCTCAGTGCAAATCCAGTTTGCAGTGATGAATGTCAGCTGTTGTGGAGCCGCACAGCCAAGGGTTTGGAGGAAAAGTGAAGCCGTGGTTGGTTTTTTTTGGTCTTTTTGCCTTTTCTTGGGCTGCTCCCTCGGCATATGGAGGTTCCCAGGCTAGGGGTCGAATTGGAGCTGTAGCCACCGGCCTAAGCCAGAGCCACAGCAACGCAGGATCCGAGCCGCGTCTGCAACCTACACCACAGCTCATGGCAACACCGGATCCCTAACCCACTGAGCAAGGTCAGGGATCAAACCTGCAACCTCATGTTCCTAGTCGGCTTCGTTAACCACTGAGCCACGGTGGGAACTCCTGTTTTTTACAAATATATATAAATGGGCAAAGCAGTGCCAAGAGTGACAGAAATGGACAATGGTCCCGTTTCCCCTGCCAGACTCAGCAAACATCCACAGGAGTTCCCCTAAAAGTGTAAATTTGAGCTTCATCTCTCAGGCTGTCCGCACACGTGGAACTGTTGTTTGGCTTGCGGGGTGTTGTCGTGCTCCAGAGAAAGGCTTGTCAGGGACTGATCACTTTCTTCTTTGCTCTCTGCTGCTCTGAGCTGGGTGCTATAGTTTCTGGGTTTCCTACCCGAGCACCAAGAGCTGATGGACAGTAGCCTCAGGCTGCAAGTCGCTGGATGTCTGCCGAGGCATCTGTTCATTGTGTTTTATCTTCACAACATCTCTGAGAGGCAGAGAGCGCTACCTTCTCTTTTGTTGCAGAAAAGAAAACTAAGCCCAGCTTGCATAGCCCTTACTTCAGCGACATCAACCCGGGCCTATCTCAGCCAGTCGGTCGTCCTTCCTTCCTTCCTCCTGTCCTTCAGGCAAACAAAATAGAGTACATCATAAGGAACACCCACCTGCCCTCTTTCCAGCCTAAAACATGAAACATAAATCCAGCGGAAGCTTTCCAAGGATGCTCTGTTTCACCACCAGCCTGGACCACAGTGAGCATTATTCAGAAATCCTCAGGCAAGCCTTTCAGTGGAGGGAGCTTTTAATAAGCAAGTTTGACTTGGAACCTTTACTGAGAGTCCAAGAATGCGACCAAGAGAAGTAGGGCAGTGCTCCCTTTGTCTTCAGAGGCATGGGATCGAATTGGGAATTGTCCAAGCAAGTTGAAAAAGGAAGGGTTCTTTAAGACAAGAGAAATTAAATATCTGACTTATGTCAGGCATCTGGTAGATGGTGTGGGAGGAGACAGAGCTGTGGTCCCCACACTCGAAGGGAAGACGCCCTTAACGTGGTAAAGCAGAACCTGGGCAGCTATTTCCCGAGAAGATGCCATATTCAGATTTGGCTGGTGTAGCGTGTGCAGTAGGAATCAGACTTGATTTACAAGAAGTGAGTTACAAAAGGAAAGGGAAGATACTCTTCCTTCTTTAAAGGTCCAAGCTGCTCTACAATACAGAATAACAAAGTGATTTTTTTTTTTTTTTTCTCTTTAGGGCCGCACTCACAGCATATGGAAATTTCCGGGCTAGGGGTGGAATTGGAGCTACAGTACTGGCCTACACCACAGACACAGCATTGAAACCTACACCACAGCTCATGGCAACGCCATATCCCCAATCCACTGAGCAAGGCCAGGGATCGAACCTGCATCAAGGATGCGAGTTGGCTTTGTTTCTGCTGAGCCACGACCGGAACTCCTATTTGTTTTTGTTTTTGTTTTTTTTTTAATGGGTTTTTGTTTGTTTGTTTGTCTTTCTAGGGCCACATCAGCAGCACATGGAGGTTCCCAGGCTAAGGGTCCAATCGGAGCTGTAGCCACCGGCCTACACCAGAGCCAAAGCCAACAAGAGATCCAAGCCACGTCTGTGACCTACACCACAGCTCCCGGTAACACGGGATCCTTAAGCCACTGAGCGAAGCCAGGGATCAAACCCCTCCCTGTCCTCATGGATACTAGTCAGGTTAGTTAACCACTGAGCCACAATGGGAACTCCTTTTTAATGTATTTTTAAATGTTATTCAAAGACAACTCTGGGTAACATTAGTCTTGATGGAAATCTGGCTCCTTATCGGTTAACTGCTTCAAAGTACGTGTGAAAATGTAAGATACCAGGCTGGTGGTGTGATGACACTTTCTAACAGGCCAGCTGGGCCGTCGATGCTTGGGATCCAATCTGAAGTCACTGTGACGTCATCACAGTGTGTTTGGTTTCCTCGGGGATCATGGGGGTGCGTCCAGCTCATGCCTGTTGTGTCGGTGAACATTCCGGAACATGGGTGGCTTTGGAGCCATGGCCAACATCAGTATCACTAACTGTATCCCAAACTCCAGCCAGTGCAGGCTGCGGGAGCCAAGCTTTGTGTCCGGTTCTACAGCCGGGCTCAAGTTTTATTCTGGATTTAAACAAGGAAGCACCCGTCTCCAGGGACGGAAATAAGGGATTTATGCCACTACTAACCGAGAGAGCGTAGGAGTTCCCCTCGTGGCGCAGTGGTTAACGAATCCGACTAGGAACCATGAGGTTGCGGGTTCGGCCCCTGGCCTCGCTTAGTGGGTTAAGGATCTGGTGTTGCCGTGAGCTGTGGTGTGGGTCGCAGACCTGGCTCAGATCCCGTGTTGCTGTGGCTCTGGCGTAGGCTGGCGGCTACAGCTCCGATTCCACCCCTAGCCTGGGAACCTCCATATGCCGCGGGAGCAGCCCTATAAAAGGCAAAAAGGCAAAAAAAAAAAGGAAAGGATACAAATATAGTCCATTATTGCTGGGTTCGGATCCTATGTGGATGCCTTCAAGGGAGCCTGGTAACATCTGTGGACCTTAAGAATTACTTTGCTCCTGTCTGAACGAGGGAATCAGGCTTTTTTGCAAGTTGAGGCCAACAGTGTAGTGATAACTAGTCAGATCCGTCAGGTGTGTGTGTGTGTGTGTGTGTGTGTGTGCCCGCGCGTGTGCGTGCGTGTGTGCGTGTGTGGTGGTGTTTTTGTTTCTAGGGCCAGGGGCTGCATCTCCCAGAAACATAAAAGGGAATTTATGGACTCACTAAGTGAAGAGCATGGGATACCACCAGGCATGGCTGCAAAGAATCTGAATAGTTTCTGGGTTTTTTGGCACTGGCTTCGTTTTTTTTTTTTTTTTTTTTGCATTTTATTACTTCTGTTGCATTTATTGCTTATTTTATAATCACTTTAAATCATACGCTTTTTCACTCTAAAAATAAAAATTTTCCTACACAAGACTCATAACTAATTTTCCTCTTGGACTAGAGTATCTGAGAAATCTCATTCCGCATTCCCAAGTAACTTTCTGAAAGTCTGTTACAGGGACCACATACTTCATGTGCTTTTCAAGATATAGCTTAGTGATGAGATTTTTCCCCTTAGATCCAGCTGTATTTTCTCTTCCACATTTTAACTGTATTTTTTGTGTGTTCTCAGCCCCACTTGGACAATAAATTGTCCTGGCTTCATTCTCATAGACGGCTGCCAGCAGCTCCACCTCTGCATTCATACGGTTCTAGACCAAAGCGGGGCTTTAACTTCCACTGACCTGGCTTGGGGGCTTGGGGTCACGTGCCCATTTCTGACCCAGTCCTAGAAGTGGGAGGGATGCACTGATTCACAGCTGCGACAGTCACGTGCCCAGCCCAGGAGCAGAGGGTGGGACCAAACCCTCTAAACAAGTGCTTCTCCAACTCTCTGTGGGAGGAGTTCCCGTTGTGGCTCAGCAGTTTATGAACCCGACGAGTATCCACGAGGATGCAGGTTGGATCCCTGACCTCGCTCAGTGTTGTCGTGAGCTGTGGTGGAGGTCGAGGATGCAGCTTTGATCTGGTGTTGCTGTGGCTGTGGTATAGGCTGGCAACTGCAGCATCTAGCCTGGGAACCAGGTCTGGCCCTAAAAAGCAAACAAACAAATGCAACTATCAGTGGTAAAGGATCATATTCTTTTTCATTTCTGAATACAGACTGATTACCTGCCCTCTGTCCACCAAGATGAGTCCACTGATCATGCTGTTGACTGTTGTGGCATAAAACTGTCTCAGAGTTTCTACACGCTTATCTGAATATTGGCCTGAGTTGGTAGCAAGCACAGTGGACCATCACCAGGAGATCACATTTTAATAAGCATTTCTCTAAACCATGTGCACCTTGAAAGAGACGGCGGCTTCCTTGGAGAAATCTGGGGAAAGTATCATCAGAAGAGGGGCCAGAGATGGCTGTGAACCAAAAGGATGCCCAGCAGAGTGACCCGTTCTGTCGATCCTGTGGAAAGACCTCATCTCGGGTTCAGGAAGCCGCTGGGTTTTGGACTATCTTGTGGCGCGGGATGGGCAGTGGGACGGGGGTTTTCTCCGCTCCTTTTTATGTGAAGGCTTGCAGGTTCTTCAGCCTTTTGCTTAGCAGCTGTCCTTGTCCCTTGTATTTCTAGCCAGATTTGAGTTCGGAAAGAGGTCTCAGCCTTTTTAACCAGCTGTTTCCTGGAGAGGCCAGCAGCTCATCCCAGGAGACGGAACAGGCAAGGGCTGCAAATGTCATTCACCGGAGGGAAGTCTGAAAAATGATGGTGGGGACCAAAGGGATCCTTTCTCTGTGTTTTTAGAGACCACTCAGGGCAGCGCCAACATGACACGCTGCCTTGGCAGGACAACTTTCTGTAGTGGCAAAGGCATGTGAGCATGTTGGCCATTCAGCACTAGGCGCTTTAACTTGAGTCCAGATAGACCAATTTGTTGAGAAGGGAATTAGAACACGCTGGCCCACATGACAGCAAGCTAGCCAAGGATTTCAACTGCCAGCCCGACCACCTCCTCAGGCCACATGCTCCGAGGCTGTTCTGACACATTCAACCAACAATTCATTTCACCAGGAAGGGAACTTGGTAGCATATTATATACAGACTAACAGGCCCATCAGAGGGGAGATCAGGCCTTGGCTGGACTAGAGGACGCTGGGATTAGTACAGCACAGCAACTTAAATGGTTGCCATCTGGATGGGGGGGGGGGGTTTGTTGTGGTTACAGCACGGCTCCACCCATACAGTTGTACTAGTCAGAGAAGCAACTGCTTATGCTATAATTTTGTGTAACTTCAGCAGACAATTACAAAACTTAGTTTTGCTGGGCAATCCAAGACTTTCTTCCTCCTTAGAAAGTGTGTCACAGCTCATGTCTACTAAATGGTAAGAATTTGGTGGTGTTACAGTGAGTGAAACATGTGTTAAGAAAACTTCACCCAAGCGTAAGCTCTCTGGCTGATTGTAAGACAGCCTGCAGGGCTCCAAGTGGGTACTGGGCAGTGTTTGCCTCTCCGCTCCCCTCACTGCTTCCTGAACTCGGTGAGATTCTAGCGGCACCTTTGTTTTGTGCCTGGTGACCTGCGCTGTGGCATTGCATGCAGGTCCTCTGTCCTGTAGGAGAAACACTTGTGCGTGACAAGCCAGTTTTCAAGTGAAAGCGCTCTGTGGCCTGGGAGGCAAGATGCGGTTCTTCTGGAGAAATGCAGGTCTTTTAAAAGATGTGCAGAGGGCAGGGTATAAAGAAAAGCGCAGGCTCCTGGGTTTAAACCACCCTCTGGGGGCTTGTGAGACCCTCGCCCAGCAGGGCACATCCTAACAGCCCCTCTTCCTTCAGGATGCCCGTCTGGGGAGGTGGCAACAAGTGCGGGGCCTGTGGGAGGACCGTGTACCACGCTGAGGAGGTGCAGTGCGACGGCCGGAGCTTCCACCGCTGCTGCTTCCTGTGCAGTAAGTGTCCCCGTGGTCGGCCTTGGACAGAATTCATGTGTCTGAAGCTCCAGTTTACCGATTTAGGGGAAAACTGTGGTTTTGCTAACAGAGGATTTTAGCAGCACAGGTAGCTTCTGCCCATGTGTCCTCCTGGATGCTGCGAGTGCTCAGCCCCCCCCAGCAGGGACAGTGGGAGTGACCTGCCCCTCGGCTGCGTGTCCCCGGAACACGCAGCACCCCTTGGCCCTCCCTGTCCTGTGGTTGCTGTCACATCTGTCTCCCCTGCTGCGCCGCGCGCTCAGGGCTGTGTATCGTCTGGCACACAGCACAGTTTGGGCACATCCGAGGGGCCCGGCTCCCGCTACTGAATGGCCGGGTCGCCGCTCACTCGCCCGGCTGGCTTTGTCCCTCTGGCCGGGCTCCTCCTCTTTCACAGGCCGGTTTCGTGCGACACTGTTAGCGAAATGCACGTCTTCTCCGGGGGTGAGTGTTCAGCGTCACTCCGCCTTATTGATCAATGTCCTGGGGTTGAGGACAAGGGGCTCAGGCTCTGGGACGTGCACAGGGGCAGTTAGGGAACTGCCCGCGTGTCTGATGGAGGCAGAAAGTGAGCCGCGAAACAGCACCAGCCTGTCGGCTGCAGCCAGGCTTGGCACCTGCGAAGGCAGAAGCGGGACGGGAGGGAAGCCCCCGCCCCGCGCCTCCAGGCTTCAAGCAGGCGGGCGGCACTTCAGAAAGCTTCACGTTGATCATCTTCTGAGTCAAACAACATTGTCTTGAGCGAGGGATTTGCTAACGAGGCTCTCGCCATCCATGCAGCTCTGCGGCGTCTCTAGACGGCGGTGCCGGGCCAATTACTGCCAGATATGGCATATGTTAAAAAAAAATCCGGTTACACTAAGGAGTGATCTTCCAGAAAACCTTCCCTCTCAAATTTTCGATGTCCTTCGCCCTCCAGGCACCAGCCTTCAGGGCGACCGGGCCTTTTTCTAGCGCAGCTGCTTTGCAGACGACCAGAAACAGACAAGCGCAAGTTGCAGTTACGAAGAAGAAAAATACAGCACAGAACGTGTGCTCTGTCCACCTCCGTAATAGCTGGCATTTCTCAGACTGGGTTGAAGCATTTCTTCTCTGAGAAGTTAACTTTTTTCTTTTAAGGAATCTCTTTTTCAGCAGCTCTGTAACCAGGCGAGTATGTGGCCAAGGAGGAAGGGCAGACGCTTGGGAAACTGCTCCGACTTTCCTCCAGGTTGATAAAGGCAGGGCTTCCCCAGTGTCCGGTGCCTGACCGGTCATCCTCATTATCCATTCCTAACATCTGCCTCTGCTGACTAAAGCCTTTTAAGGACATAATTCAGATACTTTGCCACCTTAGGGGAGGTTTACTGCAGAGGACAGGGATGAAGCCCGGGCGGCGGGAGGGCGGGGATTCCGGGGTAACATTGGCACATCCTTACCTTGCTCTGGTTAACAGACAGGTGTTGAAAAGCGGTTTTTGTATTTATTCTGTCTCTTGGGTGTTGGCTCCGCAGCAGTATCTGATTTTAGGTTAACGGCGTCTTTCAGCAGATGTGCTTCCCACCTGAACCTCAGGAGCCAGGTTCCAAGGAGACGAGGTCACTGTCTCACCGGGGAACCTTCCCCAGGAAGGTGGCACTTTCCCCTCCTGGAAGCGGCCGGCCGGTGCCCCTTCCCCGCGCCCCCTTTGCCTGCCCTCTTCTCGGCTCGACCCTCTAAGTTCGTGGGGTTGCCCCTTTCCACGGCACTCACTTGGGCTTCCTGCCGCCTGACTGCACTACCCGTGAGCTCTCTCACAATTCTTTTTCTTTTTTCTCAAGCTTAATTGAAGTTTTAGAAGGTGAAATAATGTCTGGATAAAACATGATGACATTTGGCAGTTTTAGGACATGGGATACGTGGCAATGTCTTGGGGTGAGAAATCCGTCAGGAAAGAATGCGTTCTCCTTTGGGACCAAAGGAAAACAAATGCAGACTCTGAACCACTTGATGATTTTCAGACGGACTTATCACGGCTGGAGAAGCCGGGGCCGAGACGAAGACTCCTTTTCCCTTTGAGACTAGTGATGAAAAGGAGAATTCTGGATTTAAAACCTTTTTATCCCTGGGGTGCTCTGGAGGCAGCGGGGGGCGCAGAGGCAGCTCCCCGGAGGTGCTCCTGCCCTTGTGTTCTTTAACAATATTCTTGGACGCAGAGGATGAACAGATTGCTGGGGGTGGGGGGAGCAAGGGTCTGGGCGCAGAGGGCCAGCTTTGTCTCCTTTGTGCCTGTGTTTAGAGCCACCTCTGAAACGTCTCTCCCTCCTGCCCAAGAGGCAGATCCCACTAGTCCGAGGCTTCAGGATGGCCAGGTTCTGACGTATCTGAAGCAACCATCTTACCACCTGTCCCCGCGCGTGGCTGAGCTGTCCAGATGCTGTCCCATGGCTTTTGGGCACCAGAGAATAAACCCGGAAAGTTGACCAGGGCTCTTACCTTCTCCGTACCACCCTGATTTTTAGGGGAAAGCCATCTTTGGCACATTTGTAAAGTCCACCTTTTTCCCCTTCAGTGGTTTGCAGGAAAAACTTAGACAGTACGACAGTGGCAATTCACGACGAGGAGATCTACTGCAAGTCCTGCTATGGGAAGAAGTACGGGCCAAAAGGCTACGGGTACGGCCAGGGCGCTGGCACGCTCAACATGGACCGGGGTGAGAGGCTGGGCATCAAGCCCGAGAGGTGAGTCAGGACCACGTTTCCTTCAGCGCGGGCTGCAGCGATTCATGCTGCCGGATCAACAGGAGTCTGGGAGTCTCCAGGCTTTTCGCTTGAAAGAGGCGAATCAAATGACTCAGATTTTCTAGTGTAAACTAAAGGCTGTTCTGTAAGTTTGAAGTAATTGAAAGTTTTGGACCTGGTGGAGTTCTTGGCGGTCATTCCCACGATGTCTAGTCCTGGTTTATAGCCTCATGAGGTGTGCCAAGGAGTCACGATGGTCTCCAGAGCAAGCGGTTTCAATTTTCTTCCATACAGCGCTTCAAAGAGCAGGTGAAATCAAATGCCAGAAAAGTGTAGCCTCGGAATCATGAGATGCATTTCTCATGCGCAATCAATGAAAAGTCCTCAGTCACTCCCTATGTGGACAAATGTTTCCTCACCAAGAAATTACTTTTTCCTAGCTTGAAATTCTTAAAAGTGGGAATTATTTCCTGTTTTTGATTTATGAGATACGTATTAAACTTTAAAGGTTTCAGTACCAAAGTAACAAGCAAAGTGCTAAATCCGCCAAACTTCCCTTAGTATTTCACACTGAGACTATGTAATTTCTTCACGTGGAATTTCTTCTTAATTCTTGTCCGTGACCCAAGAATTCCTTTATTTGAACTTCACATTTTTCACATCCATTTTATACTGAAGAGGCGAAACTGGTGTAATACTCCAGGAAGGTGGCCTTTCCTTGGGCAAGGCCATTAACTGTGCCTTGTCGACTGGACACCGTGCAAGCGTGTATGTTAACTCATGTAACCCTCACGACCCTTGAAGGTGGGGTTTCCCATCTTGCCAAAGAGTCAGTTGAGACAGTGAGAAGTAAGTGATTTGCTGAAAGAAAGCCACACTGCCAGTTAATTGTGGGGCCTGGAACTTAACCAGCATAGCTGTAGGCACAGTGCATTATGGTATCACCGAAATAATATTTGTTCCTTCTGTATACTTTTCACAGCAACTCTTGAGTTTAGACACTTTGTCTCTACTGTAGAGACAGGACAGTACAGCTCAAGGCACACAGATAAGCGGTAGGGTCAGGCTCTGAACTTCGGTCCATTTGGCCCGCAGACTCGAGCTCCTTCCTCCCTGTCCTCTGGGTTCCCCCCGCACTCGCTTCTGAGCCACGGCGCCCTGCTGGGCATCCGCTGCACGAGGGCGGACTCGTTGGCTGCTGCTGTCCTTGCAGGAGAGACCGGCGTACCTTTGGCTTTGTTAGCGTTTCTCTTGTCCCTTTTCCAACGTGTTAAAATCCCTTCTTGTTTCCCGAGATTTTAATTCAAACCTTCGAAACACTTGCACTCGCGCACCCTCCCCCAGCAAAACTCACCCGTGACCCCAAAAGCGAGTCGGTGATTTTGGCCGCAGTTTTAAAGTCACAAAGACCGGCAGACGCTCCTCTCTATCTGCTTTTCCACCGTCTCCAGTAAGCGGCCAGCCCTCGGCACTGGCCTGTGTGCACCTGCGCTGTCTCCTCCTCTTCTTAGCTTGGCTGCACGCCGCGCGCCCCAAGGGGCCAGGGGCGTCCTCTCCCTGAAGCGTCTCTTGATGACGCCTCTCCGGGTGCCCCTGGGGGCTGATGCCTTCATGGCCTGTGGTCAGGTAGGGGGGCCAACCATTTTTGGGAGGATCTCTTGGCGAGGCAACATTTTCACTGAGGCAGACGTGCGGGTTTTAGTTCAGGGTCATCAATTTATGGATTCTCCGGCCCTTCAGCAAGTAATCGAACATCTAAGCCCCTACTTCTTCATCTGCCGTATGAGGTTAGCAATTCACCGGACCTTACGAGGTTGTCAGAAGGGAGGTGGGAGATAATCCACATGAAGATCCTTTTATTTATTTATTTATTTGTTTTGTCTTTTTAGGGCTGCACCCGAGGCACAGGGAGGGTCTCAGGCTAGGGACTGAATTGGAGCCACAGCTGCTGGCCTACGCCACAGCCACAGCAACACCATATCCGAGCCCTGTCTGCGACCTACACCACAGCTCAGGGCAACGACAGATCCTTAACCCACTGAGCGAAGCCAGGGATCAAACCTGCATCCGCATGGATTCTAGTAAGATTCATTTCTGCTGAGCCATGACGGGAACTCCACGTGACAGTCTTAATAGGTGGTTATATTTGGAAATTTTTCTTGGGAAACCCATAACTTCAAGTCGAATATCACTGTGAATAGCTTTTAAAGACCACTTTAAAAAGTGAATACAGTCATCCCTTGGTATCCACAGGGGACTGATTCCAGGACCCTTGTGGCTACCAAAATCCAAGGATGCTCAAATGTCTCATGTAAGATGGTAGTGGTGGAGTAACCCACACACATCCTTCTGGGTACCCGAAGTCATCTCTAGATTACGTCTAATACCTATCACAATGTAAGTGCTATGTCAAAAGTTGCTGATGTGTGGCAATTTCAGAATTTGCTTTTTGGAACTTTCTGGAATTTTTTTCTCCAAGATTATCAATTTGAGGTTGGGCGCATCTATGGATGCAGAACTCATGGATAAGAGGGCTGACCGTATATACATATTACAATAGGTTGTGGAGATTTTTTATTTTTTTATTTTTTTGAGGTTTAAAAAGCTGGCTTTTTAATTCATAACTGAGATTTTTTTAAAAAAAAAATATATACACTCCTATCAGGGACAATTGGAAAATCCAGTCCTGGGAACTAGTACTGTAAATTGGTATTTGTTGCTAAGAATAAATTTCCAGTGGCTACATCAGACATGATTCAGAAAGTGCTGTATATTAAATACCTTAGCCCAGTTTAAACAATGGGCAGATCTAAATAGCCGTTTCTCCAAAGAAGACGTATGGATGGCCAAAAAACACATGAAAAGATGCCCAACATCACTCATTATTAGAGAAATGCAAATCAAAACTACTATGAGGAACCACCTTACACCAGCCAGAATGGCCATCATCAAAAAGTCTACAACTAATAAATGCTGTATAGGGTGTCTAAAAAAGGGGAAAATCCTCTTACATTGTTGGTGGGAGTGTACATTGGTACGATCGCTATGGAAAACAGTACTGAGGTTTCTCAAAAAATTAAAAACAGAACTATCATATGATATAGCATTCCCACTCCTAGGCATCTATCCAGTGAAAACCGTAATTCAAAAAGAGGCATGCACCCCAGGGTTCACTGCAGCACCAATTACAATAACCAAGACATGGAAGCAACCTAAATGTCCATCAACAGGGGAGTGGAAAAAGATGTGGTACACATATACAGTGGAATATTACTCAGCCATAAAAAAGAATGAAATAATGCAATTTGGAGCAACATGGATGAACCTAGAAACTATCATGCTAAGTGAAGTTAGACAGTGAAAGACAAATATGTATCACCTTAATGTCAAATCTAAAAAAACAAAAAAGGATCCAAGTGAACTTATTTGCAGAACAGAAGCAGACTCATGGACTTGGAAAAACTTACGGACCAAAGGGGACAGATAAGTGGGTGGGAGGGATGGACTGGGGTTTGGGACTGGTGTAAGCACACTGAGGTATAGAGAAGGATTGGCTAATGGGGTCCTGCTGTGCAGCACAGAAGCTCTACCCGGTAGTCTGTGATAATCTGTGGGTAAAGAATCTGAAAGAGAATGGGGATGTGCATACGTATGACTGGATCACTTTGTTGTACAGCAGAAATTATCTCAACCTTGTAAATCAACTATACTTCAATAAAACTTAAAGAGAAATAACTTAGGTGGAAGTGTGGAAAGCATTAAAGACTAAAAAGTGGGTATAGTGGAGATGAAGATACTGAAGATACATGTGAAGAGTTGGAATAAATTGTTTTGTGAAAGGCAATATTTCTAAATTAACATTTTATTTTAAATACATATATAACTTATTTAATAAAATACAACTAGGACAAAATTGTTTTCCTCGTAGGAAAAACTGACACTTAGCTACTACCCCTTGCTGAGTGCTGTTGCTGTCATATCTTATTGCTCAG
This sequence comes from Phacochoerus africanus, assembly GCF_016906955.1. Lineage (NCBI taxonomy): Eukaryota > Metazoa > Chordata > Mammalia > Artiodactyla > Suidae > Phacochoerus > Phacochoerus africanus. Next base: position 107,993,674 of record NC_062550.1, read on the forward strand.
CCTATTTGTAAGGTTTCAGAAAAGCCTTGAAATCTTTTCAGAGCCCAGCAGGGTGTTCTGTGTGGTGGGTACATATCTACCCGGTGAGTAGAAAGAAGTTACAGAAAGCAAGGAAAACATGGTTTTACCTAGTGACCAAACCAACACTCTACACAGGGAAGAAGTAAACAGGTCATATGGTAAGAGGTGACTTTTCTAGAATATATTCCCATAGAGAAAGTAATTTATTCGCCCTTTCTCCTTTCATATTGGGAAATAATCTGTAAAACCTGCTTCACTTTCTCAATCACTGCCTAAGTCAGCTGCCTTACTGCAGAGACTAAACTGCTTAAGTGACCCTAACTTTTCTATCTTCTGTGAAGCAAAAGGCTAGCTGTGGTTCCAGTGATAAGACGAGTAACAATAATAGTTGAATGTGGGGTGAAAACATATGCTATTAGGTTTCATAAAGCAAAGCATAGTTGTTTCGTGGAGAAGTTAGTACCAGGGATTCATTGAATTCCTGTGAGTTTAGACTCAGGGACAGATATTTAAGTTTGGAGCCTTGGCTGTCTTTTTATAACAAGAATGAACCCATAAATGGGTTAAAATAATAACTGGCCAGCCCCTGATTTATTTCTTCTTCATTCCTCTGTACCGGCCTGTGGCGGCCTCCAGCCAAGGGACAGTATAGCAGTTACGTCCCAGAGTTCCCTGGTGCCTGTCTTGGGGCTTGTAAGGTCCCTTTGGAAACTCTCGCCTAATTCCTTCCCCCCTCCCCGCCCCCCGTGTTCCACAAGTGTTCAGCCTCACAGGCCTACGACAAATCCAAACACTTCGAAATTTGCTCAGAAATACGGAGGTGCTGAGAAGTGTCCCAGATGCGGGGACTCTGTGTACGCTGCTGAGAAGATCATTGGTGCCGGAAAGGTGAGACCCTCTCGTGCATCCGGAAGGGGGATGGTCCCGTTTCACTCCTTCGCCCCCAGGCCCCTGTGCAGCCCCCTCAGGCGCTCTGTCTTATAAATAAATGCCTTGGATTCAGCGTTTTCTTAATTGAGTTTCTATCTGAATCATTACTTTTTTGAAGTGACGCCCTTATGTGACACATCACATCTGTGTTTAAAAGAAACTTGTTCTCATGGGGGGGCAACCCGGCAGGTTAACAAGATCAGACTGTTAACACATCTGGACTCTGCAGCTTTTTCAGTGTAGCTGGGGAAAAAGGCAGTGAACACGGGATAATCAGTTTGGAGAAGTTGCTTAACCGGCTCTTTGAGCTGCAGTGTTCTCAGCCACGAGGGAGCACGCTGGCACATTCCTGTTGGGGCTGAGCAGGCCGAGCCGACGAGTATCCATAAGGATGTGGGTTCGATCCCTGGCCTTGCTCAGTGGGTTAAGGATCCAGTGGTGCCGTGAGCTGGCATGTAGGCCGGCAGATGCTCTGATTTGACCCCTAGGCTGGGAACTTCCATATGCTGCAGGTACAACCCTAAAAAGGGGGTAAAAAAAACCCCACTGGGCTCACAGCGAGGTTTGAGACACATAGGGAAATGGCTCTTCTGTGGTAACGTTTGAATTCAGCCTTTCTGCAGGCAACCAAGAATGCAGATGCAGGGCGGGTCCAGTTCCAGCCTTCTGGCAGGGTTGGCCCAGCATCTAAATTGTACTGCAGGAAAGCAGCCTCTCAAATGCACTCTTTTCTCTCCTCCAGCCCTGGCACAAAAACTGTTTCCGATGTGCTAAGTGTGGCAAGAGTCTTGAATCAACAACTCTGACCGAGAAAGAAGGTGAAATCTATTGTAAAGGTAACATTAAGTTCAGTTATTGTTACCCATATGAATATCCCACACAGGCTGTTGAAAGAAATGTCACCAGCATTTAAAAAAAAAAAGAAAAAAAAAAAGGGGCGTTTCATCGTGGCTCAGCAGTTAGCGAACCTGACTAGCATCCATGAAGACGCAGGTTCAGTCCTTGGCCTCGCTCAGTGGGTTAAGGATCCGGCGTTGCCGTGAGCTGTGGTGTAGGTCGCAGACGCGGCTCGGATCCCGAGTTGCTGTGGCTGAGGTGCAGGCTGGTGGCTACAGCTCCGATTGGACTCCGAGCCTGGGAACCTCCATAGGGCAAAGAAAAAGAAAAAGAAAAAAAAGGACACAAAAGTTCTCTGAAAATGGGGAAAAGGTTAGGGTAGTGCCAGTGAATGAGTGAAAGTACACGATGGAGAGATGCTTCCAGATGACAGGAAAGCACATTTCTGATGATTCTAAGTCACGTTCCTAGTCATTTAAAACTCCGTTCAAATAAAAAGAAACAACGCTCTTCTTTCGACTTAATGTTTTAAGCACACATATGACTTGGAGGAGGTAACAGACAGATATCTAACTTAACTTGTCTGGCCTGGTCTGCACACTTGTAAGTCAGTTGGGGCCTTGAGCTGAACTGGGCCACCAGTCTTGGACTTGCCTTTATGGCTTTAAGATAGTGACCGCCGGGCACGTTTCACATCTCGAATAAGGCGCAGCTAACGGTTCTAATTTATGGAGGAGGCGGTGTGGTTCCATGGGTCTGAGGCACTGCTAGCAAAGCTGAATGGACTGGCACTAATCCTCGCCTTTCCTCTTGTAGGGTGCTATGCGAAGAACTTCGGGCCCAAGGGATTCGGCTACGGCCAAGGGGCAGGAGCCCTTGTTCATGCTCAGTAGAGGTGCAGACCCAGAACCAAGATCACACCGAGGGTCCCTACACAATCTCGCACAGATCATCTAACACTAAACCACTGTGAGATCCCGCCAGCACTCAAGCACTGTACGTTGCCCTGGGCTTGGATAGTCCAGCTGACCAGTAGGAAGAGAGCACTATTGCTTTTTGCTTTATTCATCAGCATTTCAAGGACCATTTCTTTTACATTTTAAAATAAAACTTAAGCTCGATTTGGGTGTTTAGTGTCTCTCAATTAACCTTTTGGAGGAGCTGCTGTGAGTTCACGAGGCAGTAGGCCACTTGGGTCCTCGCCTGCATTTCTGTTGGTTGAAGAGCCCACCCCGTCACGCAGCTCAGTTGCTAGGTGCTGTCTGCATTGCAGAGGATGGCTCTCTCTAAGCTGGCAAGTGCGCCTCAGCAGTGAGGGTTGCCAGGCAACGGGCTCCCCACAACTCCAGCTCCTCAGAGCTGGCATTCTGAACTCCCGCCTGCCCCACTGGTGGCGCCTGCTCTTCTCTGGGAGCAGTTTACGAAGGCCTGGCTCCTAGACAGCCTGCACTAGAGTCACCTGGGAGAATTAAAAGGCAGATTCCTGGGCCACGGAGAAGCAGAAGCTCTAGGGGTGGGGCCAGCAAGCCTTCTAACAAGTGCCTCAGAAAGGTACACTGAGGGTGGGCACAGGGCTCAAACACCTAAAGCTTGTTTTGTCTATACCTAGAGATCACTACAAACAGCAACCTGCAGACAACTATAGAATATGAGGCTTATTGCTGTGACATTTTTCAGACTCCCTACTCCCATCTGACAGATGGCAGTTTACTAATCCTGGAAACTGGAGTGATTTTCTCCCCTATTTCAATACTGCAAAATGAGCAAAGAATGTTGCATGGTCCTAGCACATTCAGCCAGCTCAGGAAGAAAAGGAATATTAGACGAAGGAATATTTCCATTATTTCTCCAGAAACTTTCATTTCATCACCAAAGAGTCAGACTAACCCTTTTTTTTTTCCAGGGGTTGGGTATGAAATTTGTTGGCGATGTGTTATTTGTAAGATTGAACCAGCCTAATCTGAATACATCTTAATCTTTTCCAAGACCTATTTTAACATATGATACTACTTGTTTTAAAGGGGGTGTGTTACTATATGACTTAAAAAAAAAGGCAGAAATGTAGTGGGGGAAAGCCAGCTGAGGGTGTAGCAGGCGAAAAAAATCCGTGGTGATTTACATCAAGCCCGGAGCCTTTCACGTGTGCCCTAAGGCTCGTTCCACTGGGGGAGAACGGAGGGCCTTTTTGCTAAGCCGGCTGGAGAAGGTCATGAACAAGAAAGGAAATAGACTGAATTGAGGAAGTGGTAGGAGTGACTTCAGTTCGTTCTGGGGTCGTTTTAAACATGCACACAAATTCTCTGACACGCACATCAAAAGATGGCGTCTAATTCCCTTCCCTTTGAATAAGGGTCAACCTCAGTGACTTGTGGTGGTTGCTCCTTTTTCGGGTCACACCTGCAACATGTGAAGTTCCCAGGCTAGGGGTGGAATTCGAGCGCCGGCCTACACCACAGCCATAGCCACAGCCAAGCGGGATCCGAGCTGCGTCTGCAATCACACCGCAGCTTGGGCAACACTGGCTCCTTAACCCACTGAGCGGAACCAGGGATCAAACCAGCATCCTCATGGATACTCGTCGGGTTCATTAGCGCTGAGCCACAACAGGAACTCCCAAGAGACTCATTTTTAACTAAACAGAGTATGATGGACCGCGCTTGGTTGGAAATGGAGCTTTTGCCGGCCTCTTTCTCTTGAGATGCTTACTCTTGGAATGCAGCCACCGTGTTTGAGGAAGCCCAGATTACACAGGGAGGCCACAGGTAGGTTTTACAGCCATAGCTTCAGCTAAGATCCCCTGTCAGCCAGTATCAGCCAACAGACAAGCAAATGAGTGAACTTTCAGACTGTTCCAGTACCCAGTTTTTAACCATCCCAACTGTCACCAAGTAGAACAAAGCGAGCTGTTCTTGCTGAGTTCTGACTAAACTGCAGATCTGGGAACAAAAATACCATTTTAAGCCCACTCAACTTTTTGGTGCTATGGATAACCAGAATGACACATAAACTGTTTCCACAGAGAGCCAGCATTTCCCATCTGACGATGTCTCCCAAGTTGTATCAGAGATGCGAATAGATACCTGAGAGGAAAATACATGAAACTGCCAGGTACCTGGTAATTTAAGATTTTCACTTGCTAGGAGGACACTCCCCCCCAATTCAGAATTAAATTTAATCTTAAATTGGGAGCCCTGGCAAAACAGCTACTCCAAAACTAAGAAATTAGCTTCCAGGGCCTCTAGGAGTGACAACGGAATTTGGCTGTAGGCAGACTGTTCTGGGAGGAACCACTTTCATCTTTCAGATGTACGTCAACAAGTTTGGTAACCCCGAAGTTACCCCAATGTCATGTTAAACGGCTGCATGGTAAATAAATATTTTCGTTTTTAAAATGATCTGCTTGGAACACCTTCACCCCCTTGCGGTGATGCGGCACTGCGGGAGGACGGGTGGCAGCTCTAGTTCTACAAAGTCTTCCCAACGAATTAAGTTGAGGGAGTGTTACAGCCGTCTGTGTCTATATTCCTGTCAATTCGCAGCACACACCAACACACTGCAGGCTCTGACACCTTGTGGGTGAGAAGTCTGTTTTAAGCTGAAGAAAAGCCATGTGCTGAACTAGTGGTCCGTGGAACCACCACCATCTCAAGGAGCACTGGGGATGCTGGCCGGGACCACTGGTTCTCAAAGTTTTTCATCTCCGGACCTCTTTACACTCCTCAATCACTGAGGAATGTCAGTTGCCTCTATCATTATTTTCCATGTTAGAAATTAAAGAAAACTTTAAGAAGTGTATTAATTCAGACTTCCACCCATAGCATAGTTGAAATAACAGGAACCAGATTTGCTCTCTCACTTAAAACAATCAAAATCACACATTACATGAAAAAAAATAAGGTTTTCAGAACAACTGACAACAGGCGACAAAGGACAGCTCTAGGGAACATGAGATTAGTCTCAGGATGAACAAGCTTACTCTTTTGAGTTTGCAGGCCAGGGTGCCAAGAGGGAGAATGCGGAGGGAGCTGGAGAAGGGCTCAGGTTCAGAGAAACAGAGGCAGCTGGAGCCGGAGGGATCGGAGAGACTCTGCCGAGAAACAGCTCCAAAGATGCACAGAGCACGGCCCTGCCTCGCTGTTCACGTCTTCAGCTGTGTGCTGGTTGCACACGCATGCAGGTGACGACCCAAGATTATGGGAAAAACCATCTGAACGAGGTAGAGCGGTGTCTGGTGCTCGCATGGAGCCAGGAGTAGCTCCTGTTCTCACCAGTGAGATCGGGAAATGAGATTCAGCTCTTGCCTCAGTCGTGGTGAACAATTAACCCTAAATGGAACACCGCTCTGGTCCTAACACATCTTGCTTAACCACAAAACCTGAAAGAATCAAAGTTTCCAAATAACTGCCTCCAAGAACAAAACTCCAGAATTTTTATAGGAACACAAAAATATCCAGCACTTAATTCACAGTGTCTGATAGCCAATCAGTAACTACCAAGCACTCAAAGAAGCAGGAAAACAGGATCCATGATGATGAAAAAAAACTTAACAAAACCAACCTAGACCTGATGTACATATGAAAATTAGCAGGTAAGAATATTAGAACAGGATTTCCTGTTGTGACTCAGCGGTAATGAAACTGACTACTATCCATGAGGATGTGGGTTTGATCCCCGGCCTCGCTCAGTGGGTTAAGGATGCAGGGTGGCAGTGAGCTGTGCTGTAGGTCGCAGACCCAGCTTGGATCCCATGTTGCTGGGGCTGGGGCTGGGGCTGGGGCTGGCTGCTATAGCTCCTGATTCGACCCTCAGCCTGGGAACTACCATATGCCACGGGTACAGCCCTAAACACACACACACACACAGAATATCAAAACAATTCATTGTAACTGTATGCTTTATTTTTGTTTTCTTGTGGGTTTTTTGTCTCCTTAGGGCTGTACCCGTGGCATATGGAAGGTCCCAGGCTAGGGGTCAAATCAGAGCCACAGCTGCCAGCCAACACGTCAGCCACAGCAACTCAGGATTCGAGCCGCATCTGCGACTTACACCACAGCTCCTGGCAACGCCTGATCCTTAACCCACTGAGCAAGGCCAGGGAGCGAACCCGCAACCTCATGGTTCCTCGTCAGATTCGTTCCCGATGCGCCACAATAGGGAACTCCTATATGCTTTATTTTTGAAAAGTTAAGCCGAGATAGAGAAGATGTAAAATTGTCCAAATCAAACACTGTGGGTGCAAACTGTAATGTGGCGTGAATGATTCTGAGGACAGACCAGACAGTGCAGAAGAAAACTTTAATTGAACTTAAGGACGTAAAACTATCTAAAGTGAACACTGGGAAAAAGAAAGAGAATTTCAAAAACTGAATTACCAGGGAGCTGGAGGGCAATCGCAAGTGGCCTAATATATGTGTAATTGGAGTTTGCTAAGAGGAGGAAAGAAAAATATTTGAAGAAATAATGACTGAAAATTTTCCAAGTTTGATGAAAACCATTAACCTACAGATACAACAAACAGCAGAGATATTCTGGTTAAGACTGACCTGAGCAAAACGTTCACAGTCTAATTCAAAGGCAAGAGGGTTTCCTGAGAGACACATCTGTTTTCCTTGAGTCTGTGACTTAGCTGACCTAGACCGAGGGACATTTTGAATATTCCACTTGGAATTACAGATTTTTCTTTTCTTCTTCTTATTTGTATTTTTAGGGTTGCACCCACAGCATATGGAGGTTCCCAGGCTAGGGGTCGAATCAGAGCTGTAGCCGCTGGCCTACACCACAGCCACGCCAGATCTACTACCTACACCATGACTCACGGCAACGCTGGATCCTTAACCCACTGAGCAAGGTCAGGGATGGAACCTGCGTCCTCATGGATGCTAGTAAGATTCCTTTCCGCTGAGCCACAACGGGAACTTCAGATTTTTCTATTTCAGAAGTTGCAAAGACATTTAATAGAAAACTCTTATGCTAACAATTTTATGAAACTGAAGGTTTACTTTCTGACCTGAAGCTAAATTAGATTTCTTGTCCTGGTATGTACCACTCATTTCCAATTAACTCTATAAATTCTTAGAACCAGGCATCTGTGTCACGAGTACAATATACCACTCTGGGAAGGATTACGGGTTCCAGACAAGACGACAATAAATAGGAGAAAAGTACCTAACTGGAATAAAAAGTGAGAGTTTACTGTAGAATTTCCTTTATTATTTATACTTGTTCAAAATACTATCACTTGAGTTCTGCACAGCTCTGGTGGCATTACTTTCAATACAGTGAAATAATTAATGATTATTATTTCAAGATCTAATACCACTGGGTTCTCAGTTAAATAATAAACAACATGTGAACCACTGCAATGGGCTCCTCCATATTTTTCACCTTTTAAATTCTCAAATAAAAGCTTCTTTGTCATGCAGAGTTTCTCAGGTAACTGACACCTATGGTTAGTAAGTTTCCTCTTCCAGTCTTTTACTACGGAGTTTTAGACAGACTTAGACTTAAACTGAAGAGATTCATATGATCCCTGAGGATCCTAATTAATTCCATGGAATCAAAAATTCTTAAAGAAAAACATATTCTCTTACTAAAAAAAATAATTACACACACATACACACACATTAGAATTAGAGTTTGGTTTTTGCTGCTTTTTTTTAAAGAATACTTCACCACCTTCTACTTTTGCAGATTTCTAGTCTTGCCATTTGATTCCAGATATAAACATACAGAATAATCTTTTCATATCACAGGTACCACTGCCAGTATTTCATCAATTTCTTGATGTGAACTGAGCAAAATAACAAACAAGCACACACTTAAGAGTCAATATTTATTCTGATTAATATTTTACAAAATTTTGACAGAATTAATTTATGTAAGGAGAGCTAATTTATTAAACACTTTACAGGTTTTTCCTTCCACAGAGTAACATGGTAAGTAGCAAAATAATACTTGGCACAGTTATAAATAAAGAAAATATAAAATAAAATATCCATAGCTTAAGTACAATAATGATGGTATTTTATGCCTATTAATATTTCAAATAAATTCCTGGGAACAACAAAAATAAGGAAAAAAAATTCCAAAGAAGTAATGCATGTTCAGAGCTAAGAAATAAGTTCCTATTTGCTAAAAGTATCCAAATTAGCTGATATGAACTATCCCCCAAAGGGTCACCTTCATATACAACTTAGAATAGGGTTAAACTGGTTCCACACACAGACCTACAAAATAACTAGACAGTACCCTGCTGCATAGTTGGCTCCTGACCACCCGACCGTTTCTCAATTATAGATTTCACTGGTGCTGTGAGATGCTTAGCACTAAAGCATCCACATAGCTAATATTTTCCATGTACTTACACATCAAGAGGTTTGGTGTGGTTTTTTTTTTTTCCCCTATTTAACTAAAAGACATCTCTTTTGCACTGAAAAGAATATTGTACCACAAAGAAGAAACATGGTAACAACACTCTCATCCAAACTCTGAGAAAACCACCACTGTATTTGACTGTTAATAAAAATGTAGTTGATAAAAATTGCAACTGAGTCTTCACGTGAAGTGGCTCAAAGTACAAAAAATTAAAACAAATTCTAGCCTTTTATAAATAACTTTGAATTTAAAAATTATCCAAAAATTCCCCCCAATTAGTAGTCAAAACTAGCAGAGACATTTGTAAAGTTAACCAATTTTGTACATTCTATGACAAAATGGCACAATGCTATTGCCGCCCCACACCCATCTCGTCCCTTTTCAAAAATAAAGTGTGTATGCCAATTTTCTAATATTAAAACACTCACATACACTAAGGGTAATCTTTTTGATGTATGACTGATGGTCAAAGAAACTACTATATAAAAATGGTACTTGGAAATACTGAACACCCACTATATACATTTTCACTGCTCCTCGTACTAAGGCAAGGGGCGGGTATGCCACTAGATTGCTTTAATACCTGTAATCTGCAGTTTACAGAGAATACTAATTTTTCCGAGCATCAGACATGCAGTGAACTTGCAGTATATAATGCCTATTAACAGCAATATTGAACACCACTAGAAGCTCATTAGTTATCTCCCTTTTCTTTTTGGTTGGATAAAATGAAATGAGCAGCTTTAAATACGCTAACACATAGAGACACAGAGAGAAAACTATTTGATAAATTATTTATATACATACACAATCTTTACACTGGGCTAGGATCTGTCACCAATCTGACCGCTTTTTCCCACCCTCCCGCAGCCCCTTCCCTCTCACACGTTTCCCACAGGTTGCTCGAACCACAGTTTGCTACAGCACTTAAGAGGACTAAACCAAGTCACATTCTGTAAACAATATTTATGCAAGTCGTGACGAATAAGAGTTCACCATGAGCGTATGGAAATGCTGCAACAAAAACTGATCAGTGCATCATGTTGAACAATTAGGAAATCTTTCTGAAATGGTTTCAGAAGGCAGTAACAAATTTCAAAACAGTCAATATTGAGAAAATTGAAACAATCTTGGGGGTAAAATTCTTTCTGATAGGTTGTTTTTTAAAAATTAGAATATACCATTGCTTTTCTTCTATTCACATGTGCTATATGTACAGAGATCATGCACCATCTTCAGCTAGACGCCATTATTTTGTCTACAATTTATTTTGCAGTATTTCCACTTATCTCTATTTCTGAGAATTTTGCATTAACTTATCTGTCCTGCGTTTTTTAAAAAATAGCTCAACGCTTAAAAACTGGACTATCTGCACATCAAATTAAATTCTAATTTATGCTTTACTGGATAGTGTGTGCTAGTATACATTCTATGAGGTGTAACATGCACTTAGCAGGGCTTTTAACTGGAACAAAATAACATGACTTACTATACTCATGCAAGTGCTTTATTATCAGACCATAAAACCTTAGAGCAAGGTTGCTACAAATTATTTCACTGAACTAGAAATATATCAGCGTTGCAACAGCTGATAGCAATAAAATGTTAGCACATTTTTTGTGAACATTATTTTTTCTTGTGCCCTTGAAGACACATTACAGTAGATCTCTAATAAAACCACATGATTTTTATCACAGTATTTACATGTACATTCTAAAATGTACATAATACTAGTCTGAATCAATTTATGACAACTCTCTTGGAATTAAATGCAATACTAATAGTAAATTGCATCATAAAGTTTAGTTGTATGCCATAAATTTAGTTTTAGATAGAATCGAACATTTCCGATCTGTATACCACCAGTCTGTCAACAGAATAAGTTCACCATTTTTTCATGAAAAAATGTTATGAGAACAAAACCGAAAAGCTGAGTATGTTGTGAATTCCCACAGTGAGAACCATTAAAATTCTTAAGATCTTTATTCTTCCCAGAAGTGGCAGTGTGTTCTGTCCATGTTGGCTTTCGTTAATAAAAGCGTTGAAAGAAAGACTGTAAAATTCACTGTTAGCCCTACGTACAGCATGCTATTTGTTCAAAGGATGTGGATTCGAGTGTGAGAGAGACACGGACAGACACAATTTTCAGGCACCACTCAGCAATATGCTTCACAGGATAAAGATGCTGCTACACGAGCTGGTACCCAGATCCTGATATTTGGTCATATTCTATTGTATACTGCCTGGTCCAGTCCACAATAACAGGACGAAAGAGGCCACAGCATCGAAATTCAAAGAAGTCTATAATATTCCTTACACATCCATGGCTAAACATCCCCCACCAGAAAAAAAAAAGAAAGAAAAGGAAAAAAACAAGAGAGAAAGTCTATTAGTACAATGACTTAATATACAAGTTTAATACAACTTTGATGTTAAATATTTTTTTTCTAAATGTAAAAACTCAGGTTACTTGCCAGGAAAAAATTTGTTTATAACTCTACAAAATACATATGCATTCATGTTTTTTCACAGCTTTGACAACACTGATGTTTCACACAATTATATTTTAAAGTTATTCAAATTTGCATTTTTTTCATTCCTGTGTCCTATGTAATTTTTGATGAAACCTTTCCTTGATTGGTGGCTCTTTGGCAAAGAGACAAAATATATCCAAAATTGAGACAGTAAAAGACAAACTAATATGTATAGCATAAATCTGACAGTTATCTAAGAGTAACAATTAAAAAAAAAAGAAATATCAAAGAAAGGTCCCAGAATTTTAGGACTTGAAGAATATTTTCGGGGAGTTCCCTGGTGGCCTAACAGTTAATAATCCAGTGTTGTCACTGCTGTGGCATAGGTTTGATCCCTGACCCAGGAACTTCTGCATGCCTCAAGCACAGCCAAAAAAAAAAAAAAGAATATCTTTAGAAAACCAGTAAGTTCTATATCTTATATAATAATTGTACCTACGGAAGAATTCTCAAAACTATCCAACCGACTCTCTTATTTTTACTTTTATTTAAAGGTATGCATGCTTTCAAGAAGCATGAGACAATTAATAGCACCACCAAACCTTGAAGCTAGTAAACAAGTAACTTAAATAAAACCCAAAGTTTAAACATTTCATATAATCAGGAAACAATCATTTCTTAACTTCCAACTGAATGAAAAATAAAAACATGCATATAAATAAAAGAATAGGACAATTTCTTCAATAAATGGTGTTGGGAAAACTGAAAAGCCACATGCAAAAGAAAAACTGGACCACTGGACCACTGTCGCATACCACACACGACAATCAACTCAGAACAGATTAAACTAGAATATAAGAAGTGACACCAGAAAACACAGGTGTCCTTGACATCAGTCCTGGTAACGAATTTTTCAATCTAATACCAAAAGCAACGGCAACAAAAGCAAAAGTAAATGAGACTACATTAAACCAGAAATCTTCCGCACATCAACAAAATGAAAACAGAACGGAAAAAACATTTGTAAACCATGTATCTGATAAGGGGCTAATATCCAAAATACATAAAGAACTCACACAAGAACAAAAAAGCAAATAATCCAATTAAAAGACTGGCCATCTGAACAGACATTTTTCTAAGGAAGCCATACAGAGGCCCACAGACATAGGAGGAGATGCTCAATCAACATCACTAATTTTTAGGAAAATGCAAATCAACACCACAATGAGACGTCATCCCTCACCTGTTAGAATGGCCATTATCAAAAGCAAGAAATGACAAGTATTGGTGAGGATGTGGGGGAAAGGGGACTCTGGTGCACTACTCATAGGAATGTAAACTGGTGCAAGGCAATGTGGAAAACCGTAGGAGATGCCTTAGAAAATCACAAAGAGAACCACCGAATGGCCCAACAATGTGCCTTCTGGGTATTTACCCAAAGAAAATGAAAACACTAACTTGCAAAGCTATCTGCGACCTCCATGTTCACAGCAGCGTTAGTTACAACAGCCAAGATACAGAAACAACCTGAGTCTCCATCGATGGAGAAAAGACTGAAAAACGGGATACACACACAGAGAAACAAAACGCAGCCATTTTACAAAAGGAAATCTAGCCATTTGTGGCCACATGGAGGGACCCTGAGGGTCAGACAAAGAAAAAACCACACAACCTCACCTGCATGGAATCTACACCAACAAACCCACAGGTCACAGGTAGACAGAACAGAGGCTGGGGCGCGGGGGCGGGAGGGGGACAGGAGAAGGGGCTCAAAGGTCAAACCTCTAGTTCTGCAATAAGTCAGTCCTGGGGACGTCACGTACAGCACGTGACCACAGTTCACACTACTGTACATGTGAAAACAGCTAGGAGAGGAGATCTTACAAGTTTTCATGACAAGGAAAACATTTTTTGCAACTAAGTATGGTGACGCGTATCAATTAGATTTTATTGAGGCAACCATTTTACAATGTATACAAATATCAAACCATTATGTCGTATGCCTAAAACTAATACAATGTTAAAGTCAACTATACTTCAATTAAAACAAAGAAAAAGAGGAGTTCCCATCACAGAGAAGTGGAAACGAATCTGACTAATAACCATAAGGTTGCAGCTTCGATCCACAGCCTCGCTCAGTGGGTTAAGGATCCAGCACTGCCATGAGCTGTGGTGTAGGCACAGACTCGGCTTGGACCTGGCATTGCTGTGGCTGTGGTGTAGGCCGGCAGCTGTAGCTCTGATTAGACCCCTAGCCTGGGAACCTCCATGTGCCTCGAGTGTGGCCCTATGAAGGGGAAAAAGAAAAAAATGAAAGAAAAAGAAAACTAGGTGTATGGAGCGTTTTGTGTCATTGAGAGAGCAAATAAAACAAGTAATTTGCACCAAAAAGTCGCTGCTCTAAAGTCTGGGAAACTTCTCTAAATAGTGAATTTCAATAGACTGTAATTTTTAAAATCTTACTTCAGTTTTCTGGAAACATTCATTTTTTTTTAACAAAAATCTGTAAATTGATGGAAAAGCTACAGAACAAACGTTAAATGTTAGTAGGTCAATAAAGTCTGAATTGTATAATCAAGAAAAAGAGGAATATCACAATTTATATATAGTTAATGCAATGAATACTAAAGTTATGGTAAACTAACCATGCTTCATCTGGCAGAGATCCCGGCATTTTTTATGTTTTATAAGCTATTTTTTGATGCATTGCTAAGCAAAAGAAACAGTCCCTGTTTCATATCTTATTAACATGCTTAAAGAAAATGTTTCTCTTTGATGTACTCACTAGATACCTGCTGAGTTCACGTTAGTAAGGAACTTCACGTACCCAGAGAAAACCTTAAATTCGCAGATTGTACGTACTTGAATGGGCTTTCGATGGACGTTGTTGTGACTTTAAAGTGCTTGTACCTCCTGGCATTCATTCTTTCATTTGTAGTTATGCCTAAACACGATATCTAAAGGGGAAAAGAAGGCAAACCATTAACTCTGAATATTTAACGTAAAACAAGTTATTTCTCCAGAGGATCAGGATGGAGAGAAAAATGACAAAGTTGGATTTTGGCTTTCCATCAGGAGATCATCAAGCTGGTTTACATATCATTTGACTTTGTGAAAAGTAGGTGGTTAAACAGGGAAAATATTTTAAAACAGGTTGCTTGGCATTGTGCATGTAAAAAGACAGACATAAAGTACATACTATTTCTCCAACAGACTCTTTAAAAAGCAGTCTTTTTAGGAGTTCCCTTCGTGGCTCAGGGGTTAACGAATCCGACTAGGAACCATGAGGCTACGGGTTTGATCCCTGGCCTCGCTCAGTGGGTTGGGGATCCGGCGTTGCTGTGAGCTGTGGTGTGGGCCGCAGACGCAGCTCGGATCCCGCGTTGCTGTGGCTCTGGCGTAGGCTGGTGGCTACAGCTCCGATTGGACCCCTAGCCTGGGAACCTCCATATGCTGCGAAAGCGGCCCAAGAAATGGCAAAAAGACCAAAAAAAAAAAAAAATCAGTCTTTTTAAAAAATAATCCTGATTTTAAAAAAGGACTTGAATAAAGACATACTTGTAGGTGACAAAATATTACTATTAAAAAACACACAAAATCAATGGCACCATCAATCTAAGCTCACATTTACATTCAACTGGATGTATGTAAATCAGGAAACTGAAATAAAAAGTTTTGTCGAGAGTAGTACTCAAAGTCAAAAGTTCATAGCACAAGGGGGAGGAGAGGTGGAGGGAAAGAGGGAAGAAGAAGAGTAGATGGAAACGTGATTATAAAGAGAATACACTGCTATCTTTTAAGCAAGGAGTGAAATTTTAAGAGTTCTCAGCATACTAAAGAACAAATAATGAACCTCTGCACATACCTGGTACATCTGACACATGAGTAGGACAGCCACCCACATGAAATGAAAAACACTGTTCAGAAACATCCAGAACATCCACGGGGAACATGTGGCAATTTGAGTAATATACGTCCAAAATCCATCCTTGGTGTAACTGGTCTCACAGTGGAGCCCCCAGTCTAAAATCAGAGCAGCAGTAGTCAAATGTATGCAGACTTTGTGGTAAGGACCTCTTGGAAAACATGATACAAGAATTTGATGATGTGCGATGCAAATATTTTTATACTCTTAAATAATTTCATTAAATATCAGTGAAAAAACATATCAAAAACAAAAACAAACATACCAAAAACAAATTGTTGGTACTGTAACAATACACAGTTATTTGATTAGTACTGCATTCATGTACTCCTTACAAAAAGTTTCCTTTATACAAAGATAAGATGATTTACACACATGGGACGTCTTTGGAAGGGAGGCATATAACACAACAAGACCACCTTGGTTTGTGGGGCTGGTTTGAAATCAAAATCTACTCTTTGGGAGCTGCTGCCATAAAGAACTCGTGTCATTGGCAGGACTATGCTCTCTCGCAGGTGTGTTGGGCCAGAGATTAGGTCAAGAGCGCTGAACACATCTTTCTCTCCACTCATCTCCATTTGAGGAGGTAGCCTCCTTTTTCATTAGGGCAATAACAGAGGTTATTATTAATATCTGGAGGAGGAGGAGGACTAGGACACCATCCAAGACTTCTTTTTAAGTCAGTATCTAATATATATTTAAGTACCATCAAGCCCTGAGGGGCAGTAAATAATATTTTCATTTAAACTCTTTCCAAATTGTTCTCAATGCAAAACAAACCCACCATTTCTTCTAAAATAACCCATATGACCGAGTGAATAATAACATATTCTTAACCTTTTAAATATTCTCTAGTAGGCAATAATATACCTGACTCTTCAAAATATTTCAAGTTCTATCCAAACTTAACCTCAACTATATTCCTGGCTGTCTGGTAAGAAAGAGCAACTGGAGTTCCTGTCGTGACAGCCTAAATGAATCTGACTAAGAACCATGAGGTTTCAGGTTTGATCCCTGGCCTTGCTAAGTAGGTTAAGGATCTGGCGTTGTCCTGAGCTGTCGTATAGATCACAGACGCGGCTCAGATCTGGTGTTGCTGTGGCTGTGGTGTAGGCCGGCAGCAACAGCTCCGATTAGACTCCTAGCCTGGGTAGCTCCATGTGCCGCGGGTGTGGCTCTTAAAAAAAAAAAAGAAAGAAACTAACACAATTACAGAAATTATAAACTACTAGAGTAAAGCAAGCATGTGATGTGAAAAATACTTGTGTATTTTATTCAAAGCTTTTCAAAGCCTATTAAAGGACAGTGCGTTAAACATGTTTGATAGTTCTATACCCATTTTTAACTTATGCTTCATTGCAGTAAGGTGACCCAAACCATAATTTTTAGTTAAAAGACATCTGTCACTATCACATTTTTCTTTTTTTTGTCTTTTTGTCTCTTCTAGGGCTGCACCCACGGCATATGCAGGTTCCCAGGCTAGGGGTTTAATTGTAGTTGTTGCTGCTGGCCTATGCCACAGCCACAGCAACGCCAGATCCGAGCCGTGTCTGCGACCTACACCACAGCTCACGGGAACGCCGGACCCCTAACCCACTGGGCGAGGCCAGGGATAGAACCCACAGCCTCAGGGTTCCTAGTCGGATTCATTCCCCACTAAGCCACAATGGCAACTCCATATTTTTCATTAATATGGTAAAGCATGAGTATGCAAACATTTAAGAAAATAAAAAACTAATTGTACTCACAAGAAATACAACCATAAATCATCCAGCAGATCATAAAAAGCAAGAAGAAGAGGTAGCCCATAAAGTATCTATGGTTGCCTGCACCTAAAAAACAACACAGAAGTAATTTTTTTCAGCTAGGGAAAAAACAACTGGAAATACACTTGGGATGGGGAGAAGGTGGCAAAATGTTAGAAAAAGCGAGATACGCCTTGGAAAATAGTCACATGTTATTTTACAAAATGTTCTTCAAGAAAGTAAATGTTTCAATGAAAGTCTTAAAAGAATGCTTATCATTTACACACAAAGATGCAGTGACTGAAACGGTATTCATTCTGAGGTCAAGAGTCTTAATCAAACGAATCATAATTCTGAGCATTAATTCTACCACTTGATTTGAGGTTTAAATCACCTTACTTTACCTTCACTTTGATAAACTTTATAATCCAACTTTTTATTTTCATTTATTTATTTTTTTATAATTTTGCTTTTTAGGGCTGCACTTGGAGCGCATGGAAGTTCCCAGGCTAGGAGCTGAATCCGAGCTGTCATTGCTGGCCTATGCCACAGCCACAACAATGTGGGATCCGAGCCACATCTGTGACCTATACCACAGCTCATGGACGGCACGGCCAGATTCTCGGCCCACTGAGCAAGGCCAGGGATCAAACACACATCCTCATGGATCCTGGCCAAATTCTTCCTCTGCACCACAACGGGAACTCTATAACCCGGCTTCTTAAAGGCTTCTCCCCAACAGAAGCGCGGAGCCTTTGCAATGCCCTGCAGCTCCCTCATAAGTCCCCGGGCCATCTCCCAGACTGCTTAGCTCATCGCCTCGGACTACACCGCTCCTGATCACTGAGGCATGTGGAGTGCTTATATGTCCTTCTTCTCTGCCTCTGTACATAAAACCTTTCCACTGTTTTTATTGCCTTACTTTCTCTGTTTGACTGAAGAACAGTACTATCTGCCTCCTTATTGATTTCACTGTTTCCAATGGAGAAGGCGGGAAAGAACAAGGGCTAGAGAAAATGGACAGAACAATCGTAACAATCTTTTCTTTTCTTTTTTTTTTTGTCTTTTGTCTTTGTTGTTGTTGTTGTTGTTGCTATTTCTTGGGCCACTCCCACGGCATATGGAGGTTCCCAGGCTAGGGGTTGAATCGGAGCTGTAGCCACCGGCCTATGCCAGAGCCACAGCAACGCGGGATCCGAGCCGCGTCTGCAACCTACACCACAGCTCCCGGCAACGCCGGATCGTTAATCCACTGAGCAAGGGCAGGGACGGAACCCGCAACCTCATGGTTCCTAGTCGGATTCGTTAACCACTGCGCCACGACGGGAACTCCACAACAATCTTTTCTAGACACTGATTTTGGCTTTTTCCTCTCTCACAAGTGCGTTTATGTTCCGCCAACCAGAAAATAACTGAGGAAATGAGGGTTGGTTCAAGGTGCAAGAAGGAGCCTTTTCTGTCTACTTTAATATTGTACTTCATGAGTTACCTACAGGAACTTCAATCAACAATACATTTAGAAATTTCTAATAAAACTCACCTACACAGTTACCCACCCACGGGCAATGATGGTCGAACTTCGCTATGCAGCGGTTGCACACACCACAATGTTTGGACCGCACTGGTTTCCGTATCTGTTAACAGGCACATTAAAAGATTATGAAAGACACTATACCTAAGAGAGGAAAGCTGAACATTTATTTTCCTCAAAGTACAGTGATAAAAAAAAACTTGTATTTTGTGAAAAGGATTATACCAAGGTTTCCAAAGGAAAAAACCAAACAAAATCACTTGTTTTAATAAAACAACCACCACAACAAAAATGAAAATGATAAGGCCACTCTAGAATATAAATTCCTAAGATGGGGCAGAACCATCACTTTACAAAAATAATTCAGAATCAAAGGCCAATTTGCTGTTGCAATGAATGGTACTATACTTAACGTACAACCCTTAAATTTCTCAAATATCACTCTTCAGCTTTCTTAATGAAAATTCACTGCAATTAATGGTCAAATACGGGCTGCTCCTTAATGAAATGAAACTGCTCCTCAGTAAAGGGAAGGTCAAGTTAGAAGTGAATAAAAGCAGCTTTTAAAATTCCAACCAATAAGAAAATGTCTAAGTTAAAAAGCCACCCAAAAAAAAAAAAAAAAAAAAAACAAACCACAAGAAACAACCCCCCCCCCAAAACAAAAACCAATTAGCATACCTATCTTTCTTTCAGGGCCTCCTGAGATCTCAGATCTCAGGCAGAATTTCCCTGCTGAACTGCATGACCTTATATAAGAAAGTACAACATGCTGAAGAAGTTTACGTGGTCTCTATTCTATTCGTTGCAAAAAAACATTAAATACATCTTTCGGCTCTTGACAGGCAATAAAGAATTCTTGTCTATGATGCCTTACTGTTTTAAGTGTTGCGAGATGTCTTTCTCTACACTACTCTAAATTGGTCAAGTTCACACAAGGACTTTAGTAGTTTAAAGTGATTTTCAAAGAGATGCTAGTCCCAACGATGGATACATGACAAAAGCAAGCATTATTAACTCTTACCAAAAACAAAATTTATAATTTCATTGGTGTTTCAATAAAAGCAATGCTATCTCCTCAACAGTTTGCATAAGGTTATAAACTGTTCTGCAGTACTAAGAAAAAGGCCTACGTATGCTATGTAGTTCTTCCATGTACCAAAATAATCTGTGGACCCAAGAAAAGGCTAAGTTATTCTTCACCGAGATACGAGACAACATCTATTAGGAGAAGGAAGTAAGATATAGCAAACTCTACCCTTCCTTTCAACCCTCAGCTAAGTTTCCCCTTTGGGCAACACGGGTCAATGAAAACTCACATGGGGCTCCCATCACACATCTTAGTTCACCTGAGGAGCAACTGATTTTTAGGAAATTCTGATGTATATGTGTCTTCTTAGAGACTTCTGTATTTTCAAAGTGAAGAATAACCATATAATGCAAATACCTCTGGCAATTTGAATCATTTTATAATAGGATATGTCCTTTACTTCATAATGCCAAGTCATCCAGAAGTACAGAGCTTACAAAAACATATAGTAAAATGTTTACACTGTGATGACAAAAATAATCTTGTTCTTGCCATCAGGTATTTATTCAATAATGACACTTTACTGAGCAAATCTAAAGAATCTGTCACATGGCAAATACATCGGCCACGTATACTTGACTTCGGGAACAGAATTAATATTTCCACAGAATAGTCGAGCATAAGAATGTTCTAAATGTTAAGAATACCAATTCTGTAAATTGTCCACTATAGAGCAGAGACAAACACCTTTGCAAGCATGCATAAAAATACCAAAGAACCCAGTTAGCACCCTAGAGTTGTTACCACGAGTAAAGCAGTATGGATTTGAACATTCAAAATCGTAAGTGAAACAACTTAAAAGAATCTGGAGATTTAGAGCTCAGTTTCAAAAACTCATTCCAGAATCCTAAATTAAGTCAATTATTTTATTATTCAAATGTTAAGACATTAGGTCAGCTGTAGGGTACAACCTGAAGGTATAAAAGAGCATTTAGTTTAAAGCATGATTTGGGGATATTTTCATTTCCATGTAGAAAAACACGGTTTAACCACTGTGGCAGTCATACATTTTTCACAAGACCTACCTATAAAAATTAAGCAGAAAATCATTAATGTCTATAATAATAAAACAAACCATGTCAAGATTATTATACCTGATTCCATAAACAAATGCCATTTAATTTCGTATATAGCTTGATCTACAACCCGGTTGAAGATGACAACTTTTAATATCAACGATAAAACAGTGCTGAAAGTTGCATAAACACTCTAATATACATGGATACCTGCTCTAATTGAATCAGGTTAGAGGCCATGGTATCTTAAAAGTTATCTAATTACCCAATGTGACCTTTAATATAAGAATAAATTTTCTTTTCTTATTTTACTTTTTGTCTTTTTGCCTTTTCTAGGGCCACTCCTGGGGGCATATGCAGGTTCTCAGGCTCAGGGTCTAATCAGAGCTGTAGCCGCCAGCCTACACCACAGCTCACGGCAACACCGGATCCTTAACCCACTGAGCAAGGCCAGGGATCGAACCCGCAACCTCATGGTTCCTAGTCAGATTCGTTAACCACTGAGCCACGATGGGAACTCGAAGAATGAATTTTCTTAAAATGTAATTAGGGTAACAGTATGTTAGGGAGTCACAGTAACCTACTGAGAGTAAATATTACTTAGTTTATCTGTTGAACAGTATTTTAAGAAAGAAAAGGAGAACGAGCATGGATACAAAGGAATGGCACCACCGAAGCCCAAGCATAGTTAAGGTACCGGTGGGAATAAGCGCCCTGGAAAGGAGACGTCTTTTCCCCTCCTTCCCTCCTATGCTGCGGTCTAAAAGGCACTTGGAGGGGTCAAGAAACGTGCTCAGCGAAAGACACTGTTCTGGTTTCCCACACTCTCTATGCTACGCCACTTCTAGGGGGAGAGGAGCGAGGGAGGAATGAAGAAAAAAATACTACCAAACAGGTACTGCAGAATATACTGAGGTCCAGACTTCCTGTCTCTGCAAGTTCAACTATTGTCTGTAAATTAAAAAAACAAATTTTATTAAAAACTGAACAATATTCACCAACTACTGTGCCACAGCATCAGTATCAATAAACACAATATTTGTTTTTAAGTAACCAATGTATTCAGATGTAAATAATAAAATCCCTTCACTAACTTCTGCTATTGCGTTATAGTTACGAACACAGCAATTTTATTTCTTGGGTGTAAGAAAAAGCAACCCTAAACTTAGTTATAGGAATACACTTCTGAGAATAAAACTAAATTACCTACCCTAAGAACTAGTCTGCGTAGGTTTTGATGATAGAGATGAATGCAAACCTAAGTCCAATAAAGGACTGAATCTTTAGAACTGGAATATAACTAAGAAAACCCGGCAAACCAATTAGTAGTAACGTCTAAAGAACACGGAAACATAAGGGCAGCATTCTCTATATAGCCTAGAAAAGAGGGATTAGATCAGAAGAATCTACTAGTGTTTTAGTCAATTGTGGATAGGAATAATTCATCAGGATTTGTTTTGTTTTCAGAGACTGGATTGAAAAGCTCTTAAAAATAATCTAATTGCCTCTAGTCCAATTCTCTATGTTCATGACATCTTTGGATTACAAATTTGGTTTCCTGAGTACCTAGGCCGTAGGTGAGGGGTGCCCTGGGTCATACATACAAATATTTCAATCATTAGAACAATATATCTGTGCTACCCAGTTTACTGACCTCCTAGTTTATACATTTAACGAACACTTAATGCATGTGAATTTATATGCTGAATGTGTATAGCAATCTTTAAAATTCTGTATTTGCCTCCGAAAACAATCGCAGTCCTTATAAAGGAGAGAAACATGAAACTTCAAAGCTTCATGGAAGGGTAAGGACAGGCATCATAAGAGCACCAAAGGTGAGCATCAACTATACATACCCTCAGTTTGGTTTGAAATTTCCTGCATTCCAAAAGACAGCTTTTACTCTAATAGCGGCTAAAAATACTGGTAATCCAGCAACAAAACACATGTGACTAGTTAGATTGTATCTTGCTACCTTTTTCTTTTGTTCTTCTGTAGCTTTAATAATCCCTGGATCTGATTTCCAAGATTTTCCAAAATTGTAGAAAAGTGCAATACTATTGGCAAGGAATGGAAGATGGATAAATAAAAAGTTGAGATGTGCCTAAAGTTAAGGAATCTAAAGAAGCCATGAAAACTAGTTATTATAAGTAAGCTTACAATGTGTAAAATTCTATCACATACACAAAAAAAACCTACAAAAAATAGAAGATGGCTTATTATATCAAAGAAATTACATACTAGTCTATTACATTAAATAAATACATTTTCCCATTATGCTCATAAGTAAATGTGGAAAATAAAGGAATTTCTTTATAAACTTTAAATCATGTAGGGGAGGCTTATCTGGCACTTTTTAGAAGTCAGCAAATATACTATTATTATTTTCTTTTTTTTCTGCTTTCTTTTAGGGCTGTACCTGTGGCACATGGAAGCTCCCAGGTTAGGGGTCAAATTGGAGTTACAGCTTCTAGCTTATGCCACAGCCACAGCAAAGCCAGATCCGAGCCACAGCTGTGACCTACACCACAACTCATGGCAAGACCTGATCCTTATTAACCCACAGAGCAGGGCCAGGGATGGAACCCGCATCCCCACTGATACTATTTGGGTTCGTTTCCACTAAGCCACAAAGGGAACTCCCCAATATATTATTTTAAAATGATCACTATTTTGACAAAAATGAAGAGATTTATGTTCAAAGTAACTAGCATATTACTTTATTTATATGCATTAAATTCTTTATATATCTACCAAATACTCAGATATCATACCTGTATATTTAAAAGATTTTTTTTTTTTTTTTTAGAGCCGCACCTGTGGCATATGGAAGCTCCCAGGCTAGGGGTCACAACGGAGCTGTAGCTGCCAGCCTACACCACAGCCACAGCGAGGCCAGATCCAAGCCACCTTTGTGATGTACACTGCAGCTCACGGCAATGCTGGATCCTTAACCCACTGAGTGGGGTCAAGAATCGAACCCTCGATCTCACGGATACTACTTGGTTTCATCACCACTGAGCCACAATGGGAACCTCTGAGAATGTTTTTATATCCTTCCCATTGCCTTTTTTGACCACATTCAAGTTGACTTTAATAAACTGACTTAAAGCAGAAAGAGCTTCTATGTTCACGTTTTTCTACCTAATGAAAATGTAAGAGGTGTACTGAGCACTTGTAAATTTAAGTGAAGAACCAAAGACTGTTTTCAGTAACACTGGGAAAAAGAATGCTGCTGGAGCAACACAATTATTCTGAGACACAAAATACATGAAATACTCAAATACCATTTCCAGGATTTTACGTAGGTATAAAAGCTGTCCATAAAATTTCCCATGAGAGCCCTCCCTGTACCAGGGAAGAAAGGGAAGTGCCAGAGCCTGGGGGGCGGGGGGTGGGGGTGGGGTGTGGTCCTGAGAGGGATGCGTGTTCACACAAGGACAGCACTAACCCTCCTCTCCAGCTAGTCCTCCTACACAGCTACCCGCCACATGCCCCAAACTGACTGCCCTTAGCTCAGACCCTCTGTCTTGTCACTTCTTCACCAATGCATCATTTCTTAGTCTAAAAGGCATAAGGATTTCTACTCTAGTCAGGTCTTTGAGTCTTCATTATTTCTATAACCTCCCATGTACATGGGGAAAAAAAAAAGATTTACTAAGACATGAATGCTTTTCTTGTTTTTTTGTTAAAAAGATTTTACATACATACAAGTATCATATGAAAATTGTATAAGATTTTTGGACATTATCATGTAATCCAAAATTAAGTAAAATCCAAAAATAAAGAGTGTGTACACTCTTTACACTTCTAATGAAGCACAGATAAGCAAGAACAGCTTCATGAATGAAATGGTCCTATACTTACTTAGTAAATACGCCAAAACACTAAACAACCACGTAAGATACAGGAGGAAAAAAGGAAGACGAAAGAGTAATTATTTACCACCTGCCATAAGATAAAAGGGATTTCTCGTTCTCTAGCCCCCTATTTATTCCAAAGTTCATCATCTGTATTCCCCAAAATCCATATGTACAGCCAGCAAAGAATAAGCAGAAAGTCAAATTTTCAGCTCTTCCAACAGCGAGAATTCTCCTAAAGATAAAGCCGGATAAATGTATTTGTGCCAAGAATGCTGAAGACTGGCATGAGTGTAGTGTGTTTATGCACTGCTACAGTTTCAAAAAGTACTAACATATAAATATATAGGTCAGGTTCCATAAATTTGCAGGGTGCTATCCAGCAGCTCAGTAAATGATTATAAATTTGAAAGGGACATTCAGGAATTAAGTATCAGATGAACTTAAAAAATTTCTTTGTTCTTTTAAAGATAAAGAGATCAGATATCTTCAAACATCTAAGTTTAAATTTAGCTTTAGCAATAGATCACACTATTTTAAACATTTACCAGAGATAAATTTTTGGTATGTTGTTTTTGTAAAGGTTTAAAACAACACCTTTTCCTGAAATTTTGAAAACACTAAAAAGACAAAAATAATTCTACAACCTAGAGATAACGCCTTTTATTTATGGTATTCTGTACTTTTAATCATAACGGAGTGTACTTACTAGCATTAATAAAATAATACTTATTTATAACTGACTATGTGCAATTTAGGCTGCACAAAAACCCTACAACTCCTGCTGCTACCCAAATGGCAAAACTCAGGTAGAGGTTAATTCAGCAGGCACAATTACAGAATGGATTGACATGGACCTGGTATTAAAACCTAGGGTCTTGGCGTTCCCGTCATGGCTCAGTGGTTAATGAACCTGACCAGTAACCATGAGGTTTCAGGTTCAATCTCTGGTCTCAATCAGCAGGTTAAAGATCCGGCATTGCCATGAGCTGAGGTGTAGGCTGAAGACCCAGCTCGGATCCCATGCTGCTGTGGCTGTGGCGTAGGCCGGGAGGTACAGCTCCAATTTGACCCCTAGCCTAGGAACCTCCACATGCCACGGGTGTGACCCTAAAAGACAAGACAAAAAAAACCCCCCACAAAAACCTAGGGTCTTGCTACCTATGCTATACTGCCTCTTCAAAGTGCTTTGCAGAATATCCTGGGTCATTAAATATGTGAACAATATCTTTGGGTTTAAAAATTTTTTAAGTCTGACATATTTTTATACTGTCAGATTATTTCCAGAAAGATACACCAATTTATAACACACCACTAGCAACACACAGCTGCTGACCACTAATATTTACTTAGCACCTGAGCAAAGGAAAACAGTTGCCATTGAGAGGAAAGAGAAGCATTATTTCATCTTCATTTGTATTTATGCTTTTACGCCTAATCATTCCTCCAATTAGAAATAAAATGCCATCAATGTTTTCATTTAAATATTTATGGAATCTTTTTTCCATTTAACTTTTTTTTTTTGTCTTTTTAGGGCCACAACTGTGGCGTATGGAAGTTCCTAGGACAGAGGTTGAATCACTGCTGCAGCTACCAGCCTATGCCACAGCCACAGCAACAAGGGATCTGACCTGCATCTGCAACCTACACCAGCTCACTGAAATGCAAGATCCTTAATCCACTGAACCGCAATGGGAACTCCTACTTGGAAGTTATTTTGATGCCTGCTGTGAACTGCAGCTCTAACTTACCATAAAACCCCCCCAAAATGAACCAAAAACAATAAATCAAACCAATCAACTGCCCCCTAAAATTCTAGCATCAACTTCAGAAAGAGGTCAAGCCACACTATACCATAAAGTTCAAACTGGAGGTCAAGGAGAGAAGATTCTGGTGATACTGCCTGGTGCAGTTCTTAATCCCACCTCCACCTGTATTAGTAGTGTGGGAAGTGAAGATGAGAAGACAAAGTCAGAACTCTTATCAATCCCACTCTGGCCTTCTGCTACAGACTGAGTCACATCCCCCCTCGTACCAAATGCCAATGTTGAAGCCCTAACTTATAACAGGACATCCCCCACCCAGAGGAGGGATCCTTCGGAGATAATTAGGTTAAATGGGTCGTAAGGGTAGGCCCCTAATCCAACAGGGCTGCGGCTGCACAGCAAGAGGAGAGGAAGGAGCTCTTTTTGGTTCTCTCCCTGCCATGTGAGGATACAGGGAGAAGTTAAGTCTAAGCCAGGAAGAGAGCCTTCACTGGAACACAACCATGCTGGGGCATCCTGATCCAGAACTATGAGAAAACGAATTTCTGCTGTTTAAGCCACCTACCTCAGGGTAATCTATAATAGCAAAGGTCTAAATATCAAAAAGAAGTCATTTTTCTCTAAATTAATCTATAGCTTAAACAGAATTTCGATCAAAATTGCATAAGGCTTTTCACAGAACTTAAGTTGATTCTAAAAAATTTAAATAGAAGTGCAAAGGGCCAAAAAGAGCTAAGAAATTCCCAGTAACAAAAAGTTGGGAAACGTGGCCTACCAGATCTCATGGGTTAAGAATACGTAAAATAAGACACATGCACCCGCATGTTCACTGCAGCACTATTCACAATAGCCAAGACATGGAAATAACCCAAATGTCCATCGACAGATGATTGGATTAGGAAGATGTGGTATATATACACAATTGAATACTACTCAGCCGTAAAAAAGAACAAGATAATGCCCTTTGCAGCAACATTGATGGAACTAGAGACTCTCATACTGAGTGAAGTCAGTCAGAAAGAGAAAGACAAATACCAAATGGTATCACTTATATCTGGAATCTAATACATGGCACAAATGAACCTCTCCACAGAAAAGAAAATCATGGACTTGGAGAACAGACTTGTGGTTGCCAAGGGAGAGAGGGAGGGAGTGGGATGGACTGTGAGCTTGGGGTTAACAGATGCAAACTATTGCCTTTGGAATGGATAAGCAATGAGATCTTGCTGTGTAGCACTGGGAACTATGTCTAGTCACTTATGATAGAGCGTGATGAGAAAATAGAATGTGTACATGTATATGTAACTGTGTGACCATGCTGTACAGTAGAAAAAAAAATTGTGTTGGGGAAATAACAATTTAAATAAATAAATAAATAAATAAAGCTACAGTAATCAGATAATACAGTACTGGCATAGCCAAATAGAACAATAAACTGAAGAGCATAGGGAGCTTGATAAATATGAAGTTGATACTGCAACTGAGTGAGGAAAGGGTGTGTTGGAGCAATGAGTTCCCTACATGAACAAAAAGGAAGCTACTGACGCCTCTTCTCACATCGTTCATTTGACATAGTCGTCAAATACACATGAACTGTAAGACCTTTTGTAGGAGTACCTTTAATGACTTCGGAGAAATCTGCGTATGTGCACAAAAAATATACAGGACTATAACAATATTGTTGGAGTTCTCAGAAGGTGATGACTGGATATCTAAAGACAGATATTAAATAGCTGAGAGAATAAGAGAAGAAAACTAGGAGAGATACATAAAAAAACTAAGTCTGGAGAGTAAACTATTGAAAAAATGCTTAAAAATAAAATGCACAGGGCAGAGGAAAAGTTAAAATTATTTTTGCACTGTTTTCATTTATATATATATAATTATCCCAGTCTTCAGAAGTTCCTTACATCCACCTAATGGTTTAAGATTAACTTAAGACCTAATTGAAAAATAATTTATTTTCAGATGTAAAATTCCTAATAACCTATTACAAAAGTGGTGCCAACACATTAAAGAGATGACTATACTGGTTATGACAGTGAATTTTAGAGTTGTTTGAGTATCATAAAAATACAGTCAATGAACAAAATTTTCAAATAAATAAAACCGCAAGAAAAATCACTCATGAATCTCCTAACAAGAGATAACCACAGCTAAAATTACATGTTCTCACCTCTGGCTCTTATCATTTGCACATTTAAAATTAAGAATCCCTTTATAAATACAATTTAGTATTTTCTCATTTATTACATTCCAAGAATGAGCCCTTATCATTATGTCTTAGGAATGCATTTTAATGGCTATTTTATCCTGTACTGTAAGTCACATAGCAGATAACTCTTTCCTCCTATTCAGGTTGGACATTTAGGTTATTTCCATTTTTCCCCTGGTATAAACAGTACTATGATAAACACCTTTATAAATAAATCTTTGCTCTTATCTCTTATTATTTACTTGTGAATAATTAAGAGACCAAAGGGTATTTTTAAAGCTCTTTCTATACTCTGACAAACTGCTTTCCAAGAAGATGTAGTAACTTAATTTTTAAGGTCAGAGTAGAATACAGAACATTTGAAAATATACTGCATCAGGTCAAAGAGCTCAGTTCTAGACCAGATTCTTGTTAATTACCTACCTATGTAACTTTGAGCAAGACATACAATTTCTCTGAACCTCAATTATTCCAACAGTTAGAAAGGTGAATTACTATTTGTGTGGCTTATTTTTTTAATCTCAAAGAATTATTCTGAGAACCAAGTAAAAGAATATATCTGAAAGAATTATAAACCAAAAAAGCAATGAACAAACATAGCAAGTATATAGGGTAATACTTATTTAATGAATAGGAGAAAAGAATAAGAACTCATTAATTATAATAAATAGTTTATATCAATATAAAACTCATTATTACCACAAAAACACTGAAACTGAGTAACATATTACAAGAAACTAAAATCATTTTTATAGTTGATCCTTGTGCCTCATAGCTAAAATCTGTAACCCCACAATCAATATTCACAGCGCTTTTGCAGTCATTTGTATGTGCAAAGCAAGCAAGATACATGAATTATTCTATGTGTATATATATATTTCCGGCTGGACTAAACAAGGCAATACTCTGCCTTCTTTTTTGACACGTGTTTGCTTTTTGCTGGCAATTCTGCTGTTTAAAATGGCCTCCAAGTACAGTGCTAAAGTGCTATCCTAGGCACAAGTCTACATACACGGACTGTACAAAACTCTCTGGCATAAAGTTTTCATTATTTGGTAATTTACTAATTATCCTTTTCCCTACTCACATGCAAACATATTTAAGAGTACAGCAACAATTCAAAATTATTTTGAGATGTGAATCTGACTTTTTTCCCTTGAACATAAAATTCACTGTCCAATTTAGGAAGCAAAGTTAGAAAGTTATGTCTGGAATACAAAAGTCATTTCAGAGGTCAGTACTTTTATAAATTTAAAATAGAGACGTAGTGAAAATGAGTAGATCTGTTTCACTCATTAAATGTTCCAATTTAATTTAAGACAATTCTGATGCTTAATAAATCCTTGAAGAACTACTTTTATGTCAAAGTATAATACAAGCCTAGAATGGGCTAGTGAAAACTGCCACATGGAAAACTTTCAATAGACACTATGCTAAGAAACTATTTTAAAAGTACTATACTTTCCGAAAGCAATCCTATAATGCTGTGAAAATGTAAGAATTAGAAGTGTAGTTATAATTCTGTGGTTCAGTTTCACAAATAAAATACCCATATTTTGATTTTCAGTATTTTGTTTTTGTCTAACATATAAGACAATTTAACAAAAATAATACAATATTGTAACATGCAAGACTGTAAAATGAAACCAGGTGTTAATTAATATTGTTCAGAACATTACAGGTCACTGAAAACTGCATGTCATTTAAATGAACTTATATACTGTACTTTTCACAGTAATGTTTTGAAAAATGACTTAGACAACTGTGAAACATGTACCTTTATTATATGAAGACCATCTTACTCACTTAATTTTTTCTTTTAAAAATATCAAAAGTTGACATTGACCTTATTTCTTCGATGTACACAATGCACACACAAATTTACAATTTCGAATTACATTACTTTCAAAAGTATACTACATTGAAATAATTTGCTGAATTAGCAAATTATTTGAAGATATGCTTTTCAGGAAACAAGAGGAAATTAACTCTTACCTACCATAGCAAAATAGTAAGATGTAAGAAAATATTTAGAGGAAAGTTTGATAGTAAAACATAAAAATCACAGTTCAGCAGAAGGGTTTGGGATATGTGTTACAGAATCAGACAAATACATGTATCTACCCCAGCTTTATTAGAGACTAGCTGTGTGGCACTGGACAAGAACCGCTTAACCTATTTAAACTTAAATCTTCTCATCTATAAAATGGAGAAAATAGAACTAATATATAGAATGTGTGCTAAATGAACACTAAGTATTGAAGAAGATGCCCTTTAAAAACAATAAATGGTAACTATTATTATTGATGTTAATAAAAGAAGCTTTAAAAAGTAATTTATTAAATACGAAAATTTACTATTTTCTAGGAATATGCCCTTACTATTTTTCTAGGAATATTGTTTTCCTGTAGCTTATCATGAGTAGTTCAGTTCTACCATTAAATCATTGTTAAACACTTGTTTAAATAACAAAAAAAATTGCTTTAGATAAAACCTTAATAACCAAAGGATATCATTCCAAAACCAGAAGAACCATGTCACATACATCCAGAATTTGGTTGCCAAATATATTCCAAGGGGCAATGCACTATGCATTGAATGATCAAAAAAGGATCTGTAAAACATAAGTTTATAAAATTTGAACTCAGTCTTTCACTGGAAAAATAAATATGTCCAGTTAAAAATAAAGTTAAAGACAACACACTTACTTTGAAAGAAATTGTACTGTAGCCCAAACGCCACCATACATTAGCCCTTTAATGAGCCAAGAATCAATATTTAGGTCTGCTATAAACCCAACCAGCCAAATAACTAGGAAAGGAGTTCCTAGCATTACTTTCTGCCGAAATTCCTGTTTAGGGGAAAAAAAAGAGAAAGTTTTGCATGTTTCAAGCAACCCGAATGTGAACCATTATTACCTTTGTGAAAACGTACGACAGGAGTGAAATTCACTCATTCAAATATGCCTACTATGTGCAGATACTATTCAAGGGGCGTCTCTGTCCTCTAGAAAGAAGCAATTTAAATAAACAATTTAGAAGTACTTATTTACATCTGTGGAAAATGAGAACAGAAGTTGTAGGAGTGGGTCTAGATAAATATAAACGATGCCAGTACCACCTGCTAACACATGGACGGGCTAGAAAACAGTTTATGAAAATGTCACCTTGTTGTAACAAAAGCAGTGATAACTAAGGGACAAAAGCCACCAGAATGACCAAAGGTCTGCAGGCTGTATCAGATAAGGAAACCTGAGTGTGCTTAGCCTGGAGAAGATATTGTGAATACATATAAATAGTACAGTAAAACCTTAAAATAAGATAGAGAATAAAATCAAACAATCTACAAGGTCCTAAGTCCACAGAATGGAGATGATGTGCATCTGAACATATATCAAAACGGTGCTTAATATTTCAGATGTAATTCCATTTCATTTTTGTAATGGTCTAATTGTTAGAAATAGTTATAAATATGAAACCTATCTGCTTCCTGTAACATCCAACACAGCTGTATCTACAGAGCAACACAGGCTGTTTCATTCCGTTGTGGCTAGAGAAAACACAATTTCTATCTTAAATTTGTTGAGGTTAGTTTTGTGCCTTAGTATGTGGTCAATCCTTGAGAATATTCCAAGTGCATTTGAAAAGAATGTATATTGGGATTTTTTTAGATACAATGTCCTGAAAATGTCAATTAGGTCTAACTTTTCCATTGTGTCATTCAGCATCCGTTGCCTTACTGATCTTCCGTCTAGAGGGTCTGTCCATGGATGTGAGTGGGGTGTGATGGTCTCCTGCTATTAGTGTACTCTCATCACTTTCTCCTTTTATGACTGTTAGTACTTGTGGTATGTATTTGGCTGCTCCTATATTAGGGGCATATTTATTGACGACTGTAATATCCTCTTCTTGAATGAATCCTTTTATCATTTAATAGTGTCCTCCTTTGTCTTTCTTTATGGCCTTTGTTTTGAAGTCTATGTTGTGTGATATGAGGATTGCATCCTGTTTTCCTGTCTTTTCCATGAAATATCTTTTTCCATACCCTCACTTTCAATTTCTCCGTGTCCTTGGCCCTAAAGTGACTCCTCTACAGGCAACATATTGTAGGCTCTTGTTTTTTTTATGTCTCTTGATTGAAGCATTCACCCACTGACATTTAATTGTCAATAAATATGTGTTTACTGCCATTTTAAACCTTGTTTTCCAGTTGATGCTATGCTTCTCCTTTTTCCTTTCTTTTATTGGTTGGACGATTTCCTTTTATTTCATGCTTATGCCCTCTTCTCTTTAGTTTCTGTGAATGTACTGTTTGGTTTTGATTCGTGGTTGCTCTGTTTTTGAAGTATGTTAACCTTTCCTATATCTGCTTACTTTAGACTGATTGTCACATACGCTCAAACACATTCTAAAAAAAAAAAGTCTAGATTTTGTTACTTTTCTTCCCCAAATGTTATGATTTTGATATCCTTTTTTAACATCTTAACCTTCTGCCATTCTGTGTGTTTATTTTCACTTTTTCAACTGGTTTTTTTTTTCCTCCCTTTTAGATCTGTATGCTGGCTTATTTAAGTGATTACTTTCCAGTTGTGATTTCCTCCATCCTATTTCTTCTTACTTCTTTTTTATTTAGAGAAGCCCTTTCAGTATTTCTTTTAGAATGGGTTTAGCATTGCTGTACTTAGTTTTTGTTTGTTGGAAACATTCCTTTTCTCCTTCTACTTTAAATGATATTCTTGGTGGGTGAGTATGGTAGGCCACAAATTTTTCCCATTTAGAATTTTGAATATATCTCGCCACTCTCTTCTGACCTGTAGTACTTTCTGTAGAGCTATCAGCTGATAGTCTTAAGGGGGTTCCCTTATAATTAACTCTTTCATTTTCCTCTTGCTGCCTTTAGAATCCTCTCCTTATCTTTAAATTTTACCATTTTTCTTATGTCCTCATATGGGCCTATTTGGGGCTTTCTGTGCTTCCTGCATCTTGATATCTGTTTCCTTTAGATTTGGAAAGTTTCCAGCCATAATTTCTTCAAATATATTTTCTACCCATTTTTCTTCTTCTTCTAGAATCCCTATTATGTGTAGACTGGCACGCTTTCTATTATCCCATAGATCTCTTATATTGCTTTCATGTTTTTCATTTGGTTTGCTGTCTGCTGTCCTGATTGGGTGCTTTCCTTTATTCCACCTTCCAACTCACTACTTTGTTCCTCTGCAGTATTCATTCTGCTCTTCAGTGCCTTTAACTCAGCTTAGTCTCTGCAAACTGATTTTCTTTTTTCTTTTTAGGGCGGCACTTGCAGCATATAGAAGTTCCCAGGCTAAGGGTCAAATCAGAGCTACAGCTGCCAGCCTACACCACAGCCACAGCAACTCAGGATCTGAGCCACATGGGCAACCTACACCACAGCTCATGGCAATGCCGGATACCTGACCCACTGAGCAAAGCCAGGGATTGAACCTGCGACCGCATGGATACTAGTCAGATTTGTCTCTGCTGCACCACAATGGGAACTCCTGCAAATGAATTTTCTAATTTTTCTTGGCTCTTCCTTATATTTTCTAGTTCTCTTTCTAAAGTAATCTGCATTACTGTTCACATCCGCTCTTAATTCCTACATATTCGCTCTTAACTCCTTCAGTATTTTCACCATCTCCTTTTTGAACTCAGTGTCTATTAGACTGGAGAGGCCTATTTCACTGTTTGCTGCTTTAGGTGAATTCTCCTGTTCTTTTAACTGGGAATGGTTCCTGAGCTTCTTTGTTTTCCTTATATTTTTCTTACTCTGTGAGTTTAGGGAAATCAGCTACTGTAGTTAGAGGGGTTATTTATATGAGAGAGCACCCCTGGGTATTTTGTGAGGAATTACTATTATTTTTTGGTGTGAGGGCTTCTTTTGGTGTGGATGCTTGCTGCCTCTTTCCTCAGCATGTGCAGGCTGTCATCCCCTTGACAGGGTGCTGTGTGTGCTTCCAGGGAGATGGAGGCAATGGGCAGGGCTTGCAGCCAGTGCCTGGTTGCTGGGCCCTTGACAGTGGTGCAAGAGCTGCTGCTAGTTGCAGGGCCCTGGGAAGTGGCAGTGACCCTCAGGTCCGGAGTGTCTGGCAGTGGCATTAGCAGGGCGTGTGCATTCTCAAGGAAGTGAGAGCAACAATGATTGGTACTCAGTTGCAGTGCCCTCCTCTATGCCAACCTCTGAGATGACTGGGGCCGCAGATGGTGCCTGTTCATGGAACTTTAGTGGTAGTGGGCCACGCTAGCCTCTGAAGTCTGAGATGACTGCAGTGGTGTACCCCCACCACCTGCAGACCACACAAGAGGCGCCCCATTGTGCTTACCCTGCACAGAAGGTGCCACCACCAGTAGTCCATGCAAGAGGGGCCCATCACCCATAGCCC
Source organism: Phacochoerus africanus (assembly GCF_016906955.1). NCBI lineage: Eukaryota > Metazoa > Chordata > Mammalia > Artiodactyla > Suidae > Phacochoerus > Phacochoerus africanus. The sequence continues at coordinate 108,028,858 of NC_062550.1, forward strand.
AAACAAGAGGTGCCTCACTGCCCATAGCCCAGCCTTCCAAGAGGCCACATCTGTGCAGAGAAAGATATTCTTATGGCGGTCCGCCCCTCCTCCTCTCGCCCTCCCCAACAATGACACCTTGCTTCTCCTGCAAGCCGAAACCTCCTGGGTTCCCTTGTTTGTGGCACTCCACTCCCCAGCCCTTGGCATACCGCTCCCTAGCCCCTTGGGCTATCTCCACATAGCCATCCCTAGCCCTCTCCCTGGAAATGACCTCCGGAATCTGAGTCTCGGTCCCCAGACCCCTTCCGAGAGTCTCAGGCTGTGGTGTCCTAGGAGGTAGTATTGCATGTCTCTCTGCTTTGCCCTTAGTCCAGCTGATGTGCTTTTCTCTGCATCAGTCCAACTTGGCTGATCTCCACATCAGTTAGGTGGCTTCCAAGGTGTGGCTTCCTTTCCTCTTTCACAGCTCCCTCTCAGGAGTGCTAGTCTTGTCCTGATTCCTTTCTCTCCCTCTCTCTCTTTTTTTCCCCTTTTCTTCTACCCAGTTATGTGGAGGGTTTCTTGGCTTTTTTTGAAGATGTAAGGTCTTCTGACAGCATTCAGAAGCATTCTGTGCAATTGTTCTACATGTAGATGGTTTTGATATATTTGTGGGAGAAAGCGAACACCATGTGTTATTCCTCCACTGTCTTGATCTTGCCTCTGGATTTTTTTTTCAAGCAGTCATTTAATATACATATTATAATACTGTAAGACGTAATGGTGAAGTACTGCTTTTGTAGATATGAAAAAAATCTATTTTTTCTTATATTTCATAATGAACTTTTCAAATATATAGTAAATCTGAAAGAATTTTATAGTGAGTATCTGTGTATCTACCACCTAGATTCTACAATTCAGTAATCTTTCTTTTTTTTTTTTTTTTGGCTGCGGCTGTGACATACAGAAGTTCCCAGTCTAGTTTTGAAACCCATACCATAGCAGGGACCAAAGCACAGCAGTGACAGTGCCTGATCCTTAACCCACTGTGCCATGAGGGAACTCCTCAGTAATCTATTTCTTAATTAAACTTTTTATTTTAAAGTAATTGTAGATTCGCCTATAGTGTTAAGTAATCGCTACTCAGGGTTCCCAAATGGCCAGTGACTTGCACAGCAGTCAAGTATATATCACAACCAGGATAATGACGTTGACACAGTAAGCTACAGGATACTTTCACTACTAAAAGAATTCCTCATGTTGTCTTTTTATGGCAACTTCCCTCATAACCTACCTCTAATCCTCATATTAACCTCTGCTAACCACTAACCTGTTCCACATTTCCATAATTTTGTCATTTTAAGAATTTTATACAAATGGAATTATATAGTACATAACCTTATAGGATTGGCTTTTTCACTTAACATAATTCTCTGGATAAACACTGGTTTATTGCATATACCATTAGTTCACTACTTTTTATTGCTGAAGAATATCAGACCGTATGAATGCATCAGTTTGTTAACCATCCACCCACTGAAGGCCTCTGGGGTTGCTTCCATTTTGGGCTCTAATGAATAAAGCTGACCTAAACATTCACATACATATTTCTGTGTCAACACTAGTTTTCATTTCTCTGGGATAAAGCTTAAGAGTACAGTTTCTGGATCGTATGGTAATTGCATGTTAATTTAATTTAATTTTTTTTTTGCTTTTTATAGCCACACCTGCCGCATATGTAAGTTCCCAGGCTAGGGGTCAAATCAGAAGCTACAGCTGCCAGCCTATGCCATAGCCACAGCATGCAGGAACTAAGCCACATCTGTGACCTACACCACAGCTTACAGCAACACCAGATCCCTGACCCACTGAGTGAGGCCGGGCATCAAACCCAAATACTCACGGATACTAGTTGGATTCATTTCTACTGTGCCACAATGGGAACTCCGTTTTTTTTTGTTTGTTTGTTTGTTTGTTTGTTTCACTTTTTATGGCTGCACCTGTGGTATATGGAAGCTCTCAGGCCAGGGGTCAAATCAGGAGCTACAGCTGCCAGCTTATGCCACGACCACAGCAATGCAGGATCCAAGCCACATCTGTGATCTACACTGAAGCTCAGAGCAACACCTGATCCCCAACCCACTAAGGAAGGCCAGCGATTGAACCTGCATCCTCATGGATACTAGTTGGATTCATTTCCACTGCTCCACAATGGGAACTCCTGCATGTTAACTTTTAAAAAAGAAACTGCCAAACTGTTCTCCAGATGCTGCACTGCTCTACGTGTCCTCCAGCAATGTATGAGTTTTTCTGCATCCTCATCAGCATTTGGTGTTACTGTAACTTTTTATTTTTAGTTATGCTGATAGGTGTATGATTATTAAAGTTTTTTTCTTTTTAGGGTCATACCCACGCATATGGAAATGCCCAGACTAGGGGCTGATTCAGAGCTATAGCCACAGCAACAGCATTACAGAATCCAAGCCGTGTGTGCAACCTACACCACAGTTCATGGCAATGCTGGATCCCCTACCCGCTATTCAAGGACAGGGATTAAACCTGCATCCTCATGGACACTAGTCAGATTTATTATGCTGCGCCACAACAAGAACTCCAGGTGTATTAGACACTGAGGTTTTAATATGATTTCCCTGGTGATTAAAATAATGTTGATCATCTTCTCAGGTGCTTACTACCATTTTTAAAACTTTTTTTTTTTTTTTGTCTTTTTGCCATTTCTTGGGCTGCTCCTGCAGCATATGGAGGTTCCCAGGCTAGGGGTCGAATCGGAGCTGTAGCCACCGGCCTACGCCAGAGCCACAGCAACGCGGGATCCGAGCCGCATCTGCAAACTACACCACAGCTCACGGCAACGCTGGATCCTTAACCCACTGAGCAAGGGCAGGGACGGAACCCGCAACCTTATGGTTCCTAGTCGGATTCGTTAACCACTGCGCCACAACGGGAACTCCTTTAAAACCTTTTTTGGTGAAAATCTCTCTTCTTGTCTTTAGCCTATTTTCTAATTGGATTTGATTTTTCACTGTTGAGTTTTGAAAGGTCTTTATATATTCTGCAAACTAGTCCTCTGTTAGATATGTGGCTTGTAAATACTTCCTCCTAATCTACAGTTTACCTTTTCATCTATTAAACAGAATCTTTTGTAGAACAAAACTTTTAAAATTTGATGAAATCCAAATGATCAATTTTTACCTTTATGGAGCATACTTTTTGTGTCAAATCTCTTTGCCTAGCCCTAGATTTTTAGAGCTTTACATTTTATATTTAAGTCTGGAATCATTTTAATTTTTTAATACAGTGTGAGGTTTGAGTAAAGGTTTATTTTTTTTTTGCCTACATATGCCCAAATGCTCCAGTATCAACTGTTGAAAAAGCTATCTTTCCTCCAGTGAATTGCTTTTACACTTCTTTTTTGTCTTTTTTGTTGTTGTTGTTATTGTTGTTGTTGTTGCTATTTCTTGGGCCGCTCCCGCGGCATATGGAGGTTCCCAGGCTAGGGGTCGAATCGGAGCTGTAGCCACACCAGAGCCACAGCAACGCGGGATCCGAGCAGCGTCTGCAACCTACACCACAGCTCACGGCAACGCCGGATCGTTAACCCACTGAGCAAGGGCAGGGACGGAACCCGCAACCTCATGGTTCCTAGTCGGATTCGTTAACCACTGCACCACGTCGGGAATTCCTTTTTTTTTTTGTCTTTTTTGTTGTTGTTGTTATTTTTGTTGTTGTTGTTGCTATTTCTTGGCTTTTACACTTCTGTCAAACATCAGTGGGCATATCTCCCTGGTTCTGATTCCAGGCTATTTATTCTACCCCACTGATCACCTTATTCCTCCAGCAGCACCACATAGTTTTGATTACTGCAGCTATACAGCAGGTCTTCAAACTGCATAGAGTAATTGTTCTTTTCCAAAACTGTTTTAGCTATTCTAAGTCTACTGCCTTTCCATATAAATTTTAGAATAATCTTGGTTATACAAATTAAAAAATCTTGGAATTAATTATATTAAATCTCCATGTTAATTTGGAGACAACTGATATTTACTATGTTGAGTCTTCCAATTCATGATCACAGCATGTCTTTCCACTTATTTAGATCACCCTTGATTTCTTTCCCTGGTATTTAAACTTTTTCAGCATACAAGTACTTCGCATGTTTAGCTAATTTACACCTAAGTATTTTCTTAATGATTTTTTTTCCATCATAGCTGCTTTACAGTGTTCTGTCAATTTTCTACTGTACAGCAAGGTGACCCAGTCACACATACATATATATATTCTTTTGCTCACATTGTCATGCTCCATCATAAGTGACTAGATATACTTCCTAGTGCTATACAGCAGAATACACCTAATTATTTAAATCTTTTTTGGGGGGAGAATCAATTTTAAATGGTACTTTTTTTTAAATTTTGGCATCCACATTTTTATTGCCAAGTATACAGAAATAAAAGATTTTTACATTTCATCTTATATTCTATGACCCCGATGAACTTATTAATTAGCTCTAGGGGATTATTCTGTAGATTCCTTGGGGTTAGATCCCTAACCCTAACCCTAAAGAGACAAAAAACAAAAACAAAAACAAAACCCTGAACAAAAACCATGATTATTTCTGTAGATACATAAAAACCTTCTGACAGAATACGATATCCATTTATTATTATTATTATTATTATTATTATTATTATTATTATTATTATGTTTAGGGCTGCACCCGCAGCATATGGAGGTTCCCAGGCTAGGGGTCTAATGAGAGCTATAGCTGCCGTCCTGCACCACAGCCACAGCCACAGCAACGCCAGATCCAAGCCACGTCTTCAACCTGCACCACAGCTCACAGCAACGCCAGATCCTTCACCCACTGAGTGAGGTCAGGGATCAAACCCACAGCCTCATGGTTCCTAGTCAGATTCTTTCCGCTGCACCATGATGGGAACGTCCCTCAACAGAACAAAGGCCCTATGTGACAAACCCACAGTTACCATCACACCTAATGGTGAAATGCTGAAGGCAATGCCCTCTAAGATCAGGGACACGACAAGGATGCCTATGCTTGCCACTTTTATTCAACACAATAAAGAAGTGTTCGCCACCACAATGAGAAAAGAAAAAGAATTGTGAACTGGTACAGCCACTATAGAAAATAGTACGGAGGGTCTCAAGAAATTAAAACTAGAACTGCCACATAACCCAGCAATTTCACTTCAGGGTTTACTGAAAGAAAGCTAAAAGACTAATTTGAGAAAATAAATACAACTCAATGTTCACTGCAGTGTTATTTACAATAGCCAAGATAAGGAAGCAACTTAAGTGCCCATCAATAGATAAATGGGCACAAAAATGTGATCTATATAAACAATGGAATATTACTCAGTCATACAAAAGGAAATCTTTCCATTTTTGACAACATGAATGGATCTAGAGGTATTATGCTAGGTGAAATAAGTCAGATACACACAAATACTATATGATCTTACATGAGGAATCTAAAAAAACAAACAAAACAAAACAAAAACAGGCTCACAGATGTAGAAAACAAGCAGGTAGCTGTCAGGGGGGAGGGGGATGGGTAGTAAAAGAGGTGAAAGGGATTAAGAAGTACAAATGTCTAGTTATAAAATAAATAAGCCATAGGATATAATATACAGCACAAGTAATACAGTCAATAATACTGTAAAAAATTTGAATAGGGCAAATGGTTACTAGACAATGTGTGATTACTACATAATGTATGCAAACGTCAAATCACTACACTGTATATCTGAAAACTGACATAAGGCTGTATATCAACATTTCAATTAAAGAAAGTTGTGTTTACACCACATTGTAGTCTATGAGGTGTGTAATAGCTATATGTGTAAAAAAAATGCACATACTTTAATTTAAAAAATACATTATTGATAAAACTTGCTGTCATCTGAGCCTTCATCAAGTTTTTGCTGATGGAGGGTCTGAAATATTTGAAGAACTACCAAAATGCAACAGAGATAAGAAGTAAGCAAATGCTGCTGGAAAAATGTTACCAACAAGACTTTTTTGATGTATGTTTGTAATGCCACAAACTTCACTTAAAAAAAAAAAAGTATCTGTGAAATGCAATATAATGAAGTATGCCTGTAGTTTTCCTTTTTGTACCGTCTTTGTCTGGTTTGGGGATGAGAGTAACATACGTCATTTCCATTCTGTTACTTGCCCATATTAGCAACTTGCCAATATTCTTGTATGTAAAGCCAGTTTCCTACAGATAGCACACAGTTGAATCATATTTTATAATAACCTACACTGCCAGTGTCTTTTAATTGGTATACTTAGACCACTTACAGTTAAGGTAATTATTGATATGTTAGGGTTTAAATTTATGATTTTATTTTTCATTTTGTGTTTGTTCTATTTTTGTTTCTCTGTTTTCTTTTTCCTGCCTTCTTGTGGGTTGCTGAAAAGCTTTTTAGAATTTTTAGAATTCTATGTTACCTATAGTGTTTTTGAGTATATCTCTTTGTATAACTTTTTTAGTGGTTACTCTATCATACTAAATAGACTTATCACAGTGTGCTGGTGTTATCATGTTACCAATTCAAATGAAGTGTGGAAACTTTACTTCCATTTAGTCCTCTATCCTCCCCTCTTACCATTGTAAACTGTCTCAAATATGTTTTCTACATAAATTTAGATCCAAATCAAATAGTATTATAATTTTGGCTTCAACTGTCAAGCATAATCTGGAAGATATAAGATGAGAAGGAAAGTCTACTGTATTTACCCATAATCTTGCTTTCCACGATCTTATGTTCCAAGAGTCTTTCTTTTATTACTCTCTTCTGCCTAGAGAATTTCTCTTAGCCATTTCTTCAGGGTAGGTTTGCTGGCCACAAATTCTTTTAGTTTTCAGATCTGAAAATGTGTTGATTACTCTTTCACTCCAAAAAAGATATTTTCACTGGATATAAGATTCTGGGTTGACGGTTATTTCCATCCAGCGCTTACAAAATGTGGCAGCTCCTTCTGCCTCTATCGTTTCTGATGAGAAATTCACTGATATTTGAATAGCTTTACCCCTACTAGTAGGGGATTTCAAGATTTTTACTTCATGGTCTTTGGTTTCCATGAAAGAAGTTTACCTATGATGTGTTCAGTTTGGATTTCTTTGAGTTTATTCTGTATAGGGTTTGTACCACTTAATCTGCAGTCTGTCTTCTGCAAATTTGGGTTTTGTTTTTTTGTGGGTTTTTTTTTTTTTTTTGGCCATTATATCTTTGAATACTTTTTCAGCCTCGCTTTTTTTTTTTTCCCCTCTTTTTCTGGGACTCTAGTCATATCAATATTAGATACTCTGTTATAACCACAGGTCCCTCAAGTTCTGCTTTTTTTTTCCAGTTTATTTCCTCTGTTGTTAGAAACAGGTAACTTTTATTGTCTATCTTCAAGGTCATTGATTCTTTTCTCCATTCCCTCTCTTCTGCTGTTGAGCTCTTCCACTAAGTCTTATTTTGGTTATTACAATCTTCAGGTTTAAAACTTCCATTTGGTTCTTCTTTATATTCTATTTCTTTCTTTCTTTCCTTTTCTTCTTTTTGGCCACACATGTGGCATGTGGAAGTTCCTGGGCCAGGGACTGAATCCGCACCACAGCAATAACCAAAGTCGCTGCAGTGACAAGGCTGGATCCTTAGCGTGCTGAGCTGCCAGGGAACTCCTAGTTCTTTTTCTTCGCTGATCCTCTATTTTTCACTTGTTTCAACTACGGTCATAAGTACTCACTGTAGACTTTTTAGAATGATTGTTTTAAAATCTTTTGTAAGATAATTCTAACATCTCTGTCATCATGTTGGCATCTGAGTATCTTTTCATTCAGTCAGATCTTCTCAATCCTTGGTATGATGAGTGATTTTTGTTTGAATCATAGACATTCTGGATATTATGAGACACTGGATCTTATTTAAACCTTTTCTTTTAGTGGGTTCCTCTGATATAGGCAGGGGGAGAAAAGTGAGACACCTTCTCATTACTGCCAGGTGGGATGGAAGTCCAGGATCCCAAGGTGGCCTTCACTGCCACCTGAGGAGGGGTTTCTTCACTCCTGGCCGGCAAAGGTGGGACTTGCAGCTCTCTACTACACCTCGACTAGTACCTCCCTGGACACCTCATTACTGTTTTCTATGTATTCTCCACGGACACAGCAGAACAGTGAGGACGAAAGTTCCAACGAACTCTCTACCCCGCTGTCTCTGAGGCACAACATTACAGCCTGGTAAGGATAGAAGTCTGAGCCTTTGTGGGTACGAGTCAGGATGGAACCACAGACTTTTCTGTTTATTTGGCTGTTACTAGAAAGTTACTTTCTAAAAGTTTCTATCTTGCTAAATAAGCTGCCTCTTTTGTGGTCCTTTGGCTTAAAAAAGGAGGCTTTGGGGTGTGTGTGTGGGGGGGGCTTTTTTGTCTGTACCCATTCATGATTCTGGGTTGTTAGCTTTGTCAGCTCCTCTTCTGGGAAATGTGAGGCAAAAAAGAAAATACAGGGAATGCACCACCATCTCATTTCTGAGGTCCTGAGATCCCTACCTGCTCTGCCTTCTTCTCACCATCTTCAAAGTTGTCTTCTATTTGTTTTGTGCATAATGCCCAGATTTTTTTAGTTGTACTTAGCAGTAAGGAATAGGGAAAAATATATCTACTCCATCTTTCCAGATTATTTTCATATAATCAATAAACAACAATAAATGTGAGATTTTCACTGTTAACAAAAGGAACCATGGGTTTTTAAATGTTGAGAAATATCAATTTAGAGATTTCCTTCTAACTCATTAATAAGCAAGTAACACTTATTTAACTACAAATCTCTAAAATCTTCTAACCTTAAAAATCAGAGTTTTTTAAAATCAAGATTCACTTTGCAGCTGTCTACTAGCATTATCCAAAAATAACTTTTTCCTTTTGGTATGAGTTATTTTTAGTAAAATGCTATTGAGTCTTAGGCATCACTGTTATCTTGTTTAGTTTTAAATTCAGAACATACTTCATAGACTGGCAAATCAAGATCATAATTTAAATTTTCCTAATGTGAGATGGAAAGAAAACAGTCTATATAAATATAAATACTTAATTTCACAATGTCCCCAGCCATCATATATTTTTCTCTAGTGACCTTTTAAAAATATATAGTATAGGAGTTCCTGTTGTGGCTCAGTGGTTAACGAATCCGACTAGAAACCATGAGTTTGAGGGCTCGATCCCTGGCCTTGCTCCGTGGGTTAAGGATCTGGCGTTGCCACGAGGTGTGGTGTAGGTCACAGACGCGGCTCGGATCCTGTGTTGCTGTGGCTCTGGTGTAGGCCAGCAGCTACAGCTCCGCTTAGACTCCTAGCCTGGGAACAACCTCCATATGCCGCGGGCAGCCCTAGAAAAGACCAGAACCAATCAAAACAAAAAACAAACATAGTATATTTAAAGCTATTAATGAGGGGAAAAAAAAAAACAAAAAACCCAAGCCCAGGAACACTCAACTTCTGAACTGATCACAATATATACAAATGTTAAGAAAACTGTGCTCGACTTTTTAATGAGTCTCTCTTTTTTAAAAAGAGACCATATGAAAAGCTTATGGTTTCCAAATGAGACAGGTTGTGGGGTAGGGGGGCATGGTGGGGGTTTGGGAAGGAAATGCTATAAAATTTTGTTGTGATGATCGTTGTACAACTATAAATCTAATAAAATTCACTGAGTAATTAAAAAAAAAGAAACCATATGCAAACACTTAAACTAGTATATAGTTCATTACTGCAGTAATAAATAACTGTATATATTAATAAACATCCACAATATACAAAGTCCTTTTTCATCTGGTAACATATATAAAAAATACTCTTTAGCATATTTATACTAAGCAAAACAAAAGCATAAAGATTACGGGACCTGCCAGAGTAATACAAAATATTTTGATTAGTAGCCTAGTTATAAGACATTAGCCATTATTTATTTTTTGTTTTAATAAGGCCATACCTATGGCATATGGAGGTTCCCTGAGCTAGTGGTCAAAACAGAGCTGCAGCTACTGGTCTACACCACAGCCACAGTCATAGCCACACTGGATCTGAGCCATATCTGCAACCTATGCTGAGGCTTGCAGCAATGCAGGTTCCTTAACCCACTGAACAAGGCCAGGGATTGAACCTGCATCCTCACGGACACTGTCAGTTTCTTAACCTGCTGAGCCACAACGAGAATTCCTAGCCACTTTTTACTCTGTTGAAGAATACTTTTCTAAATTCTAGAGGCCAGAGCAATATCAAAGTAAACAAATAGTTAACTACTTTTAATATCACATCTAATAATAAAATGAGATGTTGATATGACATGCAAAAATTGTTCCTTACTCTCAAATAAGAAGCTTAAAATAGGGAAGTTAATAAACTATAACTCTATTTCTTCTCACAGCTAAGTAATGAACCAATGGACTTTTCAGCTCATTGAGGAAGTCTGAATTCCTACAAATAAATGAGGCATATTTTCAAATCGACTTCCCTTTATCCAAAACTTCTTTTGTTCTGGTAACAGTTAACTTTATACAAACAGTATTACCACTAGAACAGCCCTGAGTAAGACAAATAAGACGCCCAAGGCTTAATGTAATTCAAACTGTGACTATTGACAAGTTAGCAAATATCTTATTAATTATTTACATACACAAAAAACCTGTCAGCTAATTTTTTTTTTTTTTAGGGAAATAAATTTTTAAGGATTACAGACCCCTCTTTTGGGAAAATGTTGTTAGTTCTGAAGTCATACAAGTAGGCAACTGAGCCAACAGTCATACCGTTTAAAATTGAAGGTATTATGAAAGATCTAAAACGAGCTTTCTATAGAGAAGTGATAATTTTCTCCCTAACAAATTACATGTTGCAAAAGAATGGAAAGCTTAAATTAATTACAGCTAGAGTTGTGAGGAGTTTAAAAAGATACTGAGATGTTCACAATTTATTACTATACTAACAAATACACTTAAGTTGCAAAAACTTTTATTACCTCTCTATAACTTAACAAAGGCCAGATGAATCTATGAATTAAAGTTTGCTGGTAGCCTATGGAGATTTAAACAATTTCACATATAACCCTCTTTCTTAAAATTTGCCATCTATCTTCAATTTACCCTGAGTGAAATAATATTTTAAAAATTGCATTGGGGAGTTCCCATTGTGGCTCAGCAGGTTAAGGACCCAACATTGTCTTTATGACGATGTGGCTGTGGCATAGGCCCCAGCTGCAGCTCCGATTCAGCCTCTGGCTGAGAACTTCCATATGCCACAGGTGCGGCCCTAAAAAGGAAAAAAAAAGAAACAAACAAATAAAAAGTTGTATTGGCCAATGCCAAGATTAAAGGCTTTAAATACCCATGCTAAGAAAGCATGCCTCTGAATCTTACCTATAACACTGTATACTGGAAATCTTTGGTCATGAATTTACCTTATCAGCTTTCAGCTTCCTAAGGAAAGATGGACTGTCGTATCCTTTTGCTTGCCTTGCCTCCTGCAAATGGTTGATCATCCACACATTTTTTCTCTGCTTTGCCAAATCAAGTGCTGATTCGCCCTGATAATATAAGCAGAAGAAATTCACATTAAAAACAGAAAAGAAAGAAAAGGTAGAATACATTTTAGTTACTAACTTCTAAAGCACTCCATAAAAATAAACTGACTAGAGGAGTTCCTGTTGTGGCGCAGCGGAAACGTGTCTGACTAGGAACCATGAGGTTGCAGGTTCAATCCCCGGCCTTGCTCGGTGGATGAAAGATCTGGCGCTGCCATGAGCTGTGCTGTAGGTCACAGACGTGGCTCGGATCTGGTGTTGCTGCAGCTGTGGAGCAGGCCAGCAGCTGGAGCTCCAATTATACCCCTCACCTGGGAACCTCCATATACCGTGGGAGCGGCCGTAAAAAGCTAAATAAATAATAAACTGACTTCAGTATTAGTTCGTTAACACTGTTTTAACACCTGGCAAAGGCAATTACTAAAAGACTCTAAATCATGTCACTTATGTTTTCCCATTCAAGGTACAATAAGAAAATGTGTTTACTCATCTTATTTTATAGATTCTATTTTTGCTTGCATCTTAACTTATAATTAATAAATCAAAAAGTAGGCATTTTAGCACCTGCTGGATCAGAGGCTATCATTAAATTTATCAGTTTATTTCATATCTTTTAAGGGTTTCCTTAGTAACAGGTATTGCTACAAACCATCTTGCTATAATACCAAACTGCCAGAAATCTCTCAGTTTAATTTCAGTGATGACAGAAGTCTGAAGAAGAGAAGAGGAAAGAAGAAGAAAAGTCAACTTCTTCTCAAAAAGAAAAACGCACTTCTACCACTGTCATGCTGGTACTCTGGAACATGTTAAATTCACTCACCTAACTTGAAATTTCCAAAAAGAACAAGAGCAGTAACAACAAATAGTTAAACTCATGTTATAAACTTGTAGCTCCCTTTAATCTCAAGAAAAAGAATGCAAGTATAAGTGAATGAACTAAAGTGTCTTAAAGGAAGTAAGAAACGAGAAGTATCTCCAATTCTAGATCTATGCTTCTTTTTGCCTTTATGAATTTAAGACCTTATTTCCCCTTCCGCATGTTAGTCAGATATCCACATTTCTCTTCTATTTAATATTTTCCACTATTTATCTACTCCTTTAAATAGAAAAGCAAAATTAATAATTTTGTTCACCAAAATTTCAAGAAATATGAATATTCAAAATTACCTCAACAAAAGAAAAAAATACTGAAATTTTATTTTAAAAAACTGAATGAAAATAAAGAAATGAGGAGCCTTGGTTGCCTTCCTTAGGAGAGATAATTGCTGATCAAGTACGGAGTACAATTTATTTAATAAGAAAAAGAAACACATAAAAAATGAAAAGAACGAAACAACAAAATAAACACACCACTATCACCAAGAGCAACAACAATACAACAATAAAAACAAAAAGCCTAACCAATCCTTTAATAAAAAGACCAAGAGTACTTAAGAAGAAATGGGTTAATCTAGGTGAGTCTTCCACAAGTAGGGATATTTGGTTTAAAGTATCTCCTTACCTATTCCAAAATTCTATCACCCGGGTTGTCAGAACCAGCTGATTAATCCAAACTAAAAAGGTTACCTGAATAAAAGCAATCCCTTGGGTAACAACTCCCAGAGAATATCCTGCAGTTGCCTCGGTCCAGCTGAGCATCCCTTCCACTAGAGGGCCATGTGACACCTAAGGATTGCCTAGATAAAAAGATGGAGGGAGCTTTAAGAAATCTTTCAACTACTCCTCTAGTCGTCTAACTACTTTTGTATAGTTCCTTTTATTCAGCTGGCAAAAATAAACAAACAATTACTTTAAAGAATTATACTAAAACCAGGGTTCCAAGTTGAATCTATATGTAATCACTCCATGCGTCAGCCAAAACAGTAAGTGGTAACATCAGCAAAACCAACAGGAATCATGGAGTATTTACAGACTAACTGGTGATAAAAGAAATTCCTCGGGGATTTTGGTGAGATAAATATCATGGAAGTTGGAAGACTGAAGATCACTTTTTGCCTAAAAGAGGATGAATCACATTACGTTGTTATAACTAAGGAAAATTCATCCTTGGAGACCATCTAGGTCAGGTACTTAAGAGGTAATGAAAACTATTTTCTGAAAAAAGTTTCTCTCTTCAAGAAACCAGGAAATAGTCTTTCAATATATTAATTAACAAAGTTCAGTAATTTTACATTTTTCACAAGCTAAAAATTATGTCCTTTGATAACTTTAGAAAGAAAAAATTATAAATGCTTAGAGAGCACTCAGATTAACTGCCCCCCCACCCCATCCCAAACTCAATTCATCTAAATTTATCTATATTACTAAAAATGTGCATGTGCAAGAGGGTATAATTTTTTTTAATTCACAAATGAGATGCTACCATGAAAAGGGATTGCTGCACAGATCAATTTTCTTAAGTCTTAGTACCCAAATCACTTTCCCTCCCCTACTGTTATTACTTCAGAAGATTTGAATTTGTTCTATGTAACTATTACCTAGGGACATGGTTTTTAACATGTGCTGAAAGCCACTGATTCTCTCCCCAGAAAAATACTGACACTTTATAACAATTTCAAGGGTCCAAGGACACACCCCCTAACCAAAATCCACGGATGGGGTCCAGATTAGGAACTTCGGCTGAAGGTATACATGGCCATTTCTGATCCTTCGAAGGATCAAGGTGGTCACTTTAAAGTTCCCTATTGTTTAATATTAACTGTCTCCAAAATGAATCCTATCTTATTTTGACAAAAGAATCATTTGTTTATATAGTAAAAGAACTGAATCCCTTACTCAATTAACTAATTTACAAGGATAAACATCTAGTTAATATAAAGACAGATTTCTAGGAAACTTAAGCTTAATTTTATTTAGAAAATAGCTATTTTAGAAGAAACAGGGTCAATTAATAGCTATATAACTACTACAATATAGAGTACAATTTTTCATATTCTTTGACAAATGCAACTTTTACTAGCTATTTAAGTCATATCCAGATTTACAGGCCACATCTTTCTTGGTACAATTCATGATTATTATTAGTCAGACTTTCTTTCTTAAGATTTAAAATGAAAAATGGAAAAAAACACAGCTATAAATCAACTTTATCTGTCAAATTCCTAGACAAACAGTCTAGGAATTATTGAATTTTTTAATTAACGAATTTCTCACTTTCAAATTTGCACTTTAAGTTTACTTAATTAGCTTGACATTCCACATAGCTAAAAGGCACTACCGCAAATGAAACATGACCAAAACAGAACCACTTCTGTTGCCTTCACTCTCCCAAAGTCTGCTTCCTCAGTCTTCACAGCCTCGACATGCATCCCAGGACATTTAGTTATTCCAACCAAAACCTAAGTCACCCGTGGTTTTTTTTTCTTTCACTCTCACATCTAATCTACCTTTCCATTCCCGACTCTAAACCACCCATTTCCAAACCCACTCACGTCTCTCCATCACTGCTCCTACAATCACAAGTTAAACTAACATCACCACTTGCCTCACTTACCCAAAGAGCCTAACTGATCTCCACTCAGCCTTTGCATTTTCTTAATTCATCAAGACATTCTCCATATGCCAAAGTAATTTTTAAAAAAATATTTAAAACACAAAGATTATATAATCATTCTACACAAATCCTTCCAAACTGTTTCTCGAGACTGAGAATACAATTTAAGTTCCTCATCATGGACTTGTATGATCTAATTCCTGTCTCTCTCCATGACCCCTACTTGGTCAAGGCTATCATTTCTATATCTCTGATATGGCGAGCTTATTCCTGGTCGTGGGCCTTGCACTTTAGGTTCCTTTACATGTAAAGTTTCTTCCCCACGTATCTTTGCATAACTGATCTCTTATTAGACAAGTCTCAAAGCAAATGTCATCTCCTCAGAGGTATTCACAAATCACTCTTGCCTGATGTGGCCCCCTTAGCCCTCATCACTACCACATTTGCCTCTCTGCATGTGGTTTTTATGTTTTGGGTTTTTATTTTATTTCGGTCTTTTTAGGGCCAAACCCACAGCATATATAAGTTCCCAAGCTAGAGGTCAAAATAGAGCTGTAGCTGCCAGCCTAAGCCACAGCACAGCAATGCAGGATCCGAGCCAAGTCTGTGACCTACACCACAGCTCATGGCAACGCAGGATCCTTAACCCACTGAGTGAGGTAAGGGATTGAATCTGCATCATCCTCACATATACTAGCTGGGTTCATTACTGCTGAGCCACGATGGGAACTCCTTTTTACTTTTGTGTGTGGTTTTTTGCCTTTTTTTTTTTGCTTTTTTTTAGCACCGCACAGCATGGTAACTACAGTTAATAATACTGAACTGCATATTCAGAAGTTGCTAAATCTTGAGAGTTCACATCAAAAGAAAAAAAGAAAATTTTGCGACTATGTATGGTGACAGGTGTTGACTAGACTTGTGATGGTGGTCATTTTGCAATGTGTACAGGTATCGAATCACCATATTGTACACTTGAAACTCATATAATGCTATATACCAATTACACCTCAAAAAAAATTTTTTTTTAAATAAAGTTACTCCAGGGAGTTCCCTGGTGGTCTATGGTTAGGATTCAGAGCTTTCGCTCCTGCAGACCAGGTTCAATCCCTGATCTGGGAACTGAAGTCCACATCAAGCTGCTGTGGACAAAAAGGGGGAAGAAAAAGTTACTCCAGAGCTACCAAGGAATTACATTTAAAGTAACATTTTTGTCAATTACCAGCCTTGCTAATACACGTCAGATACAATTAAAACGTTAATAAAGTGGCTAAAAAAAAGAGGTGAATTTAAATAAAAGCTCTATAGGTACAATAATTAGCTAAATTATTTGACACTATAGGCTCTGGAAGTAAGACACATGCCAGTTTATTCCATTTTGGTAGCAAATAATTCATGTGCTGAACCTAAAAATACAGGGTCAAACTATTTAAATCATTTCAGTGTCTCTATTCTTACCATTACCTTTCTGCTGAAATTCATTATAGATTATTTCTTTTACTAAGACCAGTCAAAAGTTTATACAATGGTTAACATGGAGTGTAAGTTGAAAAGACATTACATTTACAAACCACACCTCAAGTACTTAAAGGTCATGATTAAAGAGAAATTACCTAAAATTTCATACAGATAGAAAAAATATTTTTAAGTGCTCTGAAAGTATACACTACTAGTTTCAAATTCCAGAACTATGTAATCATCTTGCCATAATTCTTTAGCACTCCTATAATTTCAATATACTTACATGACTCTCAGCAAAGTCTATGGAGACTCACCCATTTGCCATAGTGAAATTGGTTCTATTTTTTCAAAAACATAACTCTGAATACTGGAAATGTATTCCCAGAACATAATCACTTTAGGAAGAGCGACATAGTAGCTAAGAGAAGAAATATAACTCTCTAAAACAATTCAGGTAATAAAAAATAAGGTCATCTCATTAACTTTTTTTCTTGTGGGGATACTGGTCAGGTTTAATCAAACTCCCTTCTTATCCTTTAGGCCTTAAGGTCATCCTAATTTATTAATCACGGTTTTATGAACTCTCAGAGCTTCTTATCTTAAAATGTTTGGAAAAGCAAAATTTTCTCTTCATGATTTCAGAAGTGGCAGAGAGGTATGCTAGCACAGTCATGAAAACTAGCTTAGAGGGAGAACTCAAGGCTGCACAAATCTTCATTCGGTCAACAAATATTCAGAGTGCGCATCACACATCAGGCACAACGATAAGCGACTTTCCTCTTTCCATACATTTACAGGCATCTAGTAGAGCATTCTCATCACTTCGAGGAGAGAAAAGACTTGAAATTTTAAAAATGAAAAAGAAAATACGTGGTTTTAGCGTCTTACAGCTTCCAATAAGATATCTGATATTTACTTTTTTAAAAAAAGTGTTCTTTTTTTATTTAATTTTTACTTTATATTGGCATATGGCTAATTTATAAGTTGTGTTAGTTTCAGGTAAACAGCAAAGTGATTCAGTTATACATACATCCTTTTTTTAACAGATTCTTTTCCAATATAGGTTATTAGAGAATATTGAGTAGAGCTCCTTGACATTTACTTTTAACTAAATATTTTTAATTATATTCATTTCTAAATATTGGTTATAATCATAAATAAATTAGGCTCCATATAACCCTAGTTTATTTTAGTAGTTTAACCCTCTCTTCTTAATCAAATAGTGAAAGAACTATTCATTGCAACATAAACAGATACCCTGATCCAGCAGGAGATAACCCACTTTTTGATTGAGATTTTAGATTATCATGTGGCTCGAACCCCTTTCATATTTAATTTAATGAGCACATATTCCTTAGAAATTTAAGAAGCATGACTCAGAAAAAATACGGTTTATAGTCTAAACTAAAGAATAGTTGCCAATGGGCACAAAGTTATTTATGAATGCACATTATTAACAGATGATGTTTAAAACTTTAAAGTCACTTCACAGAAAGAATCTGTTGCTGGAAGACATGGTGAATTCAGGTGCTTAAAAAATGAGGACGGTTAACCAAAATTTAACACTACAATTAGAACTTTCTTACAGATCTTCATAAAATACGTCTACAAATTTCTAAATGCACAGAATGTAGATATTAATTTGCTTTGCTCGTAGATAACTTTGTATACTTTTTTTTCTGCTATACTTTTCCTGGATTAGTCCAGCATTTGGGGGAGAAAGGTTCTCCTAAAAACATCGTAAAGGCGTTTATCAAATTTAAAGGTCTTGACCTTAAAAAAATAAAACAATAAATGACCAAGTCGAAAAATTACTAAAATTTATTACGCATACTGTGGCTTAACTATAAACTTGTGGTTCTCTCTAATGATCTTAAAGAAAATAGAGAACTATTCTATTCAGCTATAAAAATAAAGACTATATAACTTAATTTCCAAAATTCAGTAAGAATTCACTAAAGAAAATGCCACCAAAAACTGAAAATTACTTAAATACTAAAATATGAAAGTAAGTCTTTCAAAACAAATTCTTGCATGGAAGCAAAGGATTGAGCTTAAAGATGAATTTTCTTCCATTTCTGACTTTGAGAGTTTGTTAAAAACCTGTTTTATTAAGGAATTCCCATCTTGGTAACTACATTTCATAAAGCATGATCAATATAGGCTATTTTTACCTTGATATTCTGGGCATCAACATTAGCTCCAGCTTCCAAAAGAAGACTAATGACTGTGGTATTCCCTGCTAGTACTGCCCAATGCAGAGCAGTGTTTTTGTGATACTTGTCACCAAGGTTAACTGAAACATTGAATGTTAAAAGCAATCTAGTTGGATCCACACTGAAAAGGAAAAAAAAACACAACAACAACAACAACCCTAATTTCAATTATAGAAATCATCACAGATACTAAACTGATTGTGGTTGCATTCCATCTCGGAACACTCCTATTCTAACCTACTTTCAACAACTTTACAACGAGGAATGAGACAGCGTTTTAGAAGGTAGTACCAAGTATGTGCAGCACCATATAAGGTAAGACGGCACCAAGAGAGTGGGCACACTTGGTCCTGATGTTTACTCTTTTCCATCTAGGAATTAATGTCATTCTTATCTATATAACTAAACAATTAGAACTTTAAATTTAAATCTAGATGGTTCCCAAAATGATTTAAGGCATCTTACTGATTAATGTGTTAAATTGCCAATATGCAAATCCCATAAATAACTGGCTTTTTTTAAAAAGAAGGCCACTTCTTCCATTCTTGGAAATTGTTAACAGAAGAACAGATTAATGATACTGCAATTACCAAGGTCAAAGTAAACGCAGAGACTCAAACCATGCAAAAAGGTAATTTATGTTATGTGCTACGTACTCATAGTAAGAATTGTACGTATTAGCAGGCATAACATTAACTGCTTTTTCTCACTGCTTATTTTACATTTTATTATGCTAAAAGTGATCTGAATAAATATTTCATAATAGTTACATACCTGTGTGTTCTGTAAGCTGCCCACATTAAAGGCGTCATCCCATTCTGATCCATCATATCTACATCCTAAAAGAGTAAAAATAAAAAATCAGACAGTAAAAACTTCTACTAAATTCCAACCAAATTTACTTAGAAAAATATAATTTACACATCACAATTGGCAAAATTACTTTAATTCTCTGAACTTCAGCTTTCCCACCTAAAAATGTGAATGCAAATAATGGTTCCATAAGGTACCTGTGATGATTAAATGGAATGATGTGTATAAGGTAACCTATTCCATAGCCTGAAATATAACAGACATTCAAGAAGTTTTATTTTTCTTTTTAGGGCCACACCTGCAGCACATGGAAGTTCCCAGGCTAGGGGTTGAATCAGAGTCGCAGCTTCTGGTCTACGCCACAGCCACAGCCACGCCAGATCTGAGCCACATCTACAACCTATACCAACAGCTTGTGGTAACACCAGATCCTTAACCTACTGAGCGAGGTCAGGGATCGAACCTGCATCCTCGTGGATGCTAGTTGAATTCTTAACCTACTGAGCCATAACTGAAACTCCACATTCAATAAATATTAAGTTTCCTCTTCCTTCCTTTCCTTATCTCCCATTCCTAGATTACATTAAACCAGCAGTTCTAATCCAAGTTGTTGTCTAACTTACCAGTTAGTGGAGAGAGGACAGGGTTAGTGAGTATACTTTAAGACCCTTCATAACTCTATGTAGCAGTTCTCTGCAAAATTATGCCACATTTCTAGACTACTAAAAGAAAAAAATGAAATTCAACCTTTTCTCTCTTTGGGCTGGGATTTAAAACTTGGTACTTCTTTTCCAAGTTCAGTTTGGACATATGAGTACTCTCTGCTAGGAAGAATTAACAAGCCCAGATCAAAAGGTTATGGGAATTCCAAGACCCATGGAGCTCCATTACTTAGCATTTTCCCTTTTTGCCCCGAAAATCATCCAAAAGAACTCGTAAGGAGCACTGAATAAATTTAACAAGATAACTAAAATGAAACAATTGTGACTAGAATGACAAACTGAATGGAAATGTTATATGTCCTAAGAATGTAAATTTGATAACACTTATTTAAAAATGGGGGGGGGGGTGAGTTCCCATCATGGCTCAGTGGTAATGAACCTGACTAGTATCCACGAGGACACAGGCTTGATCCCTGGCCTCGCTCAGTAGGTTAAAGATCTGACATTGCCATGAGCTGTGGTGTAGGTTGCAGACGTGGCTCAGATCAGGCATGGCTGCGGCTGTGGCATATATCAGAGGCTACAGCTCTGATTTGACCCCAGCCTAGGAATTTCCATATGCTGTGCATGTGGCCCTAAAAAGAGAAAAAAAAAAAATGGGGGGAATGGAAAAAAGCAGAAAAGAAAGCATAATGAATGCTTAATCTGTAACTGCTATGAGTCAAAGGATATTATTTAAAGCTAAAAATCAAGTAACAGAAATGTAGTTCTATATATCATACTTAATGCTCATCTACTTAACAGCAGGAAAAACAATACTATTGACTATTGTCAGTGTAAGACCGGGAAGATAAAGAAGAAATTTC
Source organism: Phacochoerus africanus (assembly GCF_016906955.1). NCBI lineage: Eukaryota > Metazoa > Chordata > Mammalia > Artiodactyla > Suidae > Phacochoerus > Phacochoerus africanus. The sequence continues at coordinate 108,049,931 of NC_062550.1, forward strand.
AAATATATTAATTAAGCAGAACTAATAAAAACTGAGCAAACATCTAATTAAACTGAAAGAGAAAAGGAGAAAGAACTATGTGACTGAGGAAAGGATTTACCAAGCAGAAGGAAAGGGCAAGCACAAAGGCCCTCAGACAAAGGCTTATCAGAGTTACACACCAAACAGCAAGACGATGGACATGATTCAAGCCCAGTAAGTGAAAAGAAGATGCCAGAAGAGACTGAGCGGTATCCAGGGCCAGACCACACGTGATTCTACAGGCCAAAGAAGGACTTTGGAACCTATTTAATGTACGACGTAATGCACATTAGAGGGGTTTCCTTTTACAATATTTTAGCATATACACTGAAAAAATTCTGGGAAAGTATATCGAAACTGTTAAAGTGATCTCAGTGGAGGAAAGAGATAAGGGAAGAGGTAGGATTTTATTCTAAGTCCTACTCTTCTATCACATTTGAATGTTTTACAGTAAGGATGCTACCTCTAAGCAGAAACAAAACTTACTCATCAGACATTTATCAACATCATTGTGCATGTATTATACAAAAGGTGCTGTGACAAAAATCTTTTATAGCCTACATACTATGCCAGAGTTAAAACGATCACTGAAACGTCCAAACTTCAAAATCAATAAACTAACAAAAGGCTCAAAACTTTACATCATTTTTCTTATCCTGTTAAAAACTAGAGGGAAAAAAGTGAATGTGTATTATACACTCACTATAGCTGCCTTCTATAGAAGGCCGCTAACGATGCTGCATGTCATGCGCAACAGCGCCATCTGCTGCTTCGACCTCCAGTCTAGAAAGAAACGTGGGCGAACAGAGGATCCCCTTTGGCAGTCGGTCTTCAACCGCAGCCCCCAGGAAACCTCATCTCCCAGTGTTCACAACCCTGCGTTCCCACACTGAACATGGGCTGGCCTGTTTTAATGGACGGAATAGAGCAGTCATGCTGCTATGCCAGTCAAGACCTGAAAACAGCCAGACAGCTTCCGCTTTGGTTCTTTAGGGACAGTGTAAGAAGTCTGGCTTCCCTCAGAGAGACCAGATGAGGGGACTGTACAGAGTAAGTTCTGCGACTGCATGGAGGAAAAGAGAGAGGCTGCTCCAGCACCCAACTGAGTCCAACCTCTTAGCCATTCCTATCAAGTTCAAGGTACGCAAAGTGAGCCATCCTCCAGCCCAGTAAGCTCCCAGATGCTTGCTGCTCCCAGTCATGACCACGAGAACCTCCCAGCCCAGACCAATCAACCCAGAGAACTGCGAAATATAACGGCTGAGGCTGTTCGAAAGCCATTAGATTTAGGGAGTAGTCTGTTAACCCCATAAGAGGTAATAAACCTCCCCTTCTAGTCTGTGCCTCTTTTCCTTAGTGATCGTGCAGAACACACAACTGTCACTGCCTGCCAGCGCCAACAACAAGTATCTTAAAGGATTCATAGAATAAATTTAATGGGATTATACCCACTACATATTCAAGAAAAATCAGGAAGAACCACCTAAATCATGACAATTTTTCTGACATGTTAGAAGCAGTATTTTATACAGCAGAAACTGAGTCCCCCTCAAGATGGACTTAATACAGAAAATAACTAGTAATATGTTCAAAAAAGATGATATATTCAAAAGATGTAATGAAAGGGGGAAAAAAACGATACCTAAACTTTCTCCCTTACTTTTTTTTTGGTCTTTTTATGGCCGCACCTGTGGAACATGGAGGTTCCCAGGCCAGGGGTCCAATTAGAGCTGTCGTTGCCGGCCACAGCCACAGCCACAGCCACTCAGGATCCGAGCCGTGTCTGCGACCTATACCACAGCTCATGACAACGCCGGATCCTTAACCCAAAAGTGAGGCCAGGGATCAAACCCGCATCCTCATGGATGCTAGTCGGGTTTGCTAACTGCTGAGCCAGGATGGGAACTCCTCTCCCTTACTTTCTGCAATTCATCTCTCACTCCTGTAAATAAAAAACTCAACTTAATGCATCACTATCTCTGGACCATAAGTATTTTTTTGTATTTTTATGTTAACTACATTAAACAGCTCAATATGGAATTATTTATTCTCTCCATCCATCAGAATGGACTATTTAAATATCATTAGATTGTTCTACTTCTTAACACCAATGATATTTTAAAGCATGAAGTTCTCTTGTGGCACAAAGGGTTAAGGATCTAGTGTTGTCACTGGAGCAGCTCAAAGTGCTGCTGTGGCTCGGATTCAATCCCTGGTTGGGGAACTTCCATGTGCTGCGGGCATGGCCAAAAATGAAACTTTAAAAAAAAATTAAAAATAGAAAAATAAACCATGAAGAACATCTCAGTAAAATCTACCCCATGGTGGAGTTCCCACTGTGGCTTGGTGGGTTAAGAACCTAACACAGTCTCCGTGAGCATGTGGGTTTGATCCCTGGCCTTGCTCAGTGGGTTAAGGATTTCTGAGTTGCTACAAGCTGTGGCACAGGTCACAGATGCGGCTCAGACAGAGTGTTACCATGGCTGCGACTGAGGCCTGCAATTGCAGCTCCGATTCAACCCTTAGCTGGGGAACTTCCATATGCCACAGGTATGGCTGTAAAAAGAAAAGAAAAGGAAAAAAAAACTACCCCACTGTCATTTTTTACCTGTCCTTTCGCTATCAGATAAGCAACAATTGAGGTATGTCCAAACTGAGCAGCCAGATGAATACAGCTACATCCTTCTCCATCAATTAATGAAGGATCTGCACCATATTTCATTAGTTGTACAACCATAGATAGGTGGCCTTGTCTAAAACATAAAAGAATAAACACTTATATACGTAAAGTTATTTCAAACAGGAAACTCCGGAAAGATCTTTTTTTGAAATAGGTTAATGGTGGGAAATACTTTTTTTTATGTTATTTTAAAATAGCTGTATGTCAAGACATCTAGCATTTTATGTTCTGAAATCTTAATTGGTGTAACAGTCTTTGAAATTTATAGACACTTAAAATTTCTTTAAATATGTAATAGTTACTTTATTCTATTAATTTTATTCCAACATGATCTTAATTGTCCCATGAACTAGAAGCTTTTATTGTACATACACATAGGCCGCAAAAATATTCCGAAGTTTAACCCCATCTTAAAACTAACTGGATTAATATCAGCATGGCTAATTCCTTAAGGACACTTCAGACAATAAACTTTGCTCCCAATGCAGCTAACACTGGATAGCAATTCATTAGTACATTACTAGTATTAACTACGGACACAGCAAGTCCTCCCATTCATTTCAGTATATCATTTAGAAAAAAATACTGCTTAGTTACAGACTATTAAAGAAACAAGAGGGGAAAAAATCCAGCAGTAAGTTTCAACCTTGTGGCCCAGTGCAATGGAGTTGAATTTAGGTCTCCTCCAAGTTGATCCACAATAGCACCTTTCGAAATATAGTATCTATAAGACAAAATTTGAAATAATTAAGACAACTTTCATTTCCAACTTTAAGAACTTACACGAAAAACAAAGAAATGTTTTTCATTTTAGATCTCATGCCACTTTTATGCCTTTGACAATAAACAGTCTTTTAGTTTTATAAATGTATTAGGAGAATTTTATAGTAACCATATCATTCTCTTTTGTTTCAGAAGTAAAACGAAAATATTTCTTTTAATTACAAACAAGAATAGCAAAGCCAAATAACCAGCATATAAAAAAGAAGGCAGCCAGAGAACCACAAGGATTTGGATTAGATAGCAGCAACAGATAGAATTTTGGAATTAGAACAACTGTACAGTGGGCCAGATACTTTATCTACCATGGGCAGAAACTCAGCTTTTTAAACTCACATTTGTTTTCCTCACAAGATGATTGCAGATTAAATCCAACTATGTATGTGAAACAATTTTATAAACTGTAACGTATAACATAAAGGTTCTTTACAGTGCCTTATTTGTTACGTTTTTGTTCTATTATAAAATATTTTAAAATTTTTGGCCATGCCCGCCACACGTGGGAGCGTCTGGGCCAGGGATCAAACTTGCGCCACAGCAGCAAAAACACTGAATCCTTAACTGCTAGGCCACCAGAGAACTCCTGTGATGCTTTTAAGACTGTGTTGCTTTGAAAAGAAAGAGCAACTTCATTGCTTACTGTATTAATGTCATAACATCTTGATATTCTCTGAAATGAATAGGACCTAGCTGCTTATATAACGCTTGCTTTGGGACTGATCAACGCAACGAATCTTGGATACAGATGATTTCAAGGCATCTGATGTCAAATGTCTGATGTGTGTATTACTGAGACGCTTAAACTAAGTCATCACTGCTTAAGGTCACTCCTGCGTTTACTCTTCATGCTCACAGCTCAAAAGAGTCAATACATTCATACTACGAGCTTGGTTCAGAAATTTTCTGCTTTATATATTTGTTACATTGGTGATTTTAAAGCAATTATTCAATGAAGGGCCCAGTTCCACTCTATCGTAAAATAGTTTGAAGTAATTTGAAATATTTCCAGACAAAATATTTCCAGTCCAAAATATCAGACAATAGTCTGAACACAAACATTCAAAACTCCTAAATTGTTTCTTAAGGTACTCAGGAGACATTATAATATAGTTGAAAGAGGTTTTTTGAGTCCAAAGAGAAGGACAGCACAACCAAAGAACAGCTTTGACAGCAAATATTTTCTTAAAACTTCTAACAGGAAAGTTTTTAGGGCAATTTTATTACCTTCTCTATTGTTAATACATCCGTTCAAATCTTTGCCAGGACTATCGCAATGAATGATTTCCAAACCAGTTCTCAGGCACAAATTTTTTTTTCACAAAGATAAATTTTTCTATATACTAAAGAAGAATAACTTCTATCGCCTTTTCATTGTAAACTTCTAGAAGAAAATTACTATATTTTTATAACATATCATTCTTTGTAGCTTTAAGACCCTAGTTCAAAACTACAAAATTGTGAAAAGATCATATAATTCTTACTTTTAAACTCAAGTCTCCTTGTGATACTATAAGAAGGTTTTTATCAAGAAATGTTCCGGGAGTTCCTGTCGTGGCTCAGTGGTTAACAACTCTGACTAGGAACCATGAGGTTGTGGGTTTGATCCCTGGCCTCGCTCAGTGGGTTAAGGATCCAGCGTTGCTGTGAGCTGTGGTGTAGGTCACAGACGTGGCTTAGGTCTGGCATTGCTGTGACTCTGGTGTAGGCTGGTGGCTACAGCTCTGATTAGACCCCTGGCCTGGGAACTTCCATATGCTGCGGCTGCAGCCCTGAAAAGACAAAAAGAAAAAAAGAAAAAAGAAATGTTCCTTGGGAGTTCCCTCTGTGGCTCAGCAGTTAACCATCCCGACTAGGATCCATGAGGATATGGGTTTGATCCCTGGCCTCACTCAGTGGGTTAAGGATCTGGCATTGTCATGAGCTGCCTGGTGTACCAGAGATGAGGCTTGGATTCCGTGTTGCTGTGGCTGTGGCGTAGGCCAGCAGCTATGGTTCCGATTCAACCCCTAGCCTGGAAAACTTCCATATGCAGCGAGTGCAGCCCTAAAAAGCAAAAAAGAAAGAAAGAAAGAAAGAAATGTTCCTTACAGGTGCTAAGGATCCCCTAAGTTTTAAGAACAGATTATAAATGGATAAGAGATGGCAACAAATATTCAAAAGATGAAGAGCAAAGAGCTAAATCACAATGTCTCCAGAGGGGGACACCAATGAGAAGCAAACCAGAAAACGTTATAAAACCCTAGAAACGCTAAGGGATTAAAGGCAATAGCTACCTACAAAGAAAGTAGTAAGAAGCTAGACTGTAAAAAGAAACACTGGTTCAAAGTCAATATAAGTTGCTGAAAGACTGTTATAGTCTAATTTATATTCTCACTGAAAGTGAGTATTTATTTAGTATCCCAACAGGCATTTTAGTGACATGGAAGCAATCAAGCAGTTGACAGGGCTAGACTAGCATTCTTCATGCACTGCAATCTTAAAATGTGACGACTCGAATTTTTAGTATTATTGTGGTAATAATTCAAACTCTTGTAGTGTCTCTAAACTTCTCATGCTCTTCTAATTTTAAGTCAATCATTTAGCATTGCCAAAAGGTGTATTGTGTGCATCTTTACCACAGAGTTTTGAGACTCAAGGAGTTACAACACAGAAACACATGGACAGGTACTGAAAATGTATTAATAAAAGCTGACATGCTAAACAGACATTTGGGAGGTTCCTGTTGCCAACTCTCTAAGTCCCACAACTTCCAATCAGCTTTGTTATGGCTCTCCTAAATATGATTGATCAAATATGACCAGATAATTGAGGAAAGTTCAAATATGGAAGGAGACTAAAAGAAATAAGAGCCCAAAATAAATAGACATTACAAAGAGAAGCTTCAAAAACAAAAGTTATAACTAATATCCTCCAAAAAATAAGAGAAGATAATAACTCACAACATAAGAACAAAACATTTTTTTAGGGGCAGGGAGGTAGAAATCAAGAAAGAATGCTTCGGAGTTCCCGTCGTGGCGCAGTGGTTAACGAATCCGACTAGGAACCATGAGGCTGCGGGTTCCAGGGTTCCATCCCTGCCCTTGCTCAGTGGGTTAAGGACCCGGTGTTGCCGTGAGCTGTGGTGTAGGTCACAGACGTGGCTCGGATCCCGCGGCGTTGCTGTGGCTCTGGCGTAGGCCGGCGGCTACCGCTCGGATTTGACCCTTAGCCTGGGAACCTCCATATGCCGCAAGAGCGGCCCTAGAAAAGGCAAAAAGACAAAAAAAAAAAGAAAGAATGCCTCAAAATTGAAAATGCAATAGATAAAAATTAGAGATTCAAAGGAAAGATTTGAAGATAAATTAAGAAAATTTCCCCAAAGCACAGCAGCCATAAAAGTTAGTTGAAATAAAGATAAGAAAGAGAACGTAAGAGCTCCTAAAATAAAAAATAGAGAAAATAAAAGTGAGGCAGTCTGGAGGACACAATACAAACCCATTTCCCTAAACTAAAAAGGCAAGTTTTTAGGTTAAAAGTGGCTATTTAGTAGCCAAAAGCTAGATTTTAAATAAATAAATAAAAGGACCATATCAATGCACAATAATGTAAACTTTCACAAAGTCAGAGATAAAGTAAAAAAACTTACATGTTGCCAGGGAAGAAGAATAAGCCATACATAGAGTGCTGCTCTCAGAAACCTGTAAGTTCCATACTTTTTTTTTTTTTTTTACAAAGCCCTGTAATCCTTAATAATACCTCAACTTGAAATCAAACTGAAGTCAGTGACTACAAGCATTATTAGCTGTTGTTAACAAGGACTTCTGAGATAAGAGGAAATTGCTGAAGACAAAAGAGCCCGAGGCTAATCCTTTCTCTTTCATTATTTTTTTAGGGTAAAATCTGAGAAATAGTTGCAAGATGTCCAAGTGGAAACACAAGGAATATAACAAATCCAGTCCAGGTGAAGGCCTCCTTCTTTCCAAGTTACCCTTCCTTTACATCTTATCCTCATGAAAGTGACCTAATTATTTCGCTTGCAGTAAGTGCCTTTACTACCTGACTGAGGGAACGTAACTATTAAGAGGACCTTCTCCAATGGTATGGGTGCTCCTCGTATGTCTGGCTGAGTATATGAGAAGACCGCAAGGTCCTGACCACTATTCGGACAGGCCATTTCCCAGAGGTGTTTTTGCATCAAGCATCCTTGACGGATGAGGTCATGTCCTCCCTCTCTGGGACCAAGAGCAACCTTGCTTCTCACACACTTTAAAAGCAGTATCAACTGTGTGTGCAGCACCCACCCGGACCATATCAGGCCACCCCCACAGGACGTAGGGAGCCAGAGGAACCTATGCAAACGTGCTATTCATGCTATTTATGCTATTTACTGTGCTGTGAATAAAAAAGACCTGAGTCTTATATCTTCTGCCAGCATCCATGCAATAGTAATATGCTATAGCTTTTAGGTAAAGTGTATACTTCTAGCCTCAAAAGTAAAAATTAATCTTCAGACTAGGAATGCAAGTTGCTACAGAAAACTATATTTACTCACCATTATGTTTGTTTTAGGAAAGTAACTTGCTAGACTATGGACTTTAAGAAATTAGGTCCACTCTCCTGAAGATATAATACACACAGACACTATAATTACTAACCCACTGCATAATAACTACCTTTATTCTGTAACTCCACTTGTCCATAAGTGGTGGAACAATCTGTAAGGCAGGCAACATCAAGACTTTCTGTATTTCTCATTTCAGATTTTCTTGTTTATTTTTAAACATAAGAAAAATGTGTATTTTTTTATTAACAAAAAATTAGATCAAATTATCTCAACTGTAACACCTGAAACAAAAAATAATAAAGCAATGCTTTAAAATTCTGAGAAGACTAATTCTAATCTAGAAGTCTATGCTGATCCAAAAAACCAATAAGGCTGCGAGGGCAGAAGAAAGAGTAACTTCAAAACACTGACTTCCCAGGCACACTCTCTCTTTCTCCCTCCCTATTTCTCTCTCTGAGTTATCAAAAAATATGCTCTATTACAACAAGAGAGTGAACCAACAGAGACAAAAACATGAAATCCAGGGAACTGAGACCAACACTGGAGCAAAGAGATTTCCCAGAATGGCTGCAAAGGAAATTCTCCAAACAAGTTACGTGTAGCCCTAATGGGCAAACGGTCTGGGCTAGAACAGGAAGACGCAGAAATGCAGAAATGAGTTCACCCTCCTCCTCCACCACAAAAGGAACCAATAAATTACCTGCTCCTGTTTGCATACATAGATGGGTTTCATAGTTCCAAGAGTGTGGGAACAATTAGTTACAATGCACAGTTAAGCAAGTGGAAAAAAAAAAAAAAGAAGCAACTATTACTTCAAAATAAAAATTCTACAGGAAAAAAAAAGATAATTATGGAACATTTCTGGGCTTATCACCAAGAATTTATTTACATATTCAACAATTTAAACTTTAAATAGTAATTTAACCAAAACCATAACAGGATGGAGAAAGAAGTATTAGTAAGGTGTTTTAGCTATCCCAGAATAGAAGGTCAAAACATAATAAGTGATAAATCAAGAAATAGCACAAAAGTTGGCAATATTTATTAAAACGCAAAATTCATCCTTCCAACTTGCTTATTTCTAAGAGAGGTACAGATAAACACGAACATAAGCAAAATGGTATGTGAACAAGATATTAATTCCAACACAGTGTGAAATATTAAAAGCAGTAGAATCAATTTAAATGTTCACCAATAGCTAAACCATTAAATAAAATCCATACAATGGAATATTACGCAGCTTTTTAAAAAGAATGAGGCAGCTCTAGTTGTACTGATATGAAAAATCTTAGATACATAAGTTAAATGAAAAAAGCAGAAAAGTATTTACTATCATTTGTATAAAGAAAATAACTTTCTACATAAAAATAACAATATTAAAATATAAAGAGTAAATACTGACAGAAACATATTGAAAACAGTTACTTCTAGGGTACAGAACCCAGGGGGTGGAGAGGAAATGCTCTTTCCCACTGTAAGCCTTTGCGTACTATTTGATTTTTAAAACTGTTTATTTTAAAGCTATTTTGATTAAAATAACATTAATTTTTTAAAATGCAAAGGCTACATAGAAGGCTAGATAATTTGAACCAACCTCTGATTAAAGAAAACTTAAAAAAAAAGTTCAGTGAAATAAAAGAAACATTTCCTAAAAAGCAAAGACCAAGAAAATAAAGAACATTTACCTGGCTAAGATTCAGGAGAATGTTAAGACTGGGAAAAGTTGGAAAACACTTGAGCAGCATCTTTCCTAGAGACAATTTGCTGATGCAGAAGACTTGGCCAAGAGGTAAGCTTAAGCAAACAAAAGTAAAATAAGGATTGGGACCCCGAAAAGCTGCACTGTACGAGTAATTAAGTACCAGAGGTAAGCTTGGCTCTAGCGTAGTCTTCAGCCACCTGAGTGATCCAGAAAATCTAAAGCCTTAAATTAAAGTTGGGCCCAGCAGAAACAAATGGGATCCTCTCATCTTAGGCCTCAAATTATTCAACATAGAGGTTTTCAAACACAATGTCTACTACTACACATTCAAAGATAATCAGGCACAAAAAGGAATGACATAACAGATACAGAACCACACAGGCTCTAAATGCTATCTTCTCAAACACAGATTATTCAATAACCATAGGTTCAAGTATATAAGATGGAAAATTTTAGCAACAAATGAATCAAATAATACAGGTTAAAAAAAGTTCAAATTCTAGAACTAAAAAATAAAATAAGGAACACAATAAATAGATTTACTAGCAAATTACACACAGAGAATAAATGAACTGGAAGATAAGGCAGAAGAAGTTTCCAGAATGAAGGAAAGAAAAAAGGATAGTATACAGAGAAGGATAAGAGACACAGCACACAGTGAAAAGGTCAAACATACGTTTAACTGGTGTTCCAGGAGGAGAGCAAAAAGAGAATGGGGCAGAAGTACTACTTGAAGAAATAATGGCTGAGATTTTCCAGAACTGATGAAAACATCAATCCACAGAATCAAGAATTTCTTGCACTCTCATTCAGGGTAAATAAAAAGAAATCCACACCTAGAAACATCATCATGAAACTGCAGAAAACCAGAAACAAAGAAAAGAAATCTTAAAAGCAGCCAGAAAGGAGAAAGAAAAAAAAAAGCCTTTGAAAGTACAATACTTAGATGTACTTCTCAATACTAAAAGAAGTCAGAAAACAGTGGAATGGTATTGTCAATGGATATAAAACAACAATAAAACAAACAAAAACTGCCAACCTAGATTTCTATACCATGTGAAAATTTCCTTCACAAATGAAGACGGAATAAAAACATTTTCTGACAAACCAAACCAGAATTTAGGCATCAGGAGACCCATTCTAAAGGCAGAGGTACAAGAAAGGGAAAAAAGATCAAATAAAGTGGAAATACACACTCTCAAAGAAAGAGATTCATGGAGCTCAATACTTTAGCTATTACTTAATTATTTTTTTAGCATTTGCTACCTGATATTAACATCCTATTTGTCTCTAGATTCTGTATACTGTACTTCAATGCACACCTGCAAGCAGTTCATTTCAGATTCATGCCTCTATCTAAAGATCTTCTGTCCAAATTGTCAGAGGCTACAAAGCCAGATTTACTGAGAAAGACTTCCTTATCATCCTGACTCCTGCTTACCTAACTATCTCTCTAATTACTAAACAAGCAAATGGCAGTAAGTAATACAAATAACTTACAGTGAATATGGAAAGTATTCTCATTTATGCTGGTGTGAAGGTGGATTACTATTACCTATTATCTGTGTTACCCTCACTTTCCTCTAGTGGCTTTTCGCCAGAGAATTCACATATTTAGAATGCAAGCTGTAGGTTAGACTGCCTGAGTTAAAGTCCTGACTCCAACCTTTATCAGCTGGAATGTCATCGACAGGTAGCATATTTAACTCTTTTATGCTTCAGTTTCCACATCATTAGGACAGGAGTAAAAATTGTTATTTTTCACAGAGGTTATTCAAAGAATTAAGATTAAAGAAATATACACAGAAAAGCACTCAGCCCTGTACCTGGCACCTAATAAGTGTTCTGCATAGGTTAAAAACAATTTTTTTCCAGGAAAAAAAAAGTACAAAGAATCTACATTTTAAAAGCTACGAGTTTTAGAAATTATATATTTTATAATTATTTCAAATAATTTTATAATAATGACTCATTCCTCTAAAACACAGGCATACTTACTTGACTAAATCTATCCTGTTATTGATGGCAGCCCAGTGGAGGAGCGTAACGTTTTCTTTGTCTGGTTGCCGCACATCGTAACCTGCTTCCACCAACTCTCGACAGCGTTCATATATCCCGTATCTTGAGGAGAAAGAAAACATGAGGTTGTTACCACTATTTGACAAGATATTTAAGGTTGAAAATCAATTTCCAATAGAAACTAATGTTCCAGTTTGATCCCTGGAAATTAAAATAGCTTTCTGAACATAAAATGTTATTTAGGGAGTTCCCGTCGTGGTGTAGCGGTTAACGAATCCGACTAGGAACCATGAGGTCTCAGGTTCGATCTCTGCCCTTGCTCAGTGGGTTAATGATCCGACGTTGCCGTGAGCCGTGGTGTAGGTTGCAGAGGCGGCTCAGATCCCAAGTTGCTGTGGCTCTGGCGTAGGCCAGGGACTGCAGCTCCAATTCGACCCCTAGCCTGGGAACCTCCATATGCCGCGGGAGCGGCCCAAAGCAAAAAAGACAAAAAAAAAAAAAATGTTATTTAGAAATAGGCGTGTTCCACAGGAGTTCACTGGTGGTCTAATGGGTAGGACTTGGCACTACCACTGCTGCAGCCTGGGGTTCAATTCCTTCTGGGAACTGAGACCCCGCATCAAGCTGCTGCATAGCCAAAAAAATAAATTTAACTTGCTTTAAAAATATATATCTGGGAGTTCCCACTGTGGACCCGACTAGGATCCATGAGGATGTGGGTTTGATCCCTGGCCTTGTTCAGTGGGTTAAGGATCTGGCAATGCCATGAGCTGTGGTGTAGGCCAGCAGCTGCAGCTCTCATTCGACCGCTAGCCTGGGAACTTCCATATGCTGCGGGTGCGGCCCTAAAAAGACAAAAAGACAAAAAAGAAAAGAAAAGAAAAAGAACAAAATGAACAAGCCAGAAATTCCACTTGAGTTGTCCACCCCGGAAGAACTCCTATTCATGTGCACAGGGGAACAGGTAGATGGATATTCACTGATGCAGTGTTTGAAATAATGAAAAAGTAGGAGTTCCCGTCGTGGCGCAGTGGTTAACGAATCCGACTAGGAACCATGAGGTTGCGGGTTCAGTCCCTGCCCTTGCTCAGTGGGTTAACGATCCGGCGTTGCCGTGAGCTGTGGTGTAGGTTGCAGACGCGGCTCGGATCCCGAGTTGCTGTGGCTCTGGCGGAGGCTGGTGGCTACAGCTCCGATTCAACCCCTAGCCTGGGAACCTCCATATGCCGCGGGAGCGGCCCAAGAAATAGCAACAACAACAACAACAACAACAAAAGACAAAAAAAAAAAAAAAGAAATAATGAAAAAGTAGAAACAATTTTACATATACTTCAGAAAGGAATGACAGAATACTACAAAGCAGTTAAACAGAATAAATTATATCCTTATTTATCAAAACTGCTAAATCACAAAAGCTATACAGTTTTTTCTTTTTGTTTTTAAAAAGCAAGCTGTGAAAGGACAGAGTAGAATACAACTTGTGTAGATTTTAAACATACATTAAAATAGCACACTTTGTTTGTTGTTGTTTGTAAAAATGTACATGAGAATGATTCAGAGCAATTTCGAGAGAAGTTTCCTGGGGAAAGAAGGAAAAGGGCACACTGAGGAACCTGTGGCAGTTACAGCCAAATGTGAGCACGTACTTAAGCTGACAGTTACATTCCTCTCTACACTTACCTGTAGCACAAATGTTCCAAAATTTAACGTTTTAAAAGGCAGAAATTATAGACAGCAGACATAGATACTTTTTAAGAAATAGCATGGTTAGAAGAGTATCTGAGGAATAAAGAAAGGCGGCTGTTTTTTCTTAAAATGGACAACACTAGAGTGTATGTGTTGATGGAAATCATGCATAAAGCTTGGATGGATTAATAACAAAGGAAAGGAGACACCAAAAGGAATAAAGGCTCAAAATGAAAAATGAATGAAGAGCAGGACAACTCGTTTGCTAAATACAGCTGGCACAATGTGTTTTTTGGTTTTTTTTTGTCTTTTTGCCATTTCTTGGGCCTCTCCCGAGGCATATGGAGGTTCCCAGGCTAGGGGTCGAATCAAGAGTTGTAGCCACCAGCCTATGCCAGAGCCACAGCAACTCGGGATCCGAGCCACATCTGCGACCTACACCACAGCTCACGGCAACGCCGGATCGTTAACCCACTGAGCAAGGGCAGGGATCGAACCTGCAACCTCATGGTTCCTAGTCGGATTCGTTAACCACTGTGCCACAACAGGAACTCTGGCACAATGTGTTTTGATTTCTGATTATATAAGACATTCAAGAAAGCAGGGTGACATCAGTGGACTAAGGACTTCCAAATGTTTGCCTCTCCACAAAAGAAATAAAAAAAACTGGCAGAATCAACTTTTTCAGACCTCTGAAAATTAACAAAAGGCTTTTAGCAATCCAAGGAATCTTTAGCGAAGAAAAACGGCTGAGTTTCAAGAAGAACAAAGGACTCTGTAGTGTTTTAAAATATCATAGTTCTGGAGTTCTCCTGTGGCACAGCAGATTAAGGATCCAGCATTGTCACTGCAGTGGCTTGGGTCACGGTTGTGGCGTAGGTTCAATTCCTGGCACGGAGATTTCCACATGCTGCAGGCACAGCCAACAAAATGAATAAATAAAATAAAATATCATAGTCCCATCCTCTGCTCCCCAGTAGCCTTGAAAAAGAAGTCTGTATCCCTGGTACTGACACCAGAATGAGCAAAATAGGAATGGAGTCCTTTCAAAGCCCATTCTCAAAGAGAAGTCATTATTTGGCCTCTACGGTAGTTCCCTGGAAAAGTCCACTTGAAAGGCTTATACTAGACCTTACCCAAACTCATCAAAGCTTCTCATTCAACGTTTGTTGAATGTTTTAACATCAATGTTGTCTGAGAATTTGAGTAACATTTGGGACAAACAAGACAAATCAAAAAAACTTAAGCAAAAGCTGAAGACCGAGATATCCACAGGAGCTTTTTGAAAAGCTCAGACATATTCTTGGGAAGCTAGAAGGCCATGTACACGTTCAACTAAGACCTGAGAAGGCCCTAAGCTCTCACCTCTGATTGACCCTGAGTTCTCTGCAAGCAGAAAGTGATGGCTAAGGCAGAGTTGTAAGCTGCCTAGCTGAGAGATGACTGTTCCAACGTGCACAGTCCCTCAACAAAGAGCAACACTCACTGGTTCTAGGATTTAAGAAGTCTCTGACCACCAACTAACCAAGCAGACACTACAGTGGTCACATACGACAAAGATATAGAAATGTGACAAACAACCACCAACCCCGGGAGAGCATATCTAGAACTGTCACGTTATATTATTTGAACAGTCCAGTTTTCAACAAAAAATTACAAGACATGCAAAAGAACCAAAAAGTATAATCCACGGAGGGCAGGAGGGAGCAATTAACAGAAAACATCCCTGAGGAATCCCAGACACTGGACTTACTAGTCAAAGACTTTACTTACTTATTTATTTTCTTTTTTAAGGCAGCATCTGCAGTATATGGAAGTTCCCAGGCTAGGGGTCGAATCAGAACTGCAGCTGCAGGCCTATGCCACAGCCATTTCAACAGTGGATCTGAGACCCATCTGCAACCTACACCACTGAGCAAGGCCAGGGATCAAACCCGCATTCTCAAGGGGGTTTAATCTATGTCAGGTACTTAACCCACTGAGCCACAATGGGAACTCCTAGATAAGGACTTTTTTTTTTCCTTCTTTTTAGGGCCTCACCCACAGCATATGGAGGTTCCCAGGCTAGGGCTTAGATCGGAGCTGCAGCTGCCAGCCTACACTACAGCCACAGCAACACAAAGTCCGAGCCATATCTGCTACCTACACCACAGCTCATGGCAATGTTGGATCCTGAACCCACTGAGCAAGCCCAGGGATTGAATTCACATCCTCATGGATATCTCAGGTTCATTACTGCTGAGCCATGATGGGAACTCCTAGACAAGGACTTTAAAATCGGCTATTTTAAATGTGTACAAAAAGCTAAAGGAAAACTTGTCTAAACAACTAAAGGAAAGTTTGAAAACAATGCCTCAGCAAATGGAGTATATCAAATAGAGGATATCAAAAAAAGAAATTTAACTATTCATATTTCACTTAAAATACAGAGAGCAAAGAAAACAACTACAACAAAAAACTTACTGTGTAGCCTTAACTATGTCCCATGTGCTGTAATCATCAATGTGAGTTTTCCTTCCGAGGGGGTCACCATATCCATGGTTATAATGGCTTTGAGGTTTGATTTCCTGTTAATGAAAAAAAAATCACACAGAGAAAGGAATTTAGAAAAGAGTGCAGAAAATATTTCAGTATTTTACTATTGCTTTTGTGCTCTTTGAAGAATGCTCATTACTTAAATCAAGTTTTACCTTATGCAAAAGCCTGTACTCTGAAGAAAAAGCAAGTTCAAAGAGATTTATCCCTTATACACACTCTCAAAACAAAAGCTAGAAAACTATAAATTAGTGACAAATTAGTAACTAAAATTCATCTTTAGCTCAACAGAACTCTCATACTTCTTCATCACATCAACTCATTCACTGAGATCAATTTTTCTATTATTACAACATAACCCTTAGCTCTAACACTCCACTTCAAAATTTTCATCACATGCCAAATAAAAACTGAGGTCCTAAAAAAGGAACCCAGGGATATTATACTTTTGTTATTCTCATATATTGCCTTTTCTTACACTCCTTCCATGCTGAGGGCTTGTTAAGCATCTACCATTAGGTGAATACAGAAAAATGGGGAGTTCCCGTCGTGGCTCAGTGGTTAACGAATCCGACTAGGAACCATGAGCTTGCAGGTTTGATCCCTGGCCTCACTCAGTGGGTTAAGGATCCTGCGTTGCCATGAGCTGTGGAGTAGGCTGCAGATGCGGCTCGGATCCGGTGTTGCTGTGGCTCTGGCGAAGGCCGGTGGCTACAGCTCCGATTAGACCCCTAGTCTGGGAATGCCAATATGCTGCAGGTGCAGCCCTAGAAAATACAAAAAAAAAAAAAAAAAGAAGAAGAAAAATGGGGTGCTCTAATAAAATGGTAATCCACTTGAGTAATTCTAAAACTGTCAATACTTTCAAAGAAACTTATTTTTATATAATTTAATTGTTTTATAGGATATTACATCCACATAAAGCTTATATGTTATGTGCAATTTTCTAATTAAAATACAAAATTTGGAGTTCCCATCGTGGTTCAGTGGAAACAAATCCGACTGGTGTCCATGAGGACACAGGTTCAATCCCTGGCCTCGCTCAGTTGGTTAAGGATCCAGTGATGCTGTGGCTGTGGCATAGGCCAATGGCTACAGCTCTGATTGGACCCCTGGCCTGGGAACTTACATATGCCAAGTGTGTGGCCCTAAAAAAAAAAAAAAAAAAAGATACAAAATTTGCTATGCATAGTCATCTTTCTCAATATAGCACTGAGATACAATTAAGTTTCTTTTATATGAAAACAGAAAAGCTGAACATGTTTGGCTCTATCATCCATTCAAATTTCTATGGTTCCAATATTTTTCTCTTACAGACACACACATACATGTAAGAATAAGGCATAACAAAATATTTGGAAAGAATTAAATTCTTAGAACAATTCATACTCTCTTGGCCACTGATACACATTAATATAAATATAGGAGCATTTCATTGGAGAAAAAAAGGTTATTATCTTTAGCTCATTCTAGCCATTTAAATTGTGTGGAAAATTCCAAAACTGATTTGTTTCACCTATACATTTAGAATACTATCAATCTGAATATTTTCAACAAAAGGAAACTAAAAAGTTTCACAAAAGCAAAATCTGCTTAGAATATAACCTTTCATATCTAATCTTTCAACAAACAGAAGCTTAGTTCCTTATGAAAATGC
The DNA here is from genome assembly GCF_016906955.1 of Phacochoerus africanus. NCBI lineage: Eukaryota > Metazoa > Chordata > Mammalia > Artiodactyla > Suidae > Phacochoerus > Phacochoerus africanus. Next base: position 108,067,554 of record NC_062550.1, read on the forward strand.
CATAACCAATGTTAAAATACCATTGTAATAATTATAAATCCACATTAGCATAAGAAAGAAAATAGACATCAGTTTTAAGCTAAGATTCATAACATACACACTGCAGATAGTTTGGTAAGTGACTTCTTTTGAGAGACTGTTCTTGGACTGCATTAAAATAGAGCTGGTAAATCTGAACACAGGGAGGTATAGTATTTTGGATGTACGCAACATTCTGAATAACTGATAATGGAAACCCATATGTTAAAAAAGTTACTCAATTTTTTAAAACTTTTTCTATTTAATTTCTCCACTGAATTCTAGTTCTTTTCTAGTTCTTAACTTCTATATGCTCTATTATTCAGTGGAGCAAAGTGAAAAAAGATACTTCTCAGATCAGTAACCCTTTCTCCTTCCTAAATGTTTTCTGATATTATCGTCCCCTACCACAGAGAAAATAACTTTTCAGACTTTTGATTCTGACTTCTCTATGGCCACAGTTTACAAGTAGAATGGAGTCATATATCCAACAAAACGTGTATTGCAAGTCTGCTGTAAACAAAGCACTCTACAATGTACCAGGACCTCAAGCGAGGACAGGGTAAAGCCAGTGCAAAGTTTAAGAAGGTATCAAGAAACTCTGCAATCAAGATTATTTTATTATTTATTATTTTTAGAAATCTTTGTAAATTATCTTTTAGAAATCATAACCAATGCAAAAACAAGCAAAAAAACCCTAAATATTAACATTTTAAATACAGACAGTACTAGTATTACTCATTTTCCCTTTAGCACCAGCTCCACTATGGCTTGGAGCAGTACCGAAAACCAATATGCAAATACCAAATAGGGCGTCTTGCCCTCAAAGTCTTTACAATCCAAAGTGGAAGGACAAGGTAGATCAGAAACATAAATCAACGATTAGAAGAGCTGGGGAGTTCCCGTCGTGGCGCAGTGGTTAACAAATCCGACTAGGAACCATGAGGTTGCGGGTTCGGTCCCTGCCCTTGCTCAGTGGGTTAACGATCCGGCGTTGCCGTGAGCTGTGGTGTAGGTCGCAGACACGGCTCGGATCCCGCGTTGCTGTGGCTCTGGTATAGGCCGGTGGCTACAGCTCCGATTCGACCCCTAGCCTGGGAACCTCCATATGCCCTGGGCGTGACCCTAGAAAAGGCAAAAACTCCTTTAACAACTCAGGGAGTTGTTAAACTCCGAGTTGCTAAAGAACTGGAAGGAAAGAAAGCGCCTCTCCAATCTGCTGAGGTAGCAGACAAGAATGAGAAGAGGCGCGATAAACTCAGCTGTTACACTTTCTGCTAGGAGAAATCAATACAATAAAACTCAAACTTAGCACATACAGGGAAACTCTGTAATCCATGTTTATTCACATGCCTGGGTGGAATTATACAACCAATAAACTAGTTATCAAGTGTCTATGTGCAATTTAGCTAACTTTTTTTAAAATGCTGGACCAATTAAATCTTTAGTATACATTCTTTTAAAACAAAGAGGAAGGCAGCACTGACCAAAGAATCCTCTATGGCACAGAACCCTAGCCAACCAAATACAGATGTTTTATAAGTGCTCTATAAAAAAAGGTGCTCCAAGAATAGGTTCTGTGGTAGAGTGTATGTGAAAGAATAAACATGCAAGAGTAAGTTATGGAATATTCAGAAAGAAGGGTAGGGCAGGGACTTGCCCTGCCATTAATTACAATACATTAGGAAGAAAACTAATGGAAAAAAATAGCAGAATTATGCAGTAATAAATAGGGCAATAGAATAAAGCTTTAAGAATGAAAATTAGAATCAGGAAGGAAAGACATATAAATGCACAATGGGATAGCCATTTGGAATTAAAAAAATTCAACATGCTCCAACACAGAAGGGTGATGTGCTTGAAAGAAAGATGCCAACAAACACAGCCAAGGATATAGTTTCTTTAATGGCAGAGGATACCAAGACATGTGTGAAAAAGCAGTGCCACATAAGGCAGAATTCAGGGCAGCAGGCTCCTACATGGAAGCTCCCAGGTCAACTTCAGCTGCACAGCCCACAAGAACATACAGGTAAACGCCTGAACCATTTTCCTGGTGAGAGAAGCAGGCACCCACATGCTTATGGGGCATCTTTGTGGTCCCCTGGACTCTGTGGACTATTCTGAAGATTCTGGTCATATGTCTGGTGCTTACAAGTTCTAAGTAACTTGTTACAGCTCTGGGACTTTCCTGAATGTTTAATGCAAGACCAGGTAAACTGCAGGTCAATTTTCCAGGCTTCTTAGAGAAGTGACTATCTCCTGGCAGGACCAGGGCTGCCTGCTTAAGCACTCTTTCTACAGATTCCCATTTCACTTTTTATATTAGATAACTTTGAGCCAGAACAAAGATTTAATATGAGAATATCGGTAATAACAGTCCTATTGCTTTTTTTTTTTTTTTTAAAGAGCTCTGAGAAAAGCATAGAGTAACAACACATTTGTAAAATGGGAAAAGAATACAGAGATAATTCAAAGAGGGCAAAATACAATGGCAAATATACGTATGAAAAGACGCCATCAATTCTCAATTAATATGAGTGCATTTTCCAAAAAACGGAGAGAGCAAGAGCAGGAGTGACAGAGAGAGAGGGAAAGAGAAGGAGGGAAATCAATTCAGTACAATTCTAGGGGCACATACATGTTACTTACATGACACACGTTACCTGCTTGCCTTTGGTGCACAGCCCATACACATTTGTGAATTAGCAAACCAGGAGGGCTTCACCATGTGCTTATGACTTGCACTATGCAAATGTCTGCTGTCAAGTATCACTGTAACAGGCTGAATTCTGAAGCAGGAAGCTAAATGTATTTAATTACATTAATTTCGAGTTGCTCAAATATAATTCCATTACGTGTGTGATAAAATTAGAGTAATATAAAGGGTTGCTGACAAGACAGGAAAGAAAAAAGTCTCTATGCACAACTGATTCATTTTTAAGTCCAAACCAAAACTGATGACCCAAATGTGAGATATTCTTAAAACTTAGGTAGTAATGAACTAAATTCTAGGAATACCACAAGGATTTTTAAAAAATATTGACTATATATGATGAGAGGACAGCACAAGCATAAAACATATAACCAAGTGAACAATGAAGGATAAGGAAAACCAGTAGACACTATAATATAAATTATAAAATATAAGATATAAATTTAAATACAATATATCATATAAATATAATATATCATATAAATAATGTAATTATAATATAAATATTATATATTTATAAAATATAACATAATAAAATTATATATTAATATAAAATATATCAATATATAATGTGTGCAATACATAATATAATGTATGTATAATATAAAATATAATAAAATGATGTAAGTATAATATATATAATTATAAAATAACTTTCTTTTAAAATGAATTTAATTAACAGTGCCAGCAAGTGACACTACACTCAAGACAAAATTTCTAATTTATTTGATGCACCCTCTTTAGGGGAAGATTAGACAAAAAAGACTTGGCTATATAATGGAAAGATTTCAAACCAATTTTTTCAGTAAGTAAGAAGTCTCATATTTATATATGTTCTGCTGTAGTTTCTGATTCCCGGCTAACAGTATATTATCATTGCTTTTAGTAAACAAGGTTCAAACTCACTTTGCTGGCCTCTAACATGGCTAGGAAAATGTTCATCACCTTCTAGCTTCATTAAAAACTGGTTTTCGGAGTTCCCGTCGTAGCGCAGTGGTTAACGAATCCGACTAGGAACCATGAGGTTGCGGGTTCGGTCCCTGCCCTTGCTCAGTGGGTTAACGATCCAGCGTTGCCGTGAGCTGTGGTGTAGGTTGCAGACGCGGCTCGGATCCCGCGTTGCTGTGGCTCTGGCGTAGGCTGGCGGCTGCAGCTCCGAATAGACTCCTAGCCTGGGAACCTCCATATACCGTGGGAGTGGCCCAAGAAATAGCAAAAAAGACAAAAAAAAATAAATAAAAAAATAAAAACTGGTTTTCACTTTATTTCCTTCTAGTATTTATATATATACACACACACACATATATACACACACATATATAATATATACACAATAATATATTATATATTACTATAATATATATTATGTATAAGCATACATATACACACTATATATTATGTGTTATAATATATAATTGTAATATATATTATGTATAAACATACATGTACACACTTTTTTCTCTTTCCACAAACATTTGATGAACATATGTCTATATGTGTAGTTTTCTCCCTCTCCTTTTTCAAAAAAACCTTTGTTTTTCAGATTTTTATTTAGGATAGTTTAACATTTACACAATCAATGCAGAGGTCCCACATTCTACACACACAGCTTCCACTATTATTTACACCTAACAGTAGTGTGGTAATTTGTTGTAATTCAGCATTCAATATTAATACATTATTATTGACTGAAGTCTATACTTTTATTCAAATTGCTTCAGTTTTTAAGTAATACCCTCTTTCTGTCCCAGGCTTCTATTCAGGCTATCACATTACATTTAAGTTGTCATGGCTCCCTAGGCTTCTGTGGCTATGACAAACTTTACTTTTTTTTTAAATGGCCACACCCATAGCACATGGAAGTTCCCAGGCCAGGGACTGAACCAGAGCCATAGCTGAGACTTGAGCCACAGCTGCAGCAACACTGGAATCCTTAACCTACCGCACCAGAGCAGGAGCTCCAAACTTTTCTTACTTTTGATGACCTTGACAGTTTTGAGAACTAGCCAAATATTTCTTTTTATTTAATGATTTTTATTTTTTTCCATTACAGCTGGTTTACAGTATTCTGTCAATTTTCTACTGTACAGCAAGGTGACCCAGTCACACACACACACACATATACATTCATTCCTTTTTCTCACATTATCAGGCTCCACTGTAAGTGACTGGATAGAGTTCCCAGTGCTATACAGCAGGATCTCATTGCTTATCCACTCCAAAGGCAATAGTCTGCATCTATTAACCCCAAATTTCCAGTCCACCCCACTCCCTCCCCCTCCCCCTTGGCAACCCCAAGTCTGTTCTCCATGTCTATGATTTTCTTTTCTGTGGAAAGGTTCATCTGTGCCATATATGAGATTCCAGATATAAGTGATATCATATGGTATCTATCTTTTTCTTTCTGACTTACTTCACTTAGTATGAGAGTCTCTAGTTCCATCCATGTTGCTGCAAATGGCACTATTTTGTTCTTTTTTATGGCTGAGTAGCATTCCATTGTGTATATATACATCTTCTTAGTCCATTCATCTGTTGATGGACATTTAGGTCCTTTCCATGTCTTGGCTATTGTGAATAGAGCTGCAATGAACACATGGGAGCATGTGTCTTTTTCAAGGAAAGTTTTGTCTGGATATATTCCCAAGAATGGGATTGCTGGGTCATATGGTAGTTCTGTATTTAGTTTTCTGAGGTCACTCCATACTGTTTTCCGTAGTGACTGTACCAGCTTACATTCCCACCAACAGTGCAGGAAGGTTCCCTTTTCTCCACACCCTCACCAGCATTTGTTATTTGTGGACTTATTAATGATGGCCATTCTGACTGGTATGAGGTGGTATCTCATGGCAGTTTTGATTTGCATTTCTCTAATAATCAGTGATGTTGAGCATCTTTTCATGTGCTTGTTGGCCATCTGTATATCTTCTTTGGAGAAATGTCTATTCAGGTCTTTTGCCCATTCTTCAATTGGATTGTTGGCTTTTTTGCTGTTGAGTTGTCAAATACTTTGTGTCATGACCCCCAGCTGGAATTTGTCAGGTGTTTTTTTCATTATTAGAGTATGTGTTTTTAGGAGGAAGTTTTTTTTTTTCAATTTAACCTAATTTTGCAAATTTCCTTCAACACTGCTATAAAATCTTTGTCTAGATGTTTATTTATCTTTATGTAGTCTGTAATCACAATATTCATATAGTTCATATTCTTCTCCTTCACATTTCCTCTTAGAATGGCTATTACTAAAAAGATAAACATTGGGAGGATATAAAGAAAAGGGACTGTAAATTGGTAGAGTCACTATGGAAAACAGTATGGTGATGCCTCAAAAAACCAAGAAAAGACCCAGCTATTCTACCTCTCCCTATTCAACCAAAGAACACAAACATATTAATTCAAAAATATACAGACACCTCTATGTTCACTATTATTTACAATAGGTGAGGTATGGAAAAAACCTAAGTGTTCATGGATGGATAAAGGGATAATAAAGATATGGCATATCCATACACAGTGGAATACTACTCAGCCATAAAAAAGAATGAAATTCTGCCACTTGTGACAACATGGATAGACCTTGAGAGTATTATGCTAAGTAAAAGATGGAGATAGACAAACACGGTATGATTCTACTCACATGTGGAATCTAGAAAAATAAAACAAACAAAATAAAACAAAAGCTAGAGTTCCTGTCGTGGCTCTGCGGAAACAAATCTGACTAGTAACCATGAGGACGAAGGTTCGATCCCTGGCCTCACTAAGGGTTAAGGATCCAGCATTAGCATGAGCTGAGGTGTAGGTCACAGATGTGGCTCATATCTGGCCTTGCTGTGGCTGTGGCATAGGCCAGTGTCTACAGCTCTGATTCAATCCCTAGCATGGGACCTTCCATATGCCGTGGATGTGACCTTAAAAAATTTAAATGAATAAGGAGTTCCTGCTGTGGTGCAATGGAAACGAAGCCGACTAGGAGCCATGAGGTTTTGGGTTTGACCCCTGGCCTCACTCGATCAGTTAAGGATCCGGTGTTGCTGTGAGCAGGGGTATAGGTTGCAGACGAGGATTGGATCCTGCTTTGCTGTGGCTGTGGCGTAGGCCAGTGGCTACAGCTCCGATTTGACCCCTAGCCTGGGAACCTCCATATATCGTAGGTGTGGCCCTAAAAAGCAAAGTAAGTAAATAAATAAATAAATACATAAAACAAGAATAAACTCACAGATTCAGAGAAGAGATTAGTGCTGACCAGAGGAGAAGGGGAAGGAGGGTGGTGAGTGAAGGGTAAAGGGGGTCAACTATACATGTGATTATAATTAGACTCCTGGTTTATAGTGTATACAGATGTTGAATTATAATGCTGTACACCTAAAACTTACATAATTTAAAAAAGAAAAAACCTATGAAATAGGATAACTTTAAAATAAAAATGAGGGTTTCCCTGGTAACTCAGTGGGTTAAGGATCTGGCATCGTCACTGCTGTGGCTCTGGTTACTGCTGTGGTGTGGATTCGATCCATGGCCCAGGAATTTCTGCATGCCATGGGCACAGTGAAAAATAAGTAAATAAATCGGCAAATGGATAGATTTTTCCTCACTACTACAAAACCATTTCTTTAACATTCAACATTTCTTTTCAATGGGAGTAAACTTCCTAGAGAGATTCTTAAAGGGTATAAATATTTTTATTGTTCTTGATACAATATCTAAATTGGTTTTGCAAAGAGATATATTTATAATCCCACCACCAATATCTGATTAAGCATTTTTCCATAAATTCACAGGCATGAGTTATTTTTAAATTATCCCCTAATTTAAATAGAGGAGATAACATCTGAACTTTCAACCTTAAATATATTTTCCTATTCTATTTCTTCTTTTGAGAATTACCTATTGCTATCTTTTGACCATTTTATTCTGTGTCCTGAAATTTGTTTAATATATTAGAATCTGATTTTTATCCATAAAGATTATATATTAACCTTTATACACTGATCTAAACAGTCATGTTCCATTTTTAGAGTTATTTATACTTTTTTTTTTGTCTTTTTTGCCATTTCTTGGGCTGCTCCTGCGGCACATGGAGGTTCCCAGGCTAGGGGTTGAATTGGAGCTGTAGCCGCAGGCCTATGCCAAAGCCACAGCAATGCAGGATCCAAGCCGTATCTGCAACCTGCACCACAGCTCATGGCAACGCTGGATCCTTAACCCACAGAGCAAGGCCAAGGATGGAACTCGTAAGCTCATGGTTCCTAGTCGGATTTATTAACCACTGAGCCACAACGGGAACTCCATTATTTATACTTTTGATACAGTTCAAGGATTATATTAACTATAATCACTTACATTAATCTTTTCCTTGGGCATTTTTGGTCCTGACTTTTATATTTAAATATATTATAATCATCAGTGCTATTCATCAAATATTTCAAGTTCTCTCCCCAAGCACGTGGCACATCCTTAGTCCTTTGAAAAAATTAAGTAAGTCCAAGCGATTGACTTTTTTTTTTTTTAGCCAAGAGACTATGAATAAAAGAGACACACTGCTGTCAGAGAATAGGTTTTAAAAGCCAGTAAGCAATTCCTCAGTCCCTCTTCCCATCAGACATGGAAACCGACAATGTTCCAGGGAGCAGATTAAACAGTCTGGGTCCCAAAGTAGCCAAAATGCACATGTACTAAACCAGTAACATGTAAGCCACTACGATTTTACACTTGCTACTGCAGTAAAACCCAGCTTATCTGCAGTATGCAGAAAGTAATTTTCATTGCATTTTGGAGTTGGATATAAATAGTAAATGGGAGCATTACTAATGTTCAGATTTACCTTGTATTTAGCCACATTGTTAAAAATATAATCTTTGATTTTTTTATTACCTCTTTGAATAATCTAAGAATACCATCTAATCTCCTCCAAATTAGTATGGCCTTTCATTTCTACCAAGCTGTCAGGTACTTTAAAGACTTTAATATCATTTTGCTCACGTGAACAGAACAGCTTAGCTATTCTGCTCAAAAGGCACACTGCCTACACCTCAGGTTTGGCAAACTTTTCAAATCCTTCAACCCACAATTAAATGTCACCATAGCCTTTCTTGTTTCCCTAAGGCACAGTCAATTGCCTTGTCATCTGTGTTCTCACCACTACACAAATTATTCTAGTACTGTGTGATGGTATACATGTTAGTTTACTACTGACCCGACAATAGATTACTATCAATTTACTGCCTTAAAAAAACACAAATTTATTATCTTATAGTTCTGGAGGTCAGCAGATCAAAATCAATACAAATATCGAAAGGTGTTAGCAGGGCCATGCTCCCTTAGGAGGCTCTAAAGGAGAAGCCATTCTTTTTCTTCCAGATCTGGCGGCTTCTGGCTTTCCTTGACTTGTGGTGACAGTAACCCAGTATTTGAAGCCAGCACCTTCAAATCTCCCTGGTCTGCTGCATATAGTCTACTCCTCTGCGTTTAAATCTCCGTCTGCTTCCCTCTTACAAAGATACATGTAATTGCAATTAGGATCCACCTGGATATCCAAAATAACTCCCCGCCAAATCTCGTAACTCTTAACTTCCTCGTCCCAGCAAAGTCTTTTTTCCTCTTATAAATTAACACTTACAGGACAAGTTTCAGGGTTTAAGATTTGATAACTTTGGAATGCCATTACTCTGCCTACCGGACGATGGGAATAAAGGCAGAAACGTGAGACAAGGCAAAGTTGGTATTACTTAGGTTAGATGCTGTTGGTAGTTTTCTCATATCCTCAGTCATGGGCAGTATCAATGGCCTCTCTCATGTGGGGCATTCTGAGAATTCTGAAACACTCGCTCCTTCACCAAACTGCACTCAGACGCTTCTGAGCATTCTTCTCAACTAGGCCTTGACCTTGGTCCCCATCCTTACTGGGACTGCATAATCCAGCTTTAGCAAGAATCCCGCTGAGTCAGTTAGAGAATTTTCCATCCTTGATATCTGATCACCCTGGCTTGCCTGTGGCAAGAATCTTGTTAAATTAGTTTAGCAAGAATGCCCCTACCCCTGATGTCTCGTCTTAGTATTTTCCCCCCACTGACACCCCCCCCATTCTGTCTGTTGGCTATAAATCTCCAATTATCTCTGCTGTATTCAGAACTGAGCCCAGCCCTACACTGACAGCTGCGTTTCCTCCTTATTGCAATAGTTCCTGAATAACATTAATTTTTACATTTGAACTAATGTCCAGCTCTGGTTTTCTTTGACAGAAATTCCCCCTATAACCTTGGGGGCAGAAGAGACATTCTTCAGCTCACCTCTAAAAAATTCCTCAGCTTCTTTGCCAGTGGTATAACCTTAGGGCTGCTTCTGCCCAGCAGGCGATTTGTTTGTGTTAAGTTTCTTTCAAGATGACTATATCCTGTCTATGCTTGGCCCAAAGGAAACACCCTTATCTCACATCACTGGACATACAGAGGAAGCGCTCTCTCCTGCTCTTCTGCTATAAGGCTATCTAATACATCTTTAAGCTTTACTCTTCCCCAGTAAAGCAGCAGTTCCCCCAACCCCACCCTGTCCCCTTGTCTCTGGGCCTTCAGCAACTTCGTGGGACCCAAATCACACTTTTTTATTTTTTATTTATTCTTTTTTTTTGTCTTTCTCTCTTTTTAGGATCGCACCTGGCAGCATATGGAGGTTCCCGGGCTAGAGCTCCAATTGGAGCTATAGCCACCAGCCTACGCCAAGGCCACAGTAACATGGGATCGGAGCTGCATCTGCGACCTACACCACAGCTCACCCCAACACCAGATCCTTAACACACTGAGCGAGGCCAGGGATCGAACCTGCGTCTTATTGATGCCAGTCAGGTTTGTCAACCGCTGAGCCACGCCGGGAATTCTCCAAATCACACTTTTTCAAGAATCCTCTAACATGCCATTCAGACAGCATCCTAGGGAGGCCTAACTATTTTCTGCCACGTAGCAAATATCCAGTCAGAGGAACGTTCTTCTCCTGCAAAGTTTCCCAGTCTTTCAGAGGGATTGTTTGCAACCTACATGGAGGACCATATACACACTACAGAACGCCCTTCTTGGGCTGATAACTCTCCCAAGAACCCCTTGCTCCCACTAAAGTCTCTCTTTATCTTTACAGACTAGAAGTAATAGATTTCCAATACAAATACCAGCCACCTCCCAGCACGCTGAGCACCTCTGCTTATACTGCAGGCCCTTTTTCAGCTACTGTCCTCAGCTTTGAGCTCCAGGAAAACTGCTTAGACGACAATAAAAATCCCAATTTGTGTCCTAATATGCAAAAATATACCGTAAAGTACTTAGCATTTTTCACTTAACATTGTTTTTGAGATTTACCTATGTTGAAGCATGTAATTCTAGTTTATTTAAAGTAATTATTAGATAGTATTCCATTATATGAATAAACCACATCAATCCCCTACTAAGAGACTTTTTTGCTGCTATAAGTCATACTGCAATGAATAATCTTACACAGGTTTCATCTAATAAAAGTTTCTCTAGGTAAGCACCTAGTATTGGAACTTTGGAATAAAGAGGTTTGAGTATCTTCTACTTTAGTGTCATTAAAATACTCTCCAGGGTGGCAGTACCAACTTATACTCTCACTAGTAATGTGTGAGTTTCCACCATACTTAGATTTCCCAGACTTCTTAATTTTGGAGGACTGGTGGGCACTAAACTATATCTTGTTTTGATCTGCAATTCCCTGAAGCAAATTGAAAAAAGTTATCAACTATATCAATGCTGCTGAAAAGTCAACAAGGATAAGCACCACAAGCTGACCACTGGATTTAACCACGTAGTTTTCGTGTTACTTTGACAAGGGGGGGCACATGCCAGACTGTAACTGATTAAAGAAAAGATAGAAAGAAAGGAACTGGGAACAGCAAGAACAGGCAAATATTCTGAGGAGTTTTGCCACAAAGAGCAAAGAAAGAGGGCAGTAGACAGAAGACGAATAGAATCAAAGGAAAATGGTCTGGGTTTTGAAATTTTTTAGGATATAGAAATGATTTCTAGTAGAAGTGAACTGGTGGAGTCAAAAACTGATGGGGTCCAACTATGAGCAGACGTCTTAGGGGGCATGAGAGGATAGAAATTAGCATAAACAAACATAGGCAGCACTTTAATGCTAAAAACACACATCACTGACAAAAGAAATCAAAGATCTAAATAAATAAACAGACATACTACTTTTAAGGACTGGAAGACTAAATATGGTTAAGATGTCAATTCTCCCCACGTTGACGTACATGTTTAATGTAATTCTTATCAAAATCCCATTAAGACTTCTTATATATATAAACAAGGTTATTCTAAAATTTACATGGGAAGGCAACTAAAACAGCTGAAATAATTTTTTAAAAGATGAATAAATAAGAAGTAGTCTACTCAATTTCAAAACCTATTATACTACTTCAACAATCAAGATTGTGTAGTATTGGCTAAGAAATAGATACATGGGCCAATGAAGCAGAACACAGAACCCAGAACTAAAAACATACAGGAGTTCCCCTCGTGGCGCAGTGGTTAACAAATCCGACTAGGAACCATGAGGTTGCGGGTTCGGTCCCTGCCCTTGCTCAGTGGGCTGTGGTGTAGGTCGCAGACGTGGCTCGGATCCTGCGTTGCTGTGGCTGTGGCGTAGGCCGGCGGCTACAGCTCTGATTCAACCCCTAGCCTGGGAACCTCCATGTGCCGTGGGAGCGGCCCAAGAAATGGCAAAAAGACAAAAAAATAAAATAAAATAAAATAAAAACATACAAATACGCTTAACTTATTTTTGACAACAATGTAAAAGCAATTCAGTGGAGGAAAGAAGCTTTTCAACAAGTGGTGCTAGAACAGCTGGATATTTTCAGGGGGAAAAAAGAAGTTCAACCTAATCCTCATGCTTTATGCAGAAATAACTCAAAATTAATCCCTAACTGAAACGTTACATGTAAAACCATAAACTGTTTAAAAAAAAAAAAACAGTGGGGGAGCAAAAACTCTTGCTTCTATGGCTAGGCAGAGATCTTAAAGCATAATCCATAAAAGGAAAAAACCAAACTTCATCAAAATTTAAACTTATGCTCAAGAAAGACCCTAGAGACTGGGAGAAAACATCTGCACATCACAGTAAAACACTAGTGTCTAGGATGTTAAAATAACAACTTCGCAAAACTCAACAACAAAATTCTTAGGTGGAAACTCTGAACGACAAACCACAGATAAAAGTGTCACCATGAGCTAGAGGTCCACTCCAGCCCGTACTTGCCACCATCTCAGAACATTACTGGACACTTCTGTCTGTTCAAACTGTGGCCAGATAAAAACTGAAACTCCTACCTGGACCAGACCCCAACCACCATCCCATGACTACGTGACTCAACACATGACCCCTACCCGATAAAACTTGACTCTCCCGGGAGTTCCCATCGTGGCGCAGCGGAAACAAATCTAACTAGGAACCACGAGGCTGCAGGTTCAATCCCTGGCCTTGCTCAGTAGGTTAAGGATCTGGCATTGCCATGAGCTGTGGTGTAGGTCGCAGACGTGGCTCATATCTTGTGTTGCTGTGGCTGCGGTGTAGGGTGGCAGCTATAGCTCCAATTCAACCCCTAGCCTGGTAACCTCCATATGATGTGGGTGTGGCCCTAAAAAGACAAAAAAAAAAACTCTTCAACAATAAAGACAAAACAAAAGCTAAGGAAGTATTAATAAATAAATAAATAAATAAATAAATAAAAACTTAACTCTCCCTAAATGTCAGGAGGCCTGAGTTCCTTCTCAATGCTCCCAGCCATATCTCTGGCAATAAAACCTGCTTGGGACCTCACTGCTCCTGTTGACTGTCTTCTCTCCAGCATGCCAACAAAAATAATCAATTTTTTTAAAACTGGCTAAAGACACTTGTTATGGGCTGAATGGTATCACCTCAAATTCATCTCTTGAGCCTTAACTCCTAGTACCTCAGAACATGACTAAATTTGGAGCTAGGCCCTTTAAATAGGGGATCACATTAAAAATAAGGTCATGGGGGTGGGCCCTGATACACACTTACTGGTGTCTTTAGAGGAAAAGAAAATTTATATACATAGGCAAAAGAGATTGGTGCCAGAGAGGAAAAACCATGTTGAAGACACAGCAAGAGGGCAGCCATTTGTTAAGCAGAGTAAGACCTCCTAAGAAACTCAACCTGCCAATACCTTGACCTAGCCGCCAGAATCGTGAGAAAATAAGTTTCCATTATTATTATTTTTTTTTTTGTCTTTTGTCTTTGTTGTTGTTGTAGTTGCTATTTCTTGGGCCGCTCCCGCGGCATATGGAGGTTCCCAGGCTAGGGGTCGAATCGGAGCTGTAGCCACTGGCCTACGCCAGAGCCACAGCAACGCGGGATCCGAGCCGTGTCTGCGACCTACACCACAGCTCATGGCAACACCAGGTCGTTAACCCACTGAGCAAGGGCAGGGACCGAACCCGCAACCTCATGGTTCCTAGTCGGATTCGTTAACCACTGCGCCACGACGGGAACTCCAAGTTTCCATTATTTAAGCCACTCCAAATATATGCTATTTTGTTATGCAGCCCTAGCAAACTAACACAGACACAAAGAGACATTTCATCCAGAAGGATATATAGATGGCAAATAAGCACATGAAAACAGTCAGTGTCATCCGCCTTTAGAGAAATGGAAACTAATAACAATGACTTATCATATACCTATTAAAATAGGATAAAATTAAAAAGTGACAACACCAAATGCTGGTAAAGATGCAGAGAAATCAATTAATCGTATACCACTGGTTGGAATGTAAAATCTACAGCCACTCCAGAAAACATCTTGACAGTTTCTTAAAAATACTAATATACAACTATCATATGACTCAGTAATTGCACTCCTAAGCATTTACCCTAGAAAAATGAAAATTTATGTTTACACAAAGAGCTTTATGCAAATAATTAAAGCAGCTTTATTTATAATAACCAAAATGGGAAACAACACAAATATCAATGGGTAAATAGTTAAATAAACTGTGGTACATTCACATATTACCCAGTAATAAAAGGAATGAACTACCGATATGTGCTAAAACCTGAATGAATTACCAGAGTATTATGCTGACTGTAAGATGTACATAGTTCTATAAAACTACTGAAAAAAATCCATGTGTCAGTGAATTCACATAGTTCAAACCTGTGTTGTTCAAAGATCAACTGTACATGATATTATGTTAAAGGGAAAACTATGGAAACAGTAAAAAGATTTTATCCCATTTTAATAGGTATACAGTAAGTCATGGTTATTAATTTACATTTCTCTAATGGCTAATGATGCTATGTTTTCATGCACTTATTTGCCATCTATTTATCCTCCGGGATGAAATGTCTCTTTGTGTCTGTGTTAGGTTTTGCTAGGGCTGCCACAACAAAATACCATCTATGGAGTGGCCAGAGTTAGCAGGAAGGGAGGGATGAAGAGGCAGAACACAGAGGACTTTTAGGGTAGTGAAACTATGCTGTATGATACTGTAATAGTGGACACATGTCATTATACATTTGTCAAAACCCACATCAGGGGAGTTCCTGTCATGGCGCAGTGGTTAACGAATCCGACTAGGAACCATGAGGTTGCGGGTTCGGTCCCTGCCCTTGCTCAGTGGGTTAACGATCCGGCGTTGCCGTGAGCTGTGGTGTAGGTTGCAGACGCGGCTCGGATCCCGCGTTGCTGTGGCTCTGGCGTAGGCCGGTGGCTACAGCTCCGATTCGACCCTAGCCTGGGAACCTCCATATGCCACGGGAGTGGCCCAAAGAAATAGCAAAAAGACAAAAAAAAAAAAACCCACATTAAAACCCAAAAGTGAACCCTAAGGTAAAGTACAGACTTGGGTGATAATGATGTGTCAGCCTAGGTTCACAGACTGTAACAAATGTACTACCTCCACCGCAGGCTGTTGACAGTGTGGTATACGGGACTTCTCTACTTTCTGCTCAATTTTGCTGTGAACCTAAAACTACTCAATTAAAAATATTTTTTAAATAAATGACGTTTGCAATCACAGCCAGCTATTTCATCAACTCTGCGACATCACTATCACATTGTGCTGCACATTACAAAAGGGGCAGCTGGGTTCAACTATAAACAAAATATTTAAAAAGTATGAGAACTGAATCAATGAATATATATGCAAAACTGTTTAAGACAGGGGCTAGCTCAGAGTTTCAGTTTGATAACCGTTAGCAACTACTATTGAGGAGATAACAGGAAAAGCACATGATACAATGCTTCACACCTTAAACATCAAATCAGCTTCCTTCCTCCTCCTGTAATTAAACTTCAACATATGAAGTGTATATCAGAGAGCGGAGGACAAAGTATGGGACTGTTTATCAGAATCACCTCCGGAGCTTTTTATATATACACACACACACACACCACAAAACTACTAAATTAGAAACTGTGAGCGATGGATATGGAAGCATGTACAGTCTAACAAACTTCTCCATAAGGTTCTATTACACACAGCGCACGCATGCACAAACACACACACATTCTTACTTTACTCAACCCATTTCCACACAAATCCAGTTCTGATGAAGTTATTGCACACCAGTGATGAATGGGATTCAACGCACTGAAATATGTATTTAACATCAACTCCGAGGAGTTCCTATGTATTATGTAGATCAAGGGCTGGCAAATAGAGCCCACAGATCAAATCTGGCCCACTACCTGATTTTACATATAAAGTTTTCTTGACAAACAGCACACCCATTCATTTCCATATTGCCTACAGCTGCTTTCATACAATCTCCACAGACTTGAGTAGTTGCTACAGACACAATACGTCCCACAAACCTGAAAATATCTATCATGTCTTTACAATGAAAGTTTCCCAACCCCTGGTCTAGATTATTCATGGAGCATGCTATTCAGTAGCTCCACTAGAACATTAGTGCTAACAATGAGTTCAATGTAATTACAGCACCTCAAAGTACATCAGAAAATAAAAGCCTGGAACAAAGCAAATAAATAGTTCCCTACAGAGAACAGAAAAGGTTTTGCCTGCCAGCATTCTTTCTTTAAGGAAACTGTTCCTCCTCCAACTCCAACCAAGAGCTCTTAGCCACGTACAGGTCCTCTCCTGTGACCTTAGAAGCAGGCACATAACCTAAATCAGAACAACTGATGCCACTTTTCAATGTGGAATAATGAAAAACAAGTACTCCCTCTGTAACAGTTAGCTGAGATTTGAGATATGAAAGCTGGCATCCATGTCCCCACTACACAGAAGAAAGAAGTTGCTCTTCATTAGCAGCTGAAAGGCAGAGATAAGGGCTGGGAGAGAGAAAGGGAGAAATGCTTGGTGACATTCTCAGCTCAAGTTCTACTTACCCTAAAGCCCAACTGCACCCCTGCCCTCCTGAGTTTGAGTGATGTGAGTGAGTAAATTACCTTTTTTACCAAAGCAGATTTTAAAACAGTTGGTGACAACTGCAATCCAAGGATGCTTTTTTTTTTCTTTTTTTTTTGCTTTTTAGAGCTGTACCTGTGGCATATGGAAGTTCCCAAGCTAGAGGTCCAGTCAGAGCTACAGCTGTCGGTCAACACCACAGCCACAGCAACACCAGATCCAAGCCGCAGCTGTGACCTACACCACAGCTCAGGGCAACGCTGGATCCTTAATCCACTGAGCGAGGCCAGGGATCAAACCCCTGTTCTCATGGATACTAGCCGGGTTCTTACCGGAGTCACGAAGGGAACTCCTGCAATCCAAAGATTCTAACACAATGAGCAATTTCTTCAGCTCACAAAAGGGTTTTTGTTTGTTCATTTGTTCATTCATTCATTCATTTTAATGAGAATGGGAATAATTCTGGTCACCAGTTTTGTTCATCCTTCACTAAATTCTTCATAAATGAATTAATGTTCATAATCAGAAAGTTATTTTTAAAAACTGAACAAGGGTAAAGTAACATCTCAATCAGTAATTATCATTTTTTCACTTAATTGTTCCTAGCATAAAAGTGATTAAAAAAACATAAGCTATCTGATATATATTTTAAAAAAAACTTCATATGCATTTAGCTTTATCATTTCCATCTCAACAGTACTGATAATCAGAACAATGAGCCTGATACACTATAATATTCTGATTTATCAAAGAAAGATTCTACCACAATTACTATGTATTAACCCTAGAAAGTGGGGTAATTAATTTAGCAAATTTTCAGCAATTGAGACAACAACCAAAAATATTCATTAACCTTCTACAATTCAGGAAACTAAGTTCTTCATAATCTCATCTATAGAAAGCTCAAGTTTCACTCTACTTTCAAATTTGCTGCCTGGACCCCTATTCTAAGGAGAATTTAACAAAAGACATCACCCTACAAATGGATAAATATTACATGGGTTGAGAATTTTACTTGCATAGTTTATAAATATAATATTACCCTGAATCAATTTTTTAAATTCCAAAATTTAAACTATTTGATATTTTATTCTTTAATTACCTGTCATAGAATCTAATCACAAAATACTACTAGAATTAGATGATTTAAAAGAGAATAGTGAAATAACATCTTCTTGTATAATGCGGCTATTGGGAATTCTGTTAAAAGCACACTACATCAAAACACATTAACTTTAATAAAAAAAAATTTTTTTTAAAGACACCCTAAAGGACTAAACAATCCTAATACACTTAGGATATTTTCTAGAGGAAAGGAGGTCCACAATATATTTTTAATTTTTAACTAAATACACACATCCACACACACACACACACACACACACACACACCCCTTTATCTATCCTCTGGGATCTGAAGACCTCTAGTTCATCATTTGTTATTTTACAATGTCTTACTTTGTGTTCCTCATTACTTTGTGGGCTATCAAAGTATCAAGACCATACTTAGATGCTAAATAAACATTTCTCATAGCAAAGCACACATCTTTAAAAAAAAAACTAAATAGTGCAAAAAAGCCTTATAATAAAGAGTACTCTGCCCGTCCTCTCCTCAAATCTCAACCAATTTTAGCTATCTTAGCTAGTCAATCAGTTGCCTCAATATCTAATATATGTATACTACTACTGCTTGAGATATTACTAACTTCTTAGCACAACAGCTAACATGTATTGTGTTCCTAAATGCGAAAGAACTTTATATATATTCTCTCACTTAATCCTAACGATAACGTCATAAGGCAGAACCTATTATATTCCCATTTTGTCTGGAAAATTGGAACATAGTTTAATAACTTGCCAGGGTCACGCGGCTAGTGCCAAACTAAGTTTTGAACTCAAGGAGCCAAGTACCAACACTCACGCTTTCAACCTATATCCTTTTTTTTAAATTTTAATTTTATTGGAGTATAGTTGATTTACAACGTTGTGTTCGTTTCAGATGTAAAGCAAAATGAATCAGCCACACATATAGACATATCCCCTCTTTTTCAGATTACTTTTTCATCTATGTTATTACAGAATATTGAGCAGAGTTCCCAGTTAAATACAGTAAGTCCTTGTCGGTTATCTATTCTACACACAGTGGCGTGTTTATGTCAGTCCCAAACTCCCAATTTATCCCTTCTTCCCACAGTTCTAAGTTTGACTCCAAGATTTGTGAGTCTGTGTCTGTTTTGTAAATAAGTTCATTTATGTCATTTTAAATTTAATGTAAGTGATATCACATATTTCTTTTTCTGTCTGACTTACCTCACTTAGTATGACCATCTCCAGCCATCCATGTTGCTATAAATGGCATTATTTCATTCTTTCTTATGGTTGAGGAACATACTCTTACCCCCTCCACAGTGCACTCTCAGTAAACACTTTTGGGATAAGTTTTACAAATTAAATAAAAACACTGAGCAAAATAAATCAAAACAGTAAAATGGCATTTCTCACAACCACAGATAATTTTTTGGTTCTATGGGTCAATAATTTTCAACTTTGGCTTTGCCACAATCTATGATGTCACCAATTAGTGGCACTTTCATTTTATATATATTGACTCAGTGGTTACTATGCTTAGGGTACACAGCATTTTTAAATTTAAATTATAATTATATGGCCTATAGCATTTCTGCTGAATAAAAAAAGGCATCGGATCCTAAAGACTGCCAGAAAGACATGCTTTGAAGGGAAAGAGTATGTGAGAAGCCTATTGGAAAAAGAAAAGCAATTTTCTAAGTGGTTTTTTTAAATCTGCTTTCCAAAAGCAAATGAGCTAATTTATACATGTGTATGCTTGCATATCTCCAAATATATAAGGACCCAAAAAAAATAGTAATGGAAAAAGGCAAAATTACTTTCACTAAAGAAAAGCTTAAAAAATACACTGTAATATCTGTAGTATTGGAGTTCCTGCCGTGGCACAGCAGAAACGATTCCGACTAGGAACCATGAGATTGCGGGTTCGATCCCTGGCCTTGCTCTGTGGGTTAAGGATCTGTCATTGCCATGAGCTGTGGTGTAGGTCACAGACGCGGCTTGGATCTGGCATTGCTGTGGCTGTGGGGTAGGCCAGTAGTAGCTCCAATTAGACCCCTAGCCTGGGAATCGCCCTATGTCACAAGTGTGGCCCTAAAAAGACTTAAAAACGAGAGAGAGAGAGAGACATGGATGTGGACAAATTTAATATGAAGCAAAAAATGTTGCCAATTTAAAAAATGAGACACTAGAGAAAAGGCAGCAATAGAAGTCTTGAAATTGAGAAAAAAGGAAGCAAGCAAGAGATGAAAGCCCTAGATAATCTACACAATCCAGTTCAAAGCTCTGAGTCAGATCTTGCTGAAACAGAGAGCCCTTATAATAATACTCCGGGTGAAGGGAGTATTGTGGCCTCATACTATGGAAGCAGACAAGGCTTCCTGAGGATGCACTAGTGAAGGAAATGGAAGGCTGGGGACAGCAAGGCTGGATCTGTAGACCAACATAAGGTCTCCATCCTTCTGTTGAAGTTCTACTCCTAACCATTCTAGATAACATGAATCGGACCCTATCTACAGGCTACATTTCTCATTTTAGCACTTATTTGGATTCTGTTACATGTTTCATATGCACATATCTTCCCCAACTGGCTCATTAACTTCTAGAAAGCAAAAGCTACCACATTTATTATATTTTCACCCATATAACCTAGCATAGTGCTATGTATATAGTAGATAGATGCTCAAGCCTATCAATCTTAAAAAATCACAACATACATCAGGGCATTCGAGTCTGAAGAAATCTTAAGGGAACATCTAATCTAGCCTCTTTATCTGAAAAGCAAAGAAACTAAGAGTAGTTCAAATGTCCATTACCCTAAAGTAGAAGAGCTAGGATTATCACCCTCATGCCCTGATAACAGTTTAACTTTTCCAAATAGCCTCTAATTTCTACCATTATAATAAAATAATGTGTTTCATCAAGAAGCAAAGTCAACAACATTAGTACCCACTTTACGCCAGAGCCTCTAGAAGGTTAGATGTGCTTGGCAGTCTATGTGCCAGGTCTGTGATGACCGCTTTATAAACATTATTCTACTTAATACGACTCTAAGAGGTAGGTAAATTTCACAAAAATGTAAAATGTAATTCAACCATGATGATAGCAAGTGGCAGAACCTCAATTCTCCATCTGTCACCAGTCTTGGCTCTTAAACAGTATCCTACACTGCTTCTCAGTGAATTTACCACAAATATCATGAAGTCTCAAGAGTCTAGCATAGTGTCTGACCAAAACAAAACAAGTAAATGTTTAAATAACTGATTAAATGAAGGAATTATTTAATTAATTTAAAAAGTAAGGTTCTCTCACAACAAATATCTCTAAAAAGAAGGGTTCATTGTTAATCTAATTACATAATCCCCTAAAGGTTTTAAGAGCGAGCAGTCTGCATATTAACAGGAGATTTCAAGAATGGCTAATTTCTTCACCCCACAAATAAGTCCTCTATTCAACAAACAGTGAGAAACTATTTTTGTGACACTATTAAATTTGAACATAAAAAGGAAAATAAAACTTGTCCTTGGCAAGATCCTATTCCACTAAATTAAATCCAACATAAGTTTCTAAACCATTGAATTAAAATCAAAATAAATCTGTAACACTACCCTCCTTCTGGTGAGAGAGAAAGGAATAAACAGCATTAACTGAGCACCTACAATGTGCTGATCCTTAAATCTCAACACAGTCTCACCTAATCTCTTAAAGCAGATAGGTTTCTTCTCAAGGGAGACTGAAGACACTGATTTAACAACAAAAAAGAATGCATTATCTTACTTAGTCCTCACTATGGCTTATTAGTTGTTATTTAATCCCATTATTTTAAATCATGAAGCTGGAACTCAGAGAAGCAGCTTGCCCAAGAAAGCACTGCAAGGAAAGAGCAGAACTCTAGCAGGTCTGTACCAGGTATGAATGCAAAACTGCCCACAGGAAAAATACAGAAAGACCTGAGCCCTGGCAGTCATGAGCTGAAGACTCGAAACATCTAAAGGAAGCAGACTTTACTGTTGGTCAAGTAAAAAGGAACGGCAGATATCATCTACATCTACTTCCACTTTCTATGATGAGGAAGTTGATTTTCTAGTAACAGTCTATTAAATGGCAACCTCAAGACTGCTCTCTAAACTTCAAGACTACAGGCCATTTCACGACTCCAAGCAATCTCTGGATTCGTCCCCTGCTGAAATCATTCCTAAAGTACCAAACAATGTATTATTTCACAATGCAAACACTTACGAAGGGTTTTATTAAGATACATAGAATCAACATTTAAGTATTTAAAATACTTTCGCAGGACTAGATGAATAGAAATATTCGTTAGCAACATTTTCAATGCATCATCTGAAAACTACTTTGTCTATTTCTTGATATATTTTTAGGGCCTTAAGTGTGAACTAAAAGAGAGATGTCTCCAATGCCAATTCGGAAAATGTCACCACTTTGGTCAAAACAGTGTTTAGCTTTACTGCACAGCCTTCTGTCAGAAATCCAAGGCAGACTTTTCTATTTAGTGGCCCAGGTATAATCCTAAGGAACTGTTTTTGATAAGTCAAAGTGATGAATGAGAAGGTGATGAGAATTAATATAGAACACGGGTACGTGCTTGTATTTACACTTTACTAAGTAATATAAGCAAGCTCTAATCCTAAATCCAGAAATAAATAGAGTAATTTTAATGTACAGTAATCAGGCAAGGGCTTCCATGTTTGCTCACCCTACTACAAACACAAGGATTGTCTTCATCCCTTAAGCTCATAAAAACTACAGGAGCTCTTCAGGAAGCTTTGATGCTGCCCCTCCGCACATCACTCCGGGTCATTAAAAACCGGAACTCATCAAGAACTGCTTCCAGGCCTGAATTAGTACTAGCTCAGCTATAAACTAAGACGTAAACAAGTGCAGAACGCTACCGATCCTGGAGCGGGGCACTGTTTACCGACAGGGGAAGAGACTCCTGCTGTGATGGGAAACGCTTGCACTGTCCCCCTCTGGCTCGCCCTCAAAAACAAGACAGTTCCTCAAGCCAATGCGAGCGTGGGTCTAGGCTCAGAACTTCCGACCTCTCTTTCTAATCGCTTAAGGACACATGCTCAATAAGAACATCCGACACAAGGTGCCCCAGGAGCTGCCAATGGCATAAAGGGAAGGGCATCACTTTGTCCAAGAAACTGTTCTCACGCTGCACGCCCCCACCGAGAGCCAAAAGGGAGGAACAGATACCGTCATTCACGCCGGCGAAGGAAAAGAGCAGAAATCAAAACCATTCGCGCTTCTCCTCCCCCCAGAGGCTTGGAGCGGGACTAAGGGCTCGAGGTACGGCTCCCACCCCGCACCAGGCCCTCGCCGCCAGCGCCCCCGTGAAAAGCGCGGCGACAGACCCGTCCCCTCAGCGTCTCCACCTGCGTCCTCCGGGCACCGCCGCGGACCGCGTCCCAGAGCCCGCCCCGGCCGGGCCCGCCCCGCGCTCTCCTCCCCCGTTATCCGCTCCCAGCCGCGCTCGGGCCTGGATCCGCTCCCCGCCCTCCCCAACTTCGGCGCGTTCCACCGCCCCAAGCACGCAGGCCGCCGCCCCCCGCGGGGTCGGGGAGAAGGCTGGGGGGCCGCGGGGCGAGGGCTGCGCGGGGCGCCGTCCCTCACCTCAGGATGCAGCAGGGGCACGCAGCCCGCCTCGGCCTCGTACTCGTCCGGGCCGTCCGCCATCTTGGTGTTAAATCCCTCCTCCCGCTGCATGCCGGGAGAAAGCGTTTCGCCCTCGCGCGGCGCGGGCGAGGCGGAGGGCGAGCGCGAGGGCGAGCGCCAGACCCGCCGGCGGCGACGCGGCCGCCTCCTCCGCCGTCCCGGCCGCCCGAGACGCCCCCTCTGCCCCCTCCCTCCTCGGAGGGCGCGGGGCCTGGCGCGCGTGCGCGCGAGCCGCCCGGCCGGAGCGGGTGCGCGCTCTGCTGCACTGCGCCGGGGCCGGCGAGCGGGAGGCGCTGGGCGTGGGCGCCGCGGCTCGGGGGCGGACTCGGGCCCCGGCAGCTGTGCGCCTCAGGCGGCCCCCGGCAGGCGGCCGCTGGGCCATCCGGAGTTTAACGAGGGCAACCTAGCGGCGGCGAGGGAAAGAGGGCAAGGCTCTGGAGCTGCGCCGCCGAGATCGGGGATCCCGGCACTCAAGGCGGCTTGTGCCCGCAAGCCCTACTGGCCCCAGCCGCCGACCCCGGGAAACCTCCCCGCCCCCCATGAGAGACCTGGGGTGGAAGCATCACCCCGCTGGAGGTACTAGCTTGGGACTCTAAGCTTTGAGTCCAGATGTGCAGCGCTCCCGAAGACGAAAGACGCACCTCTTCCTCCGCACTCAAAAAGGTCATCCCACAATTTATGCCTCTGGAGGCGCCGGGAAAACAAGGATAATGCTTGGGATTTCCTCCTAGAGAAGCCTTTTAAAAAGGATCCCAACCTGCCCTCATTGGCTTTGAATTAAGAATAACCACAGGAAAAAAAATGTACGCCCTCAAAGCCCACGAGCGCCCATGTGCTGGATTTTAATGTAATCCAGAAGTCATTTAGTCTGAATTCGCTGAAAGCAAACAGGAGAAAATGACGAAAGCCCTTTTTTAAACGATGTTAGGACTGCTTGGGGGCAGGGTAAAGGGATTGCTTTCTAGAAATATGCTGCTGGGCCTATTACAGAAACTATCTTTGTTTTTAGTTTTTAAGAATCTAAACTGCTTAGAGGACGATTTAGCAAGATGATGAAACACGATCTAGTAGAGATCCTGACACTAACCTGTCTCCTGTTAAAGCCAAATCAACCAAAGACCACCAGGGAGAAGCTTGCAATCCGGTAACAGACATGTTTATACATCAAGAGGAAGGACGCTCCAGAGAAAGCGTGGCAACCGCTAGGAAAGGAAGGATAAAGCATCTTTTGTAAGGTTTAGGTTCCCGCCAAAGTAGTCTGTAGGGTCTTGAGAGAGCGGGGATCAGTTCTGGATTGGACGCTGTTTCAGAGGCGGGATTAGGAAAAGTGAGGATTAATTGAGGATTGGATGCTGGCACGAGGAAAGGGCCGTTCAGTAATTGGGTAGTCTAGTAATAAACGAAAACAGCAAAGAGGGTAGGTCTGGGCATCGTTGGCAGGCGAGCAGTCTCACTTAGAGAGGGTAGATAGGGCATTTTACAGATGCTGCGTGGCAGGGGGAAGAAAGCTCAGATAACTCTGCGGATGGCTTTATGCTCTGTGTTCCCAGTACTGTTGCTTTTTCTCATTGCAGTCAGGTAATTTTCATTCTTTTGGTCCTGGCTCAAACCAAGCTACTTAGAGCTGGGGCAAGGGTTTGCTGTTTTAACAAAAGCAAGCCAGCACATATGGCAATACTCTGCAGTCCTATGTTAGGTGAAATGAGGGCAATATTTTTGCATTCATATTCTGCATGAATCATTGGTATAGATAAAAATCAAACTAGAGACTTAAAGGGAATATGTGGAATTTGACATGTATTGAACTTAGGGATTTGGTGCTGTCACTGACTAGGATCCTTGGGCCCTTTAATCAATAGAAATTGATAGGAGGCCAGAGGAGAAATTCAGACAAGGTTTTATTAGGACTCATGCTACAGCAGGAGGGAGCAAGAGAGCAAAAATGAGTAACAGGTACCCTTACTCCCACTCTGAGGAGGTTGGCTGGTTCCTTTAATGGGATGAGGGTAGGGTTGGA
The DNA here is from genome assembly GCF_016906955.1 of Phacochoerus africanus. Taxonomy (NCBI): domain Eukaryota; kingdom Metazoa; phylum Chordata; class Mammalia; order Artiodactyla; family Suidae; genus Phacochoerus; species Phacochoerus africanus. The sequence continues at coordinate 108,093,470 of NC_062550.1, forward strand.
TAGGTGGGTGGGGCCAGAGCAGGGAGCTTAGGTGGTCTGCCCACCCCCTTGGTGGTGCCTGGTGCAGGGATCATGCACCCTTTCCCTGCTTTTGCTCAGCACCTCTGAAATGGCAGTATCTCATTGTTGCTAACTGCCCTAAGGGCATGCCTGTAGTTATTTTTGTTGTTTTTCATCCCTTATAGTTTCCTTGCCTTCTGTTGCTCAGGGAGGCCTTTGCCCAGGTGCAAATACAAGCACTGTGGTAGAGGGTTCCAGGTCCCAGCCTATTTCAGTGTTAACTGTGTGTTGATTCGCTCTGCTAGACCCCTGTCAGGGTTCCTGCAGGAGGATATCAAAAGAGTAAACTTTTTATGAGAGCTTCATTAGGACAGTATGAATGCATGATAACTGCTGTGGGCCTAGACTGTGGCTACTTCCATAATGTTCCCCCTGCACTGCTATCCCTGCCTCAGCTTCTAGTCCGTCATTGGAAGGATATACCCTTAGTTTATGTTCCCTAAGGTATTAAATTAGCGCCCAAGAGCTCTTTTCTCATTGACTTACTTACACCTAAGAATCAAACAGTTGGAAATCTTAAGTTGGCCCAGCTGTTTCATCTTATTTAGGCAACAGTTTAGTAAATCAAAGCATTCTTCTATCCAGACTTCCTAGGCTAGTCAGACTATCTGGCTTTGAATCGTATTTTGGTCATCTTAACTCTGCGACCTGAGGAAAGTTACATATGTTTTCTGGCTGTAACATGCTTGCATGGTTGCCAGGCCACTTCTTCTCTTGGCTCAGGCTTCCATAGCTCTCTCAGACATTCCTTTTTTTTTTTTTTTTGTCTTTTTGCCTTTTCTAGGCCACTCCAGCGGCATATGGTGGTTCCCAGGCTAGGGGTCGAATCACAGCTGTAGCCTCTGGCCTACACCAGAGCCACAGCAACGTGGGATCCAAGCCACGTCTGTGACCTGCACCACAGCTCACGGCAACGCCGGATCCCTAACCCACTGAGCAAGGCCAGGGATCGAACCTGCAACCTCATGGTTCCTAGTCAGATTTGTTAACCACTGAGCCACGATGGGAACTCCAGACATTCCATTTCTTGTGATATGATGTGGGTGACATCTTTACTTGTTTTTTTTTTTTAGGGCCGCACCTGCAGCATATGGAGGTTCCCAGGCTCAGGGTCTAATCAGAGCTACAGCTGCCAGCCTACACCACAGCTGCAGCAAAGCCACATCCAAGCCGTATCAGCAACCTACACCACAGCTCAGGCAACACCAGATCCTTAACCCACTGAGCGAGGCCAGGGAATGAACCGGCAGCCTCATGGTTCCTAGTCGGATTTGCCACGACAGGAACTTCTTTCCTCCGTGTGCAAATCCAGTTTCATTTCCACTCTTAGTTTCTGCTTGAGGACACAGTATTTCATCTTCTCTTTACTCTTCCATTCCTTAAGGAAGTGGTGGGGAAGAGGTAAGCTCTGTTGAGGCAAGACACAGCTTGCGTGAGAAAACCTGGGTCGTGTCATCTTTGCTGAGTGTTTATTCTGGCTTGTGTCTCATTCTCGTAGGGAAATAGCCTCAGAGGTCAGGTGTCTCTCCGCCTCAGTGAACAGCCCTGAAGCTTCTACTTTCATTGTAAAGGGTCAGCTCCATGGTTCACTCTCTTCACATTGCCAGCATTTCTCGAAGCTATTTCTAGTAATGTACTGTAAGAAAATGAGAAAATATAAGGACATGCACTAGGTTTGTTTCTCTGCAAATTTGGGGATATAAGCGTGAACCTTAGATATTTGGTATCTTTATGAGTATAGCTTGAGATGGGTAGATAGATGAAAGGGCAAAGTTAAGAAGTAGGCTTTCATTCCTCTCTGCTCCAATCCAGAATATTATGTTCCTTTGTGTCCCATTTTTTCTTTTTCTTTTTTAAAAAAACAAAAACAAAAACAAAACTTTAGGATATGCCCCTTTCATTTTTTGGTTGCTGAATTGGCGAGTTTCCTAGATTTTTTTTTTTTTTTTCCTAACAGGTACTAAGGGAGAGAAAGGCTGTGATGCAGTTTTAGTTGACCACCTGGACATTTCAAAATCCACAGCACTTGAGAATTTTCCTCCATGCCCACCGAGCCTTTATGTGCTGATATAACCGGGCGCTTTAGAGACTTCTCCCAAAGTGCTGAGCCTGAGAGTCCCTGACTCCTCCACCCCGCATTCTTGAGTTTGGGTTTTTTACGACTGGTTACCTCATTCGTTGCATGATTTTTCCAAATTTCATTCTTTGAGATTAATCTCAAATTCAGCTTTGGGGACTCTTGCTATTAGATTAGTCCATTATGAGAAGGCACTGGGAGCTACAGATTTCCAAATAAACATGCACACAATTTTGTGTAAATATCAGAGGGCTCAGGACTTTCTGAGCACAGTCCATGGACCCTGGGTGAAAAAAAATCCCTGATTGCCATGAATGATGGCTTTAGTTCCTGACCAATGCCTTTAATCTATAAAGGATTTAAGCAGTCATCTAGTTTATAATGCCTTCAGACAAAATAGTTCTCAGTAAGTGTGGTATAGAAGAAAGGCTATTGTAAGAAACTGAACACTGGTTCTGACTTTCTAGCTAAGTAACTGTGATCTTTTTCACTTAATTTCTCAGCCTCAGTTTTATCATCTGTAAAATGAAGGGGCTTGGAATAGGTGTGCTCTGAAAGTCTCCTTTACCCTCATGATTCTAATTATAGTACCGTCCTAGACAGATGATAACTTTCTTTTAAGCTCTTAGAATGAGAAGTCCGCAGTGTTTGTAATTAACTTTTGTTCTGCTCTATGATAGTTTTTACTCTCAGAAATTTCTGTCTGATTTCTATCCTAACTCATGCTGTAGAGTCTTCTTTTATTTTCTTCTCAATTTTCTCAATATTCTCTTTTATCTTCCTAGCCTAAATCATTTCTAGACAGATGAAGACTTATTAGCGAAATCTCAGAAAGGATTTCCATCACTAAGTGGTCCTTTTCCCACTTCTAAATCATTAATGCACATGGTAAATGAGATGAGATACAATCTTAACACCCAAAAGCACTATATTCAGATAAGAGAAGCTAAACTGCTGTGGTTACATCTGGTATTCCCTGCTCCTCTCTTCTATGCTGTACCGTCTCAACTTCCCTCTGAGAGAAGATGCCATAGGTAAATATACCACATTAAGAGAAAAAAATAGAGGTAAAACTCTGTTTTTTAAGCCAACTTTTTCAGTTTTAAAAATAATAATTGTAGGAATTTCCATTGTGGCTCAGTGGTTAACGACTCTGACTAGGAACTGTGAGGCTGCGGGTTCGAAACCTGGCCTTGCTCAGTGACTTAAGGATCCGGTGTTGCTTTGAGCTGTGGTGTAGGTTGCAGATATGGCTCAGGTCCTGCGTTGCTGTGGCTGTGGTGTAGGCCAGCAGCTACAGCTCCTATTTGACCCCTAGCCTGGGAACCTCCATATGCCGTGGGAGCAGTCCTAGAAAAGGCAAACAGACAAAAATAAAATAAAAATAAAAATAATAATTGTACATCCCTTAAAAAATTTAAATAATTAATACCTACAACTAAAATTATCTCTTTTTCCTCTCCATATATAAACATATATATCCTTAAAAGATGATTCCTGAATTGTTCAAATTGTTCCACCCCACAACAAAATAATATTTTGCTAATAGCAAATTGAATCCAACAATATATAAAAATAATTATACAGTACAACCAAGTGGAATTTATCCAAGTCACACAGGCTGGTTCAATTTAAATCAGTTAACATAATCCATCACATCAATAGGTTAAAAAAGAAAAATAACATCATCATATCAATACATGCAGAAGAAGCATTTGGCAAAATCCAACACCCATTCATTATAAAAACTTTCAGTAAATTAGGAATAAAGAACTTCCTCAAATTGATTTATAAACTAAAAAATAAAAAAAAAAAACCCTGCAGCTAACATCACACTTAATGGTAAGAAACCAGAAGCTTTCTAAGATCACAGATAAGGCAAGGATATTCCCTCTCATCACTCCTTTTCAACATCGTACTGGAGGTACTAATGCCAAAAAATAAGAAAATGAAATAAAAGGGATAAAGATTGGGAATGAAGAAATTAAATTGTCTTTGTTTGTAGATGGCGTGATCATCTATGTTAAAAATCTAAGAGATTTGACCAAAAAAAACCTCCTGGAACTAATAATTGATTATAACAAGGTTGCAGGATACAAGATTAAGACACATAAGTCAATTGTTTTCCTCCATACCAGCAATAAACAAGTGGAATTTGAAATTAAAAACACAAAGCGACTTACAAAAAAGAAATAACTAGGTATAAATCTAACAAGATATGCACAAGATCTGTATGAGGAAAATTGCAAAACTCTGAAGAACAAAATTAAAGAAATAAATGGAGAGATAGTCCATGGTTACAGACAGGAAGACTCAATATTGTCAAGATGTCAGTTCTTGGAAGTTCCCTTGTGGTGCAGTGGGTTAAGGATCTGGTGTCGTCATGTAGCGGCACGGGTAGCTGCTGTGGTTTGGGTTTGATCTCTGGCCCAGGAACTTCCACAGGCTGCAGACACAGCCAAAATCAATCAATCAAACAAAAAAAGATGTTATTTCTTCCCAACTTGATATATAAATCCAATGGCATCTCAATCAAAATCCCAACAAGTTATTTTGTGGATATTGACAAAATGATTCTAAAGTATATATGGAGAGGCTTTATTACTATAAAGCTATAGTAATCAAGACAGTGTGTTATTGGTGAATGACTAGACAAATATATTAATGTACCAAAATAGCCCTGAAATAGACTCAGACATATATGGTGAACTTATCTGATAAATAAGCAGAGTCATTAAAATAGAGCAAAGACAGTGTTTTCAAGAAACGGTGCTGGAACAACTGGACATCCATATGCAGAAAAAACAAGTGAATCTAGGCACAGACCTTATACCCTTCACAAAAATCAACTCAAATGGATGACAGAGGTAAGTGAGAAACTATAAAAACATCTAGAAGATAACAGAGGAGAAAACTTAGATGACCTCTCTTAATGGTGATAACTTTTTTAAAGTACAACATAAAAGAAAGAAATAATGGATCCATGAAAAGAATGATCCATGAAAGAAATAATGGATAAGCTAGGCTCATTAAAATTAAAAACTTCTGCTCCGTGAAAAATAATGTCACAAGCATGAGAATACAAGCCACAGATGGGAGAAAATATTTGCAAAAAGACACATATGTTAAAGGACTGTTATCCGAATTATACAAAGAACTGTTAAAATTCCACAGTAAGAATACAAACAACCTGATTTAAAAATAGGCCACGGAGTTCCCGTCGTGGCGCAGTGGTTAACAAATCCGACTAGGAACCATGAGGTTGCGGTTCGGTCCCTGCCCTTGCTCAGTGGGTTAACGATCCGGCGTTGCCGTGAGCTGTGGTGTAGGTTGCAGACGCGGCTCGGATCCCGCGTTGCTGTGGCTCTGGTGTAGGCCGGTGGCTGCAGCTCCGATTCGACCCCTAGCCTGGGAACCTCCATATGCCGTGGGAGCGGCCCAAGAAATAGCAACGACAACAACAACAACAAAAAAGACAAAAATAAATAAATAAATAAATAAAAATTAAAAAAAAGAAAAAGAAAAATAGGCCACAAATTTGAACAGACACATTAACAAAGGAGATATACATGTGATAAAAAAAAAAAAAAGCTTATGAAAAGCCACTCTACAACTTATGTCATCAGGGAAATGCAAATTAAAACAATGATGAGATTCTACTACATACCTACTAGAGTGGTCAAAATCTGGAACAATGACACCTAACGCTGGCGATGAGATGAAGGAGCAGGAACTCTCTTGCATTTGCTGATGAGAATGCAAAATGCTATGACCACTTTGGAAGGCAGTTTGATAGTTTCTTCCAGAATGAATCATACTCTTACCGTATGATCCAGTGATCACGCTCGTTGGTAGTTACCCAAAGGAGGTGAAAATTAGGCCCACACATAAAAACCTGCACATGGATGTTTATAGAAACTTTTTTCATAACTGCCAAAACTTGGAAGCAACCAGCATGTCCTTCAGTAGCTGAGTGGATAAATTATACAGACAGACAATGGAATGTACTTACAGACAATGGAATATTATTCAATGCTAAACAGAAATGAGCTATCAAGCCATTAAGAGACATGGAGGAAACTTAAATGCCTATTACTAAGTGAAAGCAGCCAATTTTAAAAGGCTATACCTTGTATGATTCCAACTATATGACATTTGGAAAAAGGCAAAACTATGGAGACGGTAAAAGATTAGTGGTTGCCCAGGCTTGGGAGGTAGGTACAGGTGATGAATGAATAGGCAAAGTGCAGAGAATTTCTAGGGCATTGCAAATATTCTATGATACTATAATGGTGGATATATGTCATTAATATTTATCCAAACCTGTAGAATGCACCATACCCAGAATTAACCATAATGTAAACTATGGACTTTGGGTGATAAGGATGTGTCAATGTAGATTCATCACTTGCAGCAAATACATCCCTCTAATGGGGGATGTGGGTAATTGAGGAGGCTATGCATGTGTGAGGGCAGGGGGTATATGGAAAAGCTGTATCTTCCCTTCAGTTTGGCTGTGAACATAAAATTGCTCTAAAGAAAAAAATGTGTATTGAACTAATGGACTATTAGGATTAGGCAGCCATTAATAAAAATAAAGATTACATTCTTGGGCAAGTGAAATAAATGGCAGTGAAAAGATGAAAGGATGAAAAATTACATATATTCTGGAATTTACTATAATAGTTATATGGAGAAAGAGAACAAAAATAGTCAACAAAAAGGAAGGCATTAGTTAAAGTTGTTAAAATAAAGATGAATTCTGTGGATAATAAATTTTTATTAAGTGGAAAAAAAAAGACTAGGGGTGATGTCTTATTCATGTTTATATTTTCAGTATTTAGGAAGTCACCTGGCATCTGTTAGGTGCTCTGTAGTAAAACCTTCATGCTGCTAGTGCCATCTCTTCCACCTTGCAGGAAGAGCCCACCTGAGAAGGAACCCAAGCAGAGAAAAGCAGGCAGAGCTGGCAGATAAAGCAGAGCACTTCAGAGTCAGCCCTGAACTCAGTGATGCTTAAAACTGTTAACCCCTCAAAATTCTTTGACATAAATGGGTGAATTCTCTTTTAGCCTGAACTAGTTCGAGTCAGGCTCCTCTGCTTGCAGCCAAAAACCACCAACACCAAACCAGCTAAAACTAAAGCAGCTGGTTTGTCCTACCTGTGTTGGAGATTTCCTTATCTTGAATTGAAACAAAGATAAATAGATCCTTTGTTTAATTTTTGTGTGGCAAACAGTATTGGAACTTACACCAGTGCTGGTGATTTTCTCCTTTGCATTTGACTGCTATCCCCTGTCTCTTTCACAGCTGAGCCTGAGATCTGGGCCAATCCCAGCTTTTTAATTTTACATATGGCATAATCACGTTGTTTCTTACCTCCTTCTTACATAACCTCTGAAAAGCTGTTTTCTGTGCTGTTGGCACTGAGCCAACCCATCCTCTATGATTTTTCTATTTTTGAGTCTCATGGTTACAATAAAGCATATCATTGTCCAGCTTTTGAAAGAGTATGTGAACGTCTGGGACTATCATTCCTGGATATGATGAGCACAGAGAGACTGCTGCTTTGCTTTGTGGGGACCCAGATGGACTGGTTAGCTTTTCCTTAAGTCAAAAATCATTATTTTATTATACATGACCCTAGCACCTATATAATTCTAATTATAAGCTTTAAATTTTTCAGTTTTTAAATATGAAACTCAAAAATGTGCACTCTTTCTTGGAAATTATCTGTAATATAAACATCCAGTCACAAAAAGAATATAACTGAGAAGAAGAAATATAAATGGTTGATAGATATATGAGAAGTGCTAGATTTCATTCATCTAGCATATTAAGGAGTTCCTGCTGTGACACAATGGGTTAAGGATCAGGCATTGCTGATCAGCTGTGGCATAGGTCACAGCTGCAGCTGGGATTAGATCTTTGGTCCAGGAACTTCTGTATGCCACAGGTATAGCCAGAAAAAAAAAAAAAAAAAGAAAGAAAATGCATATTAAGATAACAATGGCATGCCATATTTTACCACCAGATTGACAAAGATTTAAAACAGATACTTTTAGTCCATGCCGTTGGTAAAAGCATAGGTGGGCACAACTTTTTGGATGGCATTTGCATAATATCTCTCTAAATATCAAGTATATCTACTCTTTGACCCACCAATTCTATTTCTGGAAATGTGCCTTCCAGATACATCACATAAGAGTGCAAGGATATATGTTACAAAGTTGCTAGTTGTAGCAATGTTTATAATAGTGAAAATTAAAAATTTTTATTGTATTTCAATAAACAGTGAAATGTGTTACATCTGTACTATGAAATAGCTGTATAACGTGGACACATTGTTGGGAGGAAAAAGCTAAGGATGAGAATGTATGTGTGTAGGCATAAGCTCATTTGTGGGAAACAACTGTACATGTTTAAACACCTGGAATGACATCAAATTTTTTGACTTCTGGGAAATGGAATTTAAGAGCAAAGGATAGAATAGTTTCTTTTTATTTCTAAATTCTATTTGTACAACAAGCATACACTACTTTTATATTAAAATATATTTTAAAATTCAATTACACTTTTGCATTCCTACGCAATCCATAAAAAAATAGAAAATACAGTTAAACTGTGCTATAAATTTAAACAGTAACTAAGCCATGCCTCTGTTCCACTGTCATAAGAGGTGATATTTAAGGACGATAATCAATTGAAGTATGAGAGGAAAGTAAATAAATTGTATACACATTGCTGTATAGCAGAAATTGACATGGTGAATTAACTAATAAAAATTTTTTTTAAAAAGTGTACAAAACTGAAAGGTCATTTTTATTTTATTTGTTTATTTATTTATTTATTTATTTATTTTTGGTCTGTTTGCCTTTTCTTGAGCCACTCCACAGGATATGGAAGTTCCCAGGCTAGGTAGGGGTTTAATCGGAGCTGTAGCCTCCGGCCTACACCAGAGCCACAGCAACTCGGGATCCGAGCCGTGTCTGCAACCCACACCACAGCTCACAGAAACACCGGATCCTTAACCCACTGAGCAAGGCCAGGGATTGAACCCACAACCTCATGGTTCCTAGTCGGATTCATTAACCACTGCACCACGAGGGGAACTCCTGAAAAGTCATTTTTTAATCTATATAAATAATATAATTACTAATATAAATGAGTTACTGAATTTTATGTTATGATTACAAGTTTATTGTATGGAATTATATTTTCAATAGCCAACAGTGAAGTCACTTCTAAATCTTGTCTTCTAGTTCATATGTCTTTCTACAGTCTTGCCATTGCTATCTCTGGTAGAGCAGTAGGAATTATTTTGCAGGAGCAGGAATGTGGAATTTTCCCTATTTCTTATCCCTGCCCTAGAGAAAGCCAAGTTCTTTGGAATTGTGGCCAGGCCTCTGGTATTATGGTATGCATATAGAGGTTGATACAGTGTATTATAGTTGGGGACAGTTGTTCTTCCCCTGCTTGTTAAGCAGAGATATGAGAAGGTTTGGAGTTGCTAGAATTTGCCTATGACTAGAAGACTAGCCTAAGTGTTCCCAGCTACACCCCTGGGAGGGAACTGTGTAGATAACACAGGAAAGAACAGGCAGGAAACACTAAGAAACTGAGACAAGGTTGGTAGACCAACCATATCATGGCCTTGCCAAATGGGGCTGGGCTTAATAATTATGTATTAAAGTGTTTCTATGTCTGTCTTCCTACCAAGCTAAATGCACCTGGATACAACTGGAACAATGATTGGAACATATTAGGTACCCATTATATATAGATTTGAGTAAGTGGATGGATCAATGAATAAATACTCAAGATAGAAGAAAGAAAAGACTCATTAGAGTGGCAACAGCTCCCCTAAATGAGAGGGAGGAAAAAACAAACGATATGAATGAGAGGGAATGACAGAGAAGCACACCAGAAAGAATCAGAATCCTAGAGTTCCCATTGTGGCTCAGTGACTTAAGGACCTGATGTAGCCTCTGTGAGGATGTCGGTTTGATTCCCCAGCCTCGCTGGGTTAAGGATCCTGCATTGCTGCAATCTGCAGTGTGGTTCACAGATGCAGCTCAAATCTGGTGTTGCCATGGCTGGGGTAAAGGCCTGCAGCTGCAGCTCCAATTTGATCCCTAGCCCAGTAGCTTCCATATGCCATAGGTGCAGCCATAAAAAGAAAAAAAAAAAAAAAGTAAAGAATGCTTGATCTGTCTCAGTAGTGTGGTATATTCGGGAAGCCTTACCCTACTTGGGTAAACTAGGATAACCCAAAGAAATACACAGTTGGACTTAGATAGCACAAAGCTAAGATAGAATGCCCAGATCTTCCCCAAATAGGAAGAGTCTCAGTGGTCCCAATAAAGGAGAATTTTGGAGAGTTCCACCCTCGATAAAACTTAGGGTTTGTGTAAAATACCTTATGTAATTTGTTTGCTCATATCCTATTATTCCATACCAATTATGGTTTCTATATCATGTACTTTTCCAAGCCACTGAGCCCCACCTCAACCAAGAAGCAAAACATATCTGGGAAACTTCAGGACATCTAGACATCTTCTGGCACACCCAGGAGCTGTGCTACTGCTTGCTACTATTGCAAGTACTGATACTCTTGTCACTACCATTACCATCCCCACCATAATCACCATCATGAGCTAAGAGTGGAATCACCCAATAAATCATAAGGAGAAACTGTCTGGGATCCTGACTAATCTGAGTGGCATCTCTTCCTTTCTTCCTTCAGGTGGGGTACCAGGAGAGAAATATGAAATGTCCCCTGTAGTTAACATGTCTATCTCTATAGCTATGTCTAGATAACTAGAAATAAACTAGGAAGACTTTGAGATTTGAGAGAAGAACTTCAAGAAGCAGGTAGGTTCTGGAGCTTCAGAAATTTAAACCGGGACTGACAATACCTTCAGGATTTTCTGTCTTGCTCACTCCATCTCATGTTTACTTACTTCTGCTTGGCTTCATTCTTTCCTATAACAGATGGGCTTTTTCCACTGGCACAAAAACATATCTGCCAGCAGTCTTGGGTTTATATCATCCCAGTTATCTTTCTCAGAAGAGGATTTTTTTTTCAGCTTCCCTCTGAATATTTCCAGGGAAAACTCCAAGTGACTTGACTCAATTACCTATCCCTAGACCAACATTACAGTCAAGAGGACAGTTTACCCAGATTGGCCCTCCCTGTGTTGCATGTCCACCTTTTGGCTAGGTAGGAAGGTCCTTTGATTGGCAGCTTCACAGAAACCACATGGGATGCATGGTTGGGAGGTGATGCACTGTACCTTAAGAAGGGGACAACATTATTGAAAGAAGAGACGCTTTGGATGTCTACAAAAAATAGATCAAAGATAGCTAGTTAGCTAGATGGAAAAAGAGCTGCTTCAACGACTGTATTGATGACAGTTACATGTGTTAGTGATCATTTTAGGGTCTAATAAATGTTTCTCACAAATTTATTTTTTGCTATTGTCTCCTGTTCAGTTATTCAAATGTATTATAAAATTATCATATTACAAAAGAAAAGAAGAGTTCCCATTGTGGAGCAATGGAAATGAATCTGACTAGTATCCATGAGGATGCAGTTTCAATCCCTGGCCTGGTCAGGGATCTGGTGTTGCCATGAGCTGTGGTGTAAGTCGCAGACTCGGCTCCTCGGATCCTGAGTTGCTGTGGCTGAGGCATAGGCTGGCAGTCACAGCTCCAATCCAACCCCTAGCCTGGGAACATCCATATGACACAGGTGTGGCCCTAAAAAGCAAAAAAAAAAAAAAAAAGAAAAAGAAAAAAGAAAAAAGAAAAAGGAAAAGAAAGAAAAAGAAAAACCTGCTAATATCTTAATTAGAATTGATGACATCTAGACAATTTTACTTAGACTTCCTATCCAAGTGTATAACATAGCTTTCACTTATTCAATCTTCTAAACAATTTTTGTAGGTCTTTTATGTAATGTAGGTGGGAGATTATTAGGATAATAGCTGACAACAGAACAGCCTTTCGTTAGGAATATACTTTAAAAAGTAAAGGTAGGGCTGCAGGATACGGCTGCTCTGTCTGTGCACTGCACAACTGCAAGGAACCCCATGTATATGGACTGCAATCTAAGCAAGGAACCTGGACTTATGCAGTGATGCAGATCTGGGATGAATGTGAGAGTGCTGACAGGAGACAAAGCAATAGGAAAGAGTGGTTAAGGAGTCCCCATCGTGGCGCAGTGGTTAACAAATCCGACTAGGAGCCATGAGGTTGCGGGTTTGATCCCTGCCCTTGCTCAGTGAGTTAACCATCCGGCGTTGCCGTGAACTGTGGTGTAGGTTGCAGACGCGGCTCGGATCCCGAGTTGCTGTGGCTCTGGTGTAGGCCGGAGGCTACAGCTCCGACTGGACCCCTAGCCTGGGAACGTCCATATGCCGCAGGAGCGGCCCTAGAAATGGCAAAAAGACAAAAAAAAGAAAAAAGAAAAAAAGAGTGGTTAAGCTTATCTTCATGATAACATGAGAAAATTTTGATTTAGCTCTTGAGAGAGAACAGAAAAGGAGAGACAAAAGGTTCAGAAAGGTGGCAGGATAAAGACAGAAGCTTATGTGATGGTGGAAGGATGAGAGGTACAAGGGTAAAGAAGCCAGTGAGAAAACCTCAGGAGCAGGATAAACAAGGGATATTTCAGAACAGGATTGGTCTACACACAATTTTCAGTCACTTGAAGTGAGATATGCAGGCTCCTATCTTCAGTGAAATTTCTGCTACTTGATACAATCTTTTCGTACAAGCCAATCCGGGGATAGGAGGAGGGAACAGAAAGCCTGGGCTTTGACCCAGCCTGCGTCATTGTCACAGCAAAGATCAAGAAGTAGAGTAGTTCCTATGTGATGCAGTGGTTTGAGGATCTGGCATTGTCACTAATGTGGCAAGGGTTCAATCCCTGGCCTGGGAAATTGTGCATGCCACGAACATGCCAAAAAAAAAAAAAAAAAGAAAAGAAAAGAAAGAAAGAAAGGAAAGAAGGAAGAGACAAGAACACATAGAGAGGAGAAGAATATAAGACACAGAAAGGGGGAGGGGGTTTTAGTTCATCGTATCTGGAGCTCGGGATTGCAGGGTGGGGACCCTCCAGCTGACACCTAAATCACATTCCTAACGACTCCGTACCACTCTTGTTAGCATTCTATGAATTACTCTGTGGTTATTTCTTGCCTTTACAAATGGAACTCTATTTTCCATAATATTTTCCTGCCAGTTTGGCAGGTTACTGTCTGTCTGTCTGTCTATCTATCGCCTATCCATCTATCTATCCATCCATCCATCTACTTATCTATTTAAGAATATATAAAATGTATATAACATATTATATATATGTGAAATAAAGAAGAATTTAAAAATATATTAGGCCTTTCCTGCTGACCTGCCTTTTATCTGATACCATGTCCCTTGAGATGAAATTTCTTTTACCATTTCTTGTAGTTTAGGTCAGCTGTCAACAAATTCTCTTATCTTTTAATCTATCTAAAAGTGTCTTTATGTTGTATTCCTTTTTAAGAAATCATTTAGGTATGTTGTAGGTTGATTTAGGTTGACTTTTTTCTTTCAGCACTTTAAAGATTTTGTAGTTTGACTATAACATACATATGTATGTTTTCTTTGTATTTATCTTGCTTATAGTTTATTGTGCTTCTTGGTTCTCTGAGTTGATGTCCTTAAATTATTAGAAATTCTTGCATTCTCTGACATCTCCTTCTTGGGCTTCAATTATGTGTTTTAGATCACTGGTGTTGTTCCAGAGGGCTTAGATATTATAATCAGTATTTTTTTAATTTTTATTTTAATCTCTCATTTTTCTTTGTGTTTTGAGTAATGTCTATTGACCTGAATATCTTTAATATCTTCAGGTTCAGTGACTATTTCCTCTATTGTATCCAGATTGCTTTCAAGCCCATGAAATAAATTCTTCATAGCTGATATATTTTTCATTTCTAACATTTCTTTTCTTTTTTCTTTCTTTTTTTTTTTTTTTTTTTTTTTTGCTTTTTAGGGCCATACCCACAGCATATGGAGGTTCCCAGGCTAGGGGTCAAATCGGAGCTACAGCTGCCAGCGTATGCCACAGCCACAGCCATGCCAGATCCAAGCAGCATCTGTGAACCACAGTTCACAGCAATGCCGGATCCTTAACCTGCTGAGTGAGACCAGGGATCGAACCGGCATCCTCATGGATCCTAGTCAGGTTCATTAACCCCTGAGCCATGAAGGGAACTCCTCATTTGATTCTTTTTAAATCTCCGTCACTTTGCTGAAATTTTCACACATTTGTTCACACATGCTGCCAATTTTTTCCATTATATATATAATTATGCACACAAAGTATATATGTGCATGTATAATCTTTTACATACGTACAAGATTAGATATATAATCTGTGTACCAGAGTCCTCTCTGATTGGCTTATTTTAATATGACAACCCACTAGCTATCAATGAGAAAGAATAGCATATAAGCCCAAAGACATCCAGTTGGCTTGCCACATGCACAGAGAAAGTGCTTCAACTCAAGTATAAAGGAAACATCTTATTTTCAAATAAGAAGGAGCAAAGTCTTTATCGGTAGATACCACCATGAGATAACAGAGAGGCCTTTTGGCACCCTGTGTAAGTGGAAAGAATTCGGATTCAGGGAAACTGGGGTCGAATTCTTGACTCTGCTGCTTATAAGCTCTTTACTCCTCAGCAGGTTAGAAATTCCTCCAAGTCTCAGTTCCTCATCTACAAAATGTGGACAATTATAAAAATACGTTCCGCACAGGCTGTGAGGTTGAAGTGTGATCGTACAGGGGTGGTGATCAGTGCAGGAACCAGCCCAGAGAGGCCCTCCGTTAATGCGCTGTTTTCTTTCCCTTGCAGTCGCCGCGGAATCCCTACCTTTCCCCTCCCCTCCCTCCCCTCGGGCTGAAATGCGCAAGACACCACCAGTTTTGTCTTGGTCAGGGATCTAGCATCCATCCCACTGCAGGCACACAATAACTATGTGTCGAAGGAACAAGTTAATAAAGCTCTTCTCTGAGTAAGATAATCCAAAACATGGGCTCACCGAGGATCAGACTTGCCCTAAACAACATTTTCATGAGCCATCCAGAAAACGTTTTAGACTTTCTTTAATCAAATCTTTTAGACTTCGGAAGCCCCTAAAAATGGTAGTGAAATGTCTGGCTCACACATAAGCACTTCAGAGAAAATTTTCAAGGCGATCAAGGGGGTGAAGAAATAGCAAATTAATTTCATTGACTCATACAAGCAGTGCTTCTTGAGCATTTTCTGCATTCCACGAGTGAGAACTGAGAATCACTAAAGGTTTCTTTAAAGATGTCAGATCATGTACTGTTTTAGCCAAAAGTGGAGATGAAAAGGTCCTCAGGAAGAGCAACAAAGTGTACAGTAGTTTATTTACTTATTTTTCATTTATTTATTTATTTTTTTGTCTTTTTGCCATTTCTTGGGCTTCTCCCGCGGCATATGGAGGTTCCCAGGCTAAGGGTCCAATTGAAGCTGTAGCCACCAGCCTAGGCCACAGCCACAGCAACTCGGGGATCCAAGCCGAGTCTGCAACCTACACCACAGCTCACGGCAACACTGGATCCTCAACCCACTGAGCAAGGCCAGGGATCGAACCCGCAACCTCATGGTTCCTAGTCAGATTTGTTAACCACTGCGCCATGACGGGAACTCCACATTAGTTTATCTTTGTGCATTGCAAGGTTATTCCTCGCCTAGAACGCACGTGTAATTCTTAATAATAACAAAAGATACAGAATCCACGAGACACTATATCTTGAAACTTACCCACCAATACGGAATAATTAGAAGTATGTCTCTGTTTCATAAGGGTTGATAAGAGGCATTTGAAGAAGTACAGAGTATGTGCTCCCTGGCGAAGGATGAGTTAGTCACTTTATAAAATGCTTAAAAATCACTTTATTTTTAGAATGTTCCCTTTTGTCACTGACATCTTAATGTATTATAATTTGAAATGTTTGCATGTTGAGTGAGCAGAGCATAAGCACTTTGCAGTGGTGAGAATAATTGCTACTTAAATGTGCTATAAATCAATATATAATGCAAAGATGCACAATAATGGCTTAGACTGTTTATTGTACTTTAATGGTAATAAGACATAGTTTAAAAAACACCAAGTGGTGCTAAATGGAATATTCATTTTAAGTATGCTCTCTAGTTCTTTTATTAATTAACTACCTGTTAATGGATTAATTTGTTAACTCAAACCAGTGAAATTCATGATTTTAAAGGTGTATATGTATAAACTTCATTAGAGAATCTCAGGGAGGATATCACTTTCTATGTAGAAATACAAATCAAAATTTATGATCAAAAGGAATCAAAAGGAAATTGAACCTATTTCTAAATTGAAACATCTCTGTATGTCTTTAAAAACAACAATTTTATACACAGTTGAAATATTTCTAATGTAATGGTCAAGTACAAAAATACTATAAGTAAAAGAATTTCCTTAATACCTAAGACCTGATCAGAACAAGAAAGTTTCAAAAAATGTATGTATATGTATGACTGAGTCAATTTGCTGTACAGCAGAAATTGGCACAATGCTGTAAATCAACTATAATTTTTAAAAATGAAAACTAAATAAATGCAAAATAAAAATTTTTTAAAAGAAAAAGAAAGTTCCAAAAATTGGCGGGGAAAAGAGTATGTGAAGTGAAGTGATTTTTCTTGATTTCTAAGTCCAAAGCTTAGTAGTTTATAGAAAGGGTTTAGAAAATGTTTGAAATCAATCTATTCTCAGGATGGATTCCTCTTTTTTTCCTCTACATCCTTCTCTACTCTGGCACATTAGACTATGAAAAGCTGAAGAGGAATTCTCTTGTGGCACAGTGAGCTAAGGATCCAGTGTTGTCAGCACAGCAGCTTGGGTCACTGCTGTTGTGTGGGATCGATCCCTGGCCCAGAAACTTCCACATGCAGCAGGCACAACCAAAAAAAGAAAGAAAGAAAGAAAGAAAGAAAGAAAGAAAGAAAGAAAGAAAGAAAGAAAGAAAGAAAGAAAGAAAGAAAGAAAGAAAGAAAGAAAGAAAGAAAGAAAGAAAGAAAGAAAGAAAGAAAAGAAGGAAGGAAGGAAGGAAGGAAGGAAGGAAGGAAGAGAAAAAGAAAGCTAAAGAGACAAATGCTCTTTTATAAATAACGTGTAAGGTGTTAATCTAGGTAATGCAGTTTGATTATTCTGCAGATAATCTCGGAAAGACACACACTGTGCAGTCTTCTCTGGCCTCCATCAGGGACCTTTGGTTCCGCTGCCAGGTGATGTCACTAAGGCTCCAGTCTTTTTTCATCTTTCTGCTCTCATGTTTGGTATGTCATAATGTTTTCCTCATGGTAACAAAATAGCTGTCACAGCTCCAAACATCCCAGTCTGAAACAGTAAAATCAAAAAGCAGGAAAAAACTGACAGGTTCTCCAATGTATCTCTCTTTTTACCAGGAGGGGAAATCTTTTCTAGAAGTCCCCAACCAACTTCTCTTTTCTCTTTTTTCTCAATGGCCGCAACTATGTCACATACCTCCCTTAAACCAATCACAACAAGAACAACACAAAGAACATTTCCATTGAGTTAGAACAGTCACAAACTTTTCCCTGGGACCAGGGAGGGACCCACTTTCCCTGAGTATGCTACTACTAAATCTCTGAACCAAACTGGATTTCTTTTAGGAAAGAAAAAGGGCAAGATGGTTGTTTGGTCAGTAACCAGTAGTGACCACCACACCTCAAAGATAGGTATATACAACTGAACGCCAGTTTTGTTTTGTTTTTTGTTTTTTTTGGTTTTTTTAATTTACACTTAGAAATTTTTTTTCCAAGAGAATTGGGCACTTGTGTTCTCCGGCCAACATATTCTTTCCTCATAGGAAAAAAAAAAAAAAAAAACCTTCAGGTGAAGTTAAATTATAATAAGAAATCTTGTGTTCTCCGGCCAACATATTCTTTCCTCATAGGAAAAAAAAAAAAAAAAAACCTTCAGGTGAAGTTAAATTATAATAAGAAATCTTGTGTTCTCCGGCCAACATATTCTTTCCTCATAGGAAAAAAAAAAAACAAACAAAAAACCTTCAGGTGAAGTTAAATTATAATAAGAAATCTAGTAGGTGAACGCAGAATCAGAGGAACAGTTATTTCTCTGTACTCAGGTTGAGCTGTCTGCTTGCAATGCCCTTTCCCTTTTTATAACTCCTACATATTTTTTACAAATTCAACTTAAGCATCATCCACTTTAAGAAGGCTTTCTTTGTCACCCCGACCTTTTCCACCTGCACTGCCCACCCCCAAGCTCAACTGCATGCCTCTCTTCTGTATTGTCATGGCACACTGTGCATAGCTGTGTCATTACACCTACTCTATTGTATTGTACTTATCAATTTATATGTCCTCTTGACTAAATGTAAGTTCCTTAAAAGCAAAAACTGGGCTATCTGGTTTTTATAGATTTAGTGGTTAGCACAGAGCTCAGTATGTGATATAGAGAAAGAGAGAGAGAGGTTTGTTGCAGGCAGAATAATGGCCACCCCCTAAAGATGCTCAAATCTGAATTCCTGACACCTGTCGTGATGGTTAATTTTATGTGGCAAATTGGAGAGTGTTTTCAAATGTGATTAACATTTACAGGCATGAACACAGATTGCTTTCCGTAATGAGGATGGGTCTAATCCAGTCAGCTGAAGGCCTCAATTCAACAAAAAGACTAGCTTCCCTGAGCAAGTAAAAAGTCTCCAACTGACGGTCCCTTCTCCAGGGTCTTGAGACTCCTGGCCACACGGCAGATGATGGAGGCCACACTGCCAGCCTCCATGGTCACAGGAGCCAGCTCCTTATCACAAGGACTATCTAGCTATCTAGCTATCAGCAGATAGGCTTATGCCTCCTATTCAGTTGTTCCTGTGGAGAACCATGTATACGCCTCACAAGGCAAAAGAGAGTTTGCACATGTATTTACACCAGGGATCTGAGAGGGAGACGGTAAGAGTTTCTGGGATTATCTAGTAGGCCCGGAGCAATCACAAGGGTCTTTAGGAGAGACAGAAACCTCCGCATCAGAGAAGAAGTAATGACAGGAACAGGGCCAAGTTATATAATTGCCAGCTGGAGGCCACAGACTAAGGCTGAGATCTAGAAGCTAGAAAGAAAACAATCTTCCCCTAGAACTTCAGAAGGAATACAGCTCTGCCAACACCTGGATTTTAGCCCAGTGAGATCCATTTTGGACCTCCGACCTCCATAACTGTAAGATAACAAATGTACGTTGGGTCAGCGAGTTTGTAGTAATTTGTTACAGCAGCCTAGGACACTAAACAGTGGTAAAGAGACTGGGGAGGTGACAAAATCACTGAAGTATTTAATGCATTAGGCTGTTGTAGTAATAACCAGCATTTAATTATTGCTTGCTATATCCCAGGCATTTTTACACATTCAATCTTGATACAAATAATCAAACTAAGACCAAAGTACTATTATACTTATTTACAGATAAGCAAACAAAAGTCCAGAAAGACTGAATCATTTGATGAAAGTACCACGCCAATAACTACTATAAGTGTATTAGAAATCAAGGTGCATTCCTCTAAATCCCAGGGCTCCCAAGATACAGTGGAGACATGCAGCTGTACAGCAGGGCACCAAGACGGCCTGAGAGCCCCTTAACCTTCTCCACTTGGCTTCAGAACACCTAAAGAGACTTAAATGACAGTATAATTGAGGTGAAAACAGTGTGCCCATTTGCAAAAGGGTTTTAAGATAAGTTTCTACCTTCTCTCAGTGCAGGGATTGCCTTCCATCAATCTCTCCCATAGGAAACTGTGGAGCTGCTCGATGGTCTGTCCACAGATTGAGTCCAGTGTGTAGGCTCCCACTCTCCTTGGACTGAGACAAACTAAATACTGTGGACCTGGCTTGCCTTTATGTCATATTTTTGTCTGTTTATTAATTCTTATCTTTTGCAAATATTGATGCAATTGATTAGACACTGAACAGGACTCCCTCAGGCAATAAACCTGTCTTTTAAGATGATTTTGCAGGAGTTCCCATTGTGGCTCAGTAGTTAACTAACCCAGCTAGTATCCTTGAAGATGCGGGTTCAATCCCTGGCCTCGATCAATGGGTCAGGGATCAGGTATTGCCATGAGCTATGGTGTAGGCGCTTTCCTTCCTTTGCTTTTGCTTTTTTATTTTTTAAAGTCAAACTTTTATTATTTTTTAATTTTAGAGACTAATAAAATTGTTTTATAGCTGACATTCAAAAGAATTGGTTGAATTGGGAGTTCCCGTCGTGGCGCAGTGGTTAACGAATCCGACTAGGAACCATGAGGTTGCGGGTTCGGTCCCTGCCCTTGCTCCGTGGGTTAACGATCCGGCGTTGCCCTGAGCTGTGGTGTAGGTCGCAGACGCGGCTTGGATCCTGCATTGCTGTGGCTCTGGCGTAGGCCGGCAGCTACAGCTCCGATTGGACCCCTAGCCTGGGAACCTCCATATGCCACGGGAACGGCCCAAAGAAATAGCAAAAAGACAAAAAAAAAAAAAAGAATTGATTGAATTGTAATTATTTGTCTAATTGAAAGATACATTTTAGAACGATAGAAAAGATTTTTAATATGAGTAGAAAATTCCTTATATGAAAATTAGAGTTTGTATAAACCATTGAGCATGGTTTCATTGCTACCACCTATGACTTCATATTTGGAGAATTTTTTTAAAATTTAAGAATTAAATTCATTGAGTAATTAAAGAAAAAAAAGAAATAAAGAGGGGCAGAGGATGCTGGCCCCAAACAATAAATATTCTCTATATAAGCCAAAAAAAAAAAATGAAAGAATTAAACATTTGCCACACACACGAAGAGTTTACTTAGTGTACATAAAATAGAGATATCTTTACCAGGCTTTTTGCAAATATGTTAATTAATTGACCCCAAAATCTTTAGTAGAACTACTATAAAACAAATAAAATATGGCAATGGGATAGAATGATGGGGGAGAGAGGCCAAGTGTAGTTACAGTGACTCAGCAAAGTCCTCTCTAAGAAAAGAAAAGCTCTCAGGAGATTTCCACCAGGAGGAGGAGCCGCAGGAAGATCTAGAAGAACGGTGGTCTACACGGGAGAGACAACTACAGGGCCTTGAGATGGGAATAAACACATATATTCCAGAAAAAGAAAAGGCCAAACGACATTCTGCGTAATGAGTCTGTGCCTGGGCAAGAGGTGATGATGCCTGAACTAGAATTTTAAAACCGAAGATACTAAGTGGTTGAATTTGGTCTGTAGTCTAGAAATCCAACCATCAAGACGTCCGCAGCGGTTTAAGGAGAAGAGGGGGCGCCCCAGCTTTTGACCTAAGTAACTGAGCAGATGAAGGTCCCGTTTCCTGAAGCGGAGACTATCTGTGTAACCTCTTATTTGTTCTCTTTGGAATTTGAGAAATACGTAGTAGAGTTAAGAAGAATTGCCAAGAAAGAAGCTGAATATATGAATACGGAGCTCGAGAGAGGTAGGAGTAGAGTTTTCACCAACCGCTTCTCCCCTGCCAGCTATGCTGGTCAGTGTCAACTTAAAGTTCCCGAGAACTGGGGAGCCTGCGCTGACACCGCACAGCTGGAAGGCCGAGGAACTGAGACCACCTGTGTCAGCGTGACTTAGTTATTGGTTCCAGGACACTTTGCCCAGAATGGTAAAAGTGCAAGGCCATAAACAACTTGACTGCTTGCTTCAGGAAATCACTGCTAATCAGCTTATCTAAGAACTTCCCTTATCAAACTGTAGTTTATCTGTTATGATTCACTTCAAGATTCTTGCCTCACAATGTCCACCCACCCTCAAGTATTATTTCTCAAATTTACCTAATCTCAATCTGTTTTCCACTTTGAAATACCTGCCATAATCCCCTTGAGCCCAGACCTCCCAAATCCTACCTCATCTTTCTCTGATTCCCCCCTTTTGATTCTGTTAAGGCATTATTCTCCCTGGCTGCAGGGACAGCAGATAAACTGAGTTTTGCTCTGTTAACAGTTTGGTTGTGTTTCCGAGTTCAAGATTTCTCACTGTTTGGCTCTTCCGCCTTCACGGTGTTAGTCCCATAAATAACTGTCCACCCAGCTGCCCTGAGACTCACAATCAGCAACATGAGAGCGTTGAAGTTGGGAGGACCCTCGGACATGTGTTCTAATCAATTTATTTCATAAACAGGAAAACGGAGGGCAGAGCAGTTGTGACTTTTCTAGTGTCACAGACAGTAGCAACTAGGTCATAAGCCTTGTAAGTCCCAGTCTGGGAGTGCTTTGGTTTTTTTTAATTTTTTATTTTTTTGTCTTTTTGCCTTTTCTAGGGCCGCTCCTGTGGCATATGGAGGTTCCCAGGCTAGGGGTCGAATCAGAGCCGTAGCCGCCGGCCTACGCCAGAGCCACAGCAACGCAGGATCCGAGCCGCGTCTGCAACCTACACCACAGCTCACGGCAACACTGGATCCTCGACGCACTGAGCAAGGCCAGGCAGCAAACCCGCAACCTCATGGTTCCTAGTCGGGTTCGTT
The DNA here is from genome assembly GCF_016906955.1 of Phacochoerus africanus. Classification (NCBI taxonomy): domain Eukaryota; kingdom Metazoa; phylum Chordata; class Mammalia; order Artiodactyla; family Suidae; genus Phacochoerus; species Phacochoerus africanus. The sequence goes on from NC_062550.1 coordinate 108,116,208, forward strand.
AACCAGAGCACCACGACAGGAACTCCTGGGAGTGTTTTTTCTTAAACTCAACGAATTTTATTATATTTATAGTTGTACAACCATCATCGCAACCCAGTTTTACGACGTTTCCATCAGAACACACAAGCTCATGTTGAGCAAGATGAAATAAGCTTTTTATCTTTTAAAATAAAAATTTGATTTTATTTCCTAAAAACTTCATAACAAGGGAGAGAGCAGTCTGCCTGTTTTGTTTTTGGTTGTGGTTATAATGCTTCCGCACCACTTGCCTGCCTGGCTTAGACACCAAGCGCATGCATTCATAAAGATATCAGTACATCTTAATTTACACTTACCAAAAATTCAGATATTGAAAGTTCATTAATCAACGTAAAGATGTAGAAGCATCAACTGCCAAATCAAACAATTATTCACATAGTTCTAGTTTTCTTCTCATCTAAATATAGAGGAAAGGGAAGTTCCCGTTATGGTTCAGCAGGTTAAGAATCTAACTAGTATCCATGAGGATGCGGGTTCCATCCCTGGCCTCACTCAGCATGGCTTAGATCTGACCTTACGGCTGTGGTGTAGGCCAGCAGTTGCAGCTTTCATTTGACCCCTGGGCTGGGAACTTCCATATGCTGCAGGTGGGGCTCTGAGAAAATAAAAATAAAAAATTCTGCAAAACAGCTCAGGAAAGTGTGTCAGGCTAATCTTTCCTACTGAAACAGACCTGGGCTTTTACAACTGATTTTTTAAATCTTTACTATTGTTTTTCTTGCTTGAGAACAGTCATTCGTTCTTTTGCTTCCTTAAGCTGGTTCTTATTGAGACCTGTTGAAAGGCAAGCATTGTGGTCGGGCTTAGATCACAAAATGATTTAGTCCAAAAAATGGCTTCTCTTTTGTCAGCAAACCGTGCCTGGTTCTCTTTCTCCAGGGCCCTCTCTTATCTACCTACGCGAAGAGTGAGTAGAGACAGGGAAGAAACCCGAGAACGGGCTCTAGGGTACTGTCTGAAAGAGGGCATTAAAACTAAGAGAGGTTTTTGGTTTTGTTTGTTTAATTGCAAGAGATTATGGGGAAAGACCACATCATTTTTCAAGGGTGTAAAGCGTCAGGGTTGATACCTGCATAGCTAGGGCAGTTCTCCCTACCAGGATGAGGCGATTTTAGAAAGCCCAGAAACAGGGACCCTGGTGCTCACATAGACACCTGCACTGTTTCATCCCGGCTTCCTCCTCCAGGATTAAAATAAAGAAGAAATAAAGAATTCACATAAAATACTGAAATCAGAGTTCTCCTTGTGACGCAACGGAAACCAATCCGACTAGTATCCATGAGGATGTGGGTTCTACCCCTGGCCTCTCTCAGTGGGTCGGGGATCCTGCGTGGCTGTGAGCTGTGGTGTAGGTTGCAGACATAGTTTGGATCCCGCGTTGCTGTGGCTGTGGCCAGGCCAGCAGCTGTGGCTCCGATTTGATCCCCAGCCTGGGAACTTGCACGTGCCGCTGGCGCGGTCCTCAAAAGCAAATCAATCAATCAATCAAATATACTATTAAAATAAATACTTAAACCATGATCAGGAACGTCTGTGGCTGGAAGAGTTTTGGTTGCCTAAATACGGCCATGAGACAGTCTTGTCTTTCCCGCAACTCAGTATCATTTGGACCTAACACTATCAATGCAGCGCATGACAGCAAAATGAGACTGGAAAGCATTCCCTCTCTATCTCTTTCAGAGTGGTTTCAGTCTGGGGTTGGTGAGTGTGAGACACTCACACACACACACATTTATATATAAATGAGTAATTAGAAAGTGAGAAAGTGGAACTAGAAAACAGACTTCATCTTTCAGAAGCTAGACTGTTACACGAACAATTTTCAAAAAAAAGGCAAAATCAAGACTCAGATATAAAGTGCAGACATCAAAGATTATTCGTGTATATTTTTAATGCGGAAGTTATAAAAATATTACAACCAATTTCAAGTCAGAGAATCACAAATTTATACTGAATAAAAGAATAATGAAGTGAATCTAACAGCGGAGAAACCGGCTTTTTCGGTATAATGGGAGGGTCCAGGGGTTCGGTAGTTGGGAAGATATGCATATAAATATGCAAATAACTTCCTCCAGAGAGAATTTATTTGCATATCTATAGACAAGAATTAGTCCCACAGCAAGGTTATAGAGAGGTGAGGAAGCCACGGCAAGAAACTCCATCAGGGTTCAACCGAAATACTCACACATCGAAATGCCTTCTCCTGAGACAGGAGGTAGTTGACATATGACCGCCTCAGTCTTAATAATGAAAGCGTGACATCATTGTTACCATCGTAACATAAAATCATACATCATTTAGAAGGCAGAGAATTTGATATAAATCAGCAACTGTGTGAGCAGCTCTTTGCAGGAAACTGCCTTCAGCAACAAGCTGCTCTGATAGCAAAGCAACACTGCAACTAACTCTAACAAGGCACCCCATGCTCTACTCACCTCTGGCCCAAGCGCACCCTTCAACTCTTGCCCAACTTGTCTGTTCTTTTTGACGATCAGAGGTAGAAATGAAGAACACGTAGCTGAGAGATGGCCAGATCGCCTCCTAGCTTCCTTTGCAGTAATCTCCCAAACAAACTACGAACAAGCTCCAGCAGAAGAATCCAAGTGCAGACCTGCACACAGCCAGGGACAGCAGCCCACCCCCACTGCAAGGATCAACTGCGATTACTTCCCCGCCCCCTTTAAAAGCTTTCCTTGCAGAGCAGAATCTTCAGGGTTGGTTTTTGCGGGATGAGCCCACCCTCTCCCCAGATTGCTGGCATTCCTTTTTACCATTTGTGAGTATTAATTTTGTAGGTGGTGGGCAGCAGGTGTCCCGATTCGATAACAATTGGAATCCTCTTTTAACTGTGAGTTTCGTAGCAAGGACAAACACGGAAAGATGGCAGTAATGTAATTCTAATTGGTATACAGAAAGAAGAATGCAAGGTGGTTTGTTGCTTTTGTTTTTTTTTTTTTTGTCTTTTGTCTTTTTTAGGGCCACACTCGTGGCATACGGAAGTTCCCAGGCTAGGGGTCCAATTGGAGCTACAGCTACTGGCCTACAGCACAGCCACAGCAATGCTGGATCTGAGCCAAGTCTGCGACCTACACCCCAGCTCACCGCAACGCCGGATCCTTAACCCACTGAGCAAGGGCAGGGATCGAACCCGAAACCTCATGGTTCCTAGTCGGATTCGTTTCCGCTGTGCCACCACGGGAACTCTGCAAGTTGTGACTGTTGAGTTGTGAGCTACATGAGGAAAGACTGGGAACATCTGGAAGTCCCTATGCTGAAGAGGAGATGGAATTCACTAAAGCAAAAGAATTATGAAGCTACGCTGTGGGACTGCAGGGTTAGAGACATGTGGGCATGGAGTAAATGCGGAAGAGAAAAGATCTCCCTGGTAAGTACACATCTGGCCAAGGTGCCGTCTGAGTCCTCGCAGCATCCAGACTTGCCTCTCTGTGGCAGTTGGATACTGTTTGACTGTTTCCTGTTTCTCCCCACAGAGCTCCAGAAGAACAGCCTGCTTTCCACGCCTGGTACAGTTGACGGACCTTGGTGCATCTCAGGGAACCTGAACGCGTCAAGAAAGAGTGAGTGAAGATGTCTGAGTCCATCACGGGGGCTTCTGGAAAAGAATACCGTGGACTGGGCGGCTTCTAAACGATAGCAATTTAGTTCACGGTTCCAGAGGCTGGGAAGTCGCTTCTCAGATGGCCATCTTCTCCCTGTGTCCTCACATGGTGGGGACCAAGGGGGCTGTCTGAAGTCGCCTTTCCAAGAGCACTAATCACATGCGTGAAGGCTCCACACTCTTGACCTAATCGCTCCCTAAAGTCCCACCTTCTAAACCCTTCACATCGGAGGGTAGTTTTCAGCGAATGGATCTGGGGGTACTATAAGCATTCACTCCAAAGCGCAGACCGTTGGACCAGGTGTACAGGGTAAGGAATGGCTCTGTCTAGGGTGTGAAGCCTAGAAGAGGCCAGCACTCACTCGGTGGGCACTCTTGCTGTTGCAGAAACTGCAAAAACCATGGCAGCGGAAGGAGACAAACGCACTCGGAGATGGGGCAAAGCAAGGTGTATTCCAAACCGGTGCAGGCTCAGAGGAGGCATCTGGAGTCTGAGCACCAGGTCTTTGTTCTCAGCAACTTTTATACATTACAGGGTCTTGGTTTTCCCCTATAAGCATCCCCAGGATCTTCCCCCTTCCCGGAGGAGGCAGTGTCCTTCCTAAGAAACCCAGCAAGCAAGGTTACAGAAGCGGAACTGATAAGCAATGCTGGGAACACCATTAGCAGGGCGCTGGCTTGGGCACAGGCGTAGCTGCTACATTATTACAAGAAGGATGGTATGAGGCCAGCAGGGCTGAAAAGGCTTACAGCTGCTTTTTTTAGGCAAGGGGGTGTTGTTCCTTAGTTAAAACTCTCATTTCATTGCCTTGCTCATCTTGCCTTGGACTTGAAAATATCAGAAACTAGTTACTTTCACACAGAAAGATATGAGGGGAAGCAGCTGCGGTGAGAGCGGGACCTGGACATAGCTTGTGGGGTGCTCTGACCTGCTGCTTGAAGCTTTAATCCTTTATTCTATATTAAGGATTAAATTAAAACCCTTGAATTTATTTTTTTGTTCTACTTTATAACTTTTCTCCTGACTATCAAAATGCTTTCATTGTTGATAATTAATAAAATACAGGGAGTTCCTGTGGTGGCCCAGTGGAAACTAATCCAATTAGGACTCATGAGGTTGTGGGTTCAATCCCTGGCCTCACTCAGTGGGTTAAGGATTTGGCATTGCTGGAGCTGTGGTGTAGGCTGGCGGCTACAGCTCCAATTAGACCTCTAGTCTGGGAACCTCCATATGCCGAAGGTGTGGCCCTAAAAAGGACAAAAGACAAACCCCCAACCCCCCCAAAAAAAAAATTCAAAGAAGAAAATAAAATTCCTACCACTCAGGTATAAGTACTGTTAACATTTTCCTAGGAATTCATGTTGTGGAGCAGCAGAAACCAACCTGACCAGTATCCATAAGGACCAACCTGACTAGTATCCAATCCCTGGCCTTGTTCAGTGGGTCAAGGATCCAGCGTTGCTGTGGCTGTGGCAGGCTGCAGCTGTAGCTCTGATTTGACCTAGCCTGGGAACTTCCTTATTTTGCGGGTGTGGCCCTGAAAAGAAAAAAAATTAAAAAAATTTTTTGTATATTCTTCCATTTGTTATATGTATACTTTTTTCTTGCTGGGATTTTTTTTTTTTTTAACTGGGATTTTTTTTTTTTTACTGGGATGGTAGCATATATATATGATACATTATCTATGCATAACATATACAATAGGTATATTATCATATATTATTTTTTGAAATTTATAATCTCTCCCAAAATGTTCCAGTGCCATTAAATCATTTCTTCCAAAATGATTTTTAATGGACATACTATCAATTATTTGATTATTGAGCCTTTAGGATGTTTACAATTCTTCTTTGTTTCAAAGTGATACTTTGATGGACGACCTTATTCAAAAACACTTGTCCACACTTTATTTTCTCTGAAGAGATTCCTGTAGGTGGAATTACTTAAATCGGGGATGTGAACTTTCCAAGAACTCTCCTAGACCAAGAGGCTTTCAAGAAGACTGTTCCAATTTACACTTCCCTCAGAGCCTTTTAAGAGTGCCTGTTGCCCTGCAACCTGAAAACAATCAAGTAGTAACAATTACATGTTATTTATGGACGACACTAGCTAAAGTCAGCACAGAGCTCCCAACACAGTGTTGCTTTGACCTGCCTCCAAGATGAGAGAGAAGAGTGAAGCTTTTCAGGCTAAATCTAAATGGGCCGTATTAGCACCGATTTACTTCAGACCAAAAATTACATCTTACCTTTATGAAAGTTGTAGTTTTTAGAAAATTTAGATGCAGAAGAAAATAGAGTATCAATGTAAATCATACTTAAAATAAAATATCTGGCAACTGAGAGTTGAACAAAAATTACTTTTTTTTTCTTTCTTTTTTTTTTACCTTTTCTAGGGCCGCTCCTGCGGCATATGGAGGTTCCCAGGCTAGGGGTCCAATCGGAGCTGTAGCCGCCGGCCTACACCAGAGCCACAGCAACGAGGGATCCGAGCCGCCTCTGCAACCTACACCACGGCTCATGGCAACGTCGGATCCTTAACCCACTGAGCGAGGCCAGGGACCGAACCCGCAACCTCATGGTTCCTAGTCGGATTCGTTAACCACGACGGGAACTCCAAAAATTTCTTAAAGTATGTACAATCTCCAGAAGGAAGCATGGATGTTCAAGAAAAAAACTGTGCAAATGAATGCCATGTGCAATCACAGAATAATCATTTAGGTTATTATACTTTAACATGAAGGGAAGACAAGAGAAACATTCTTGCTTTCCTTTGGTCCTTTGGTTATGTTTTATGACTTGCACCAGGTTCTTTACATAGAGTATCGCTAACACGCCCAAACCTTGGCAAGGAAGATTTGTTCCCTTCTGATTTTATGGATAAGGCATCAGACTGAAAGGTAGGAAAGGTGTAGTTCAGTATTTGAGTCTAGATGTGTCTGACTCCAGAGCTGGAATCATTGCACCAGGCTGGAGCCACTCCCAGAGAGATACAGTAAGGTTTCGTATGACTCTGGACTGGTGACAAAAGGGGCTGGTGATACAACACCGTCGATCTTCCTCCCTGGTGGCCTGAGGTGGAAGAGTGGACAAGTTAACACTTTTGGTCATTTCTAAGCTTAAAGTAATATGTTATAAAATTTGCATTGGAGGAGTTCCCATTGTGGTTCAACTAGTATCCATGAGGATGTGGGTTCCATCCCTGGCCTCGATAAGTGGGTTAAGGATCCCGCATTGCTGCAAGCTGCAGCAGATGAGGCTCGGATCTGGCATTGCGGTGGCTGTGGCATAGGCCGGCAGCTGCAGCTCTGATTCGACGCCTAGCCTGGGAACCTCCATATGCCATGGCATGGCCCTCAAAAGAAAAACAATAATAATAACAAAAATTTTTTAAATAAAATTAGCATCAGACTGCTTTTGTTGCTTAAACTGTAAGGAGAGAGCAGAAAAGAAAAAAGAGAGAAAAAAGTAGAAAAAGGAAAAATGAATGAGGACAAATCAGCCCTTGTAGGGTTATGAAACACCACAGCCACAGCAACCTAGAGAATGTCCAGGTGCTGAATAGGGAGTGCATGATTTTGACAGAGTATGGCAGTGTATTTGGAGACTGGGAGGCAGAGGGATGGGCGGTTTTAGAAGCCACCCAAGCGGGGGATGATCACAGGCTTGGCACTGGGCCATCCGTCTTTTTCCGTTTTGCCACCTGGCACCACCACAGAGATGCACCTGCCTCAAAGGCAGGCCGCTGTGTTTGTGGGTTGGGACATCCCTCTCTTGGACAGGACAATACTGAAGCCTTTCCCCTTTTTCTCTTTCAACTGTCCCGCTGTACCCATCTCCCGCCCCTTCTCTTTCTTCACACCGAGTCCCTGAGTGCTTGACTGGAGGCAGGCTGTGTATGCTACGGAGGCAGTGTGGGGTCCTGTTCAGGACCAAATGTTCCCACGTCAGGCGGCCACTCCTGCGTGAGCTTGGACAAATCACTGGTCATTCTTTGTCTCAAATCTCCCATCTGTAAAATGGACGCCCATTCAGACAACATTTATGAAGCACCTGCTCTGTGCCAAGACTTGTTTGACTCTCTGAGGACAGAGCAAGGAACAAAACAGAGAGCTTAGTCTGCAGTAGGGCAGACACCCTTTAACCAAATAGATACCGTAATGATAGATATTTAGTATAATGAAGAAAAACAAAGCAAGATAAAGGGACCAAAGTGACCGGGAGGAATATCTGAGACAGTTGGAGAAGATCTCTCTGAGGAAGTGGCATTTGAGCAGGGACAGGAATGAAAGTGAGTGAGTCATGCCACTGACCTGGGGGGAAAGGAGCAGCAGGCACAAAAGCCCCAAGTCGGGGCAAGCCCAGCGTGTGCAAGGAAGGGCGCAGCAGAGTGAGCGAGCAAGTAGCGAAGGGCCAGCTCATCCTGGGCTTACAGGCCTTGCGAAGGGCTTTAGATGGATGCTACACGTGATTACAAGGGGATCAGTCATAGGAAAAAGGCAAGACTCTCGTTACATAATTAGAAAGAGATTTGGCTGCTTATAAAACCATTGAAAAGGCCACAGGAGCACACTCTAAGCCGCTTCCTAGGAATGAGACCAAGAATATCTCCATCAAAGCAGCCTGCCAGCAACGTTGCCACCACAGCCACAGTCAGAAAGATGGGCACTGAAGAGGTTGCACATGAACTGGTGATGATTTTGAGAGTAGATGCCATAGCCACAGCCCAGGGAACAGGAAGCCCTCACTTCTGCCAGCACACCATCTCCTAACATCCAGACCAAGCCAAGCAAGGCCTCGACGACCTGCTACAGCGTCAGAGCAGCCAGACACGGGCTCCTAACCTCTTGCATCTGACCGAGCCCCAGCTGCAAGAGTTTAAGAAATGCAACTTATGGGAGTTCCCACTGTGGCTCAGCTGTAATGAGTCTGACTAGTATCCATGAGGACTCAGGTTCAATCCCTGGCCTCACTCAGTGGGTTCAGAATCCGGCACTGCTGTGAGCTGTGGTGTAGGTCGCAGACACAGCTCAGATCTGGCATTGGTGTAAGTTGGCAGCTAAAGCTCTGATTTGGCCCCTAGCCTGGGAACTTCCTGAAAAAAAAAGAAATGCAACTTGTAATTTTCCAGTCCCTGCGGGATGAAGAAGCACGTGAGAAGACTGGAAATGGATGCTGGGGGCCAGGAGGACGACAGGCAGGAAGGGAGGGATGGGACATGATTTGGTTTACATTTTAACAGGATTATTCTCACTGCTATAGAAAAAATATATACTCTAGTGGGCCAATAAGAAGCAACAACAGTTAAAGGGTGACAGCAGTAGCTTAGGTAAGAGACAAACAGCCTTAGACTAGAGTGGTGACCATGAAAAAGTAGGAAATGGTGAAATTATTTATTTTGTAAGTAGAGCTGATAGGGTTTGCTGATGGATATAAGATACAGTAAAAATTAGGAATCTAGGGTGTCCTCAGGATTTTGACCTAAACACCTGCATCAGGAGCAGTGAAGTACACAGAGAACACTGGGAAACACGTGGGTTGCGGGGAGAAGACACTAGCATTTCTCTCAAGTCATAAAGAATTCTCAGGTCTTCGCACGGTGCTGGGCACACAGTAAATATTCAATTTATACTAGCTGTTCTTTTTAATTAATGTTTGTCCACCTACTTGAAGTTGAGGCACCAAGGGTGAAACTGGATATTTCTCAAAGGCAGTCATGTCTTCCAGGCAGAAAGAGACAGCAAGACACCCCAAATCCGGTATCTGGAACCAGCTACTTATCAAAGCCACAGCGACTACTGTTAGGTGCAAAATCATTAGATATTCTTTTCCGGAACTGCAGGTATAAGCTGCAGTGGGACCTGTGCTTATGCAGAATCAGGATTATTCCCTTTGCCTGGCTTGGAGGAAGGCCTGGATAGCTTGGGACATGACTCTTGGGTGGGGTTGGGGAGGACGGCCCGCACATGTCCAGTGTTTGGCGCTGGCCACAGAGAACCCATTAGAGACAATTCACAAACACTCTATTATAAAATCCTGGAAGAGCAGAGTCCATTAAGAAGAAATACAAAGAGAAAAAAAGGAGCCAATGTGGAAAAGCACACAAACACAAGGATTTCTTCCCCACAGTATTTTTCCTTCTTTCTTTTTTCTTTTTAGGGCCACACCCGCAGCTTGTGGAAGTTCCCAGACTAGGGGCTGAATCAGAGCTGCAGCTGCCAAACTACACCACAGCCACAGCAGCACGGGATCCGAGCCACTTCTGCGACCTATGCCACAGCTCACAGCAACGCTGGACCCTTAACCCACTGAGTGAGGCTAGGGATCGAATCCACATCCTCATGGATACTAGTCGGGCTCACTTCTGCTGAGCCGCAATGGGAACCCCCCCCACAGGATCCTAGTGACAGCTAACCCAAACAGTAAACCCCGTGGAGACGTTGAGAAACTTCCATGTATCACCTCTCAAACCCGAGGGAAGGGGTAAGATCTTCATTTGGCAGGTAAGGATACTGAGGCATGAAAAGGTTAAATAACACGCCCAAGACCACGCAGTTAGTAAGTTGCAAAGATGGGATTCAACTCAGACTAACTGATCCAAGACTTCATGTTATCATATATCCTATTCAATTACACGCTTACCAGAGACCAATATCAGTGCTGGAGACGGGGAGCTCACGATGAAGCTCAGTGGGTTAAGAGCTCAACGCAGTGTCTAAGAGAATGTGGGTTTGATCCTTGGCCTCTCTCTGTGGGTCAAGGACTTGATGTGCTGCAGTGTAGGTTGCAAATGCGGCTTGGATCCAGAGGCCTTATGGACCAGTACTGGAGGTAGCACATCTCACTTCAACTCACACTTTCTTAGCTGGAGCTCAATCACCCAGCTACATCTACCTGCAGGAAAGACTGGGAAACACGCCCAGCTAGCCTGACTGCCACAACTGATCTTATTCATGACATGATTTCTCCCAGTTTATTCTCAAAAGGAAAGAGGAACTTTAGTTTGGGGATAACCTTGCTTTCTTTTTCGCATAAAATTACAAAAAATTTAGGTCAAATGACTACATGGCTCTTTTCCTGTCACATTCAGTTGCTGACAGAGAAGTTCTTTTTTTTTTTTTTTTTTTTTTGCTTTTTAGGGCTACGCTCACGGCACACGTAGTTTCCTAGGCTAGGGGGCTGAATTGGAGCTACTTCTGCTGGTCTACACCACAGCCACAGCAACGCCAGATCCTTAACCCCCTGAGGGAGGCCAGGGAGTGAACTCATGGGTACTGGTTGAATTCGTTACCGCTGAGCCACAATGGGAACTTCTCTACTTAGTAATTTTTATAGTGCCAAGAGCTGAAGTACTTTTATGAATAAAGTCTGAAGGGAGACTAACTCATCTTAAAAAAGTCAAAGACAGCTGAACAAAGGAATCTACATTTAAGGTCTTTTTTTTTTTTTTTCTTTTTTTCCTTTTAGGGCTGCACCTGTAGCATATGGAAGTTCCCAGGCTAGGGATCCAATCAGAGCTGCAGCTGATCCAATCAGAGCCTACACCACAGTCACAGCAATGCCGACTGGAGCTGCACTGGCAACGTTGGGTCTTTAACCTACTGATCGAGGCCAGGGATCGAAGCTGCATCCTCGTGGATACTAGAGGGATTCTTAACCTTCTGAGACACAGCAGGAACTCCCTAAGACTTCTAGGTTGAAGAGATGGGGACAGATTTCTAGCCGTAGAAAACAACATAGGAAAAGGCAAGGAGTTGCCTGTACACAACAGGCACCAGGAAAAACAAAATCTCAGGGTGGTATTTTGCCTGGAAAAATTAAAATGCAATTAGAAAAGCACAGGCTTTATTTTCTGTAGCTAAAAATCTCCCAAAGGATCTTGAATCCAAATGGGGAATCTTTCATTCCACCAAATCCTCATGTTTCCATATTTACTGCATACGCACACAATTGATTAGGTGTGGGTTCTCTAGTGATGAAGATATTTGACCAGCAGCTGAGGGACTTCCCACAGCTAGAGCATTTCTTCTCTCCTTTCTCCAGCATGAATTCTTTTGTGCCATTAAAATATGAACTAGAATCAAACGTTTTCCCACACTCATTACATTAATCATATTTTACTCCTGTATGATCTCCATAATTAAGACCTGATTTTTGACCGAAAGATTTTTCCTCATTATATGAATGTGGTTACTGCCCAATACGAACTCTTTGACACCTAGTTTAAGCCAATAAAAAATGAATAGGAACAGAGGCATATTTGGGGATCAGGTTTGCCAGGGGATACATACTGTTACTCAATATGTTTCCTGGTTTCTTTGATGTTTTGTTTGTGGTGGGCTGGTCCTGGGACTATTCACTCCTACACAGGGGTCTATGGAATCCCCATACCGAACTGAAGTCTAACAGAGGACTCTGGGGAAGCACTGGATCTCTTCTCTCAGTCACTACAATCCCTCCAGGGCAAAGAGCTTGATGACCAGAGCGCAGGTTTTATGTCGGCCTCCATGTGCAACCCACCAGACCCGGAGGCCTTGTGCAGAGCACAACCTGTACCTTCATCTGCCAGGTACTTGCAAGTACAGCGGGAAGACGGCCTTTGAGCATCTCCCCCCCCAACTTACTATAGCCAATCATATCCTTACTGAACAGGCCCAAGATGAAGGACTTGGCAAAACTCAACTTTTCCCAAGTAAATTTTTGAAAAAAAAAAAAGGTAGACATTGCTGATGCCAATACAGGTGGAAACTATCCCCAGAGACATTCTAAAATAAGTGCTATATGGCAGGTCCTATTAAGCAAGGCCAGTTGTATAGTATAGGGAACTCTACTCAGTATTCTGTGATAGCTTGTATGGGGAAAGAATTTGAAAAAAATGGGTATGTGTACATATGTAACTGAACCACTTCGTTGTACAGCACAAATTATCAACATTGCAAATCAACCGTACTTCAATAAAATTTTTAAAAACAAAACGAAAATAAAATAAGTGTTTTTAGTGAACAATTTTTATTGTCCCCATAACACTCTGGGCTCCATGATAATTTCGCTTTCTAAATTCCAGGGTACAGGATTTTAAAAACCAAAAGAAAAATAAACAAAAATGACATCTGGGAACTGACGGAAGATAAGAAAGACCTCAAACATTTGGCAATTAGATGATTGAGTAAAGAAAGAAAGTCGAGGAGTTCCCGTCGTGGCGCAGTGGTTAACGAATCCGACTAGGAACCATGAGGTTGTGGGTTCCGTCCCTGCCCTTGCTCAGTGGGTTAATGATCCGGTGTTGCCGTGAGCCGTGGTGTAGGTGGCAGACGCGGCTCGGATCCCGTGTTGCTGTGGCTCTGGTGTAGGCCGGTGGCTACAGCTCCAATTCGACCCCTAGCCTGGGAATCTCCATGTGCCTCGGGAGCGGCCCAAGAAATAGCAAAAAGACCAAAAAAAAAAAAAAAAAAACAAAGAAAGTCGATGTCATCTTTTCGTACTTTGGCTGCACTAACCAAGATACAAAACTCAGAGTTCTGATCTTCCTGCAGCTGGTCAACAACCACAGGCCACTTTATTTGTTAAATCAGCTGCTGAAATGCTCATGGGAGAGGACCTTGCAGCAAGAAGAAACTTAGCACATAAGCAGGGCTGAAGGCTGATCACATCATGCTTGTGCGCAAGCTGGAAAGACTAATGTCTGATATGAAAGCCTTCCTGGCGTATCTCTTATTATAGGGCACCGTCCTCAGGGGAAGTTTTTCTCTTAGAATAACTACCTGATCCAACCTTTTAAGCTGATCGAGTCATGCAAACAAATGGAACGGGATCTCTGGTTGCCCTACATACAAACCAAGTATGGAGGAATCTTCTGATAAAGGAATCAACTGAAAAATATAAACCATTAGGAAGTAACCCACGAAAGATAAATACAGACTCTTGGAGCCCCCACTTCCAGATCTAGGGGAGGCCCAGGAATCTGTTTTTTTGAGCACTTATACTTGGTGATTTTAATGTAGACAGACCATGAGACCCAGCAAGCAGGTAAAAGCTGCACCGCAACCCATTCTGGACATTTCCTCTTTGGCCATTTATTCAAGAAATATCTGACGAGAGTTCTCACGGAGCTCTCATTCCAAGGTGAGGGCAGCAAGCAATAACTAGTAACCAACCATACAGGTCTACAGAGCACATGGTGTGAAGTTAGTTCTGGCTACATGAATAGGATAGGACACACAAAGAACAATGGCTAAGCACTGCTTTTTTAGAAAGGGTCGTCAGGAAAACTCGTTGATAAAGTTAGAGTACAAACCTGAAAGCAGTGAGAGGCCAGCCATGTACCCCTCTGAAGGAGGAATATTACCTCTTGAGAAAACAGCAAATCCAAGAGTCCTGGGGCCACTGTGACCTGAGAGAATGGACGGAGGCTGGATTATGAGGGTCTTGAAGGCAGTGGTGAGGGCCCTGGCTTTTCTTACCATGGAAGTTTTTGAATAGAGCAAGGATATGACCTAACTTACTTTTTAAAGGACGCATCCAAGTGAAGCGAGTTTGAGTCAAAAAACTCAGTGAACTTGTTGCTCTATTTATGATGTAAAAATAGGGAGAAAGCTGAGGTTTCGAGATGCATTTTTTTTTTTTTGTCTTTTTAGGGCCGCTCTCATGGTATATGGAGCTTCCCAGGCTAGGGGGGTCGAATTAGAGCTGTAGCCGCTGGCCTACACCACAGCCACAGCCACTCCAGATCCTAGCTGCATCTTCGATCTACACCACAGCCATAGCAACACCAGATCCGAGCCACGTCTGCGACCTACACCACAGCTCTTGGCAGCACTGGATCCTTAACCCACTAAGTAAGGCCAGAGATCGAACCTGCCTCTTCATGGATACTAGTCAGATTCGTTTCCGCTGAGCCATGATGGGAACCCCTCAAAATGTAGTGACTTGACCACTTATTTGAGTGTTAGTAAAAAGTAGCAAATGGTATTTTTTTAAATACTAAAACAAAACAAGTAAAACTGGTTATAACGTCAATTCATAGCCATGCTTTCTTAAAATGGCAGGTTTGAGAGGCAGATAAATCAGGTTCTACTTGCAGTTCTGCCTTCACTGTTCTCACAAGTAAAATGAGAATAATATGGGCTTCCTAGACCACCATAAAGATTAACGAAGATTATACATGTTTAGCAAGTTGAAAGCACTCATTTAAGGAGAGCTATGGTGGAGAGTTCTCGCTGTGGTGCAGTGGTTAACGAATCTGACTAGGAACCATGAGGTTGCAGGTTCGATCCCTGGCCTTGCTCAGTGGGTTAAGGATCCAGTGTTGCCGTGAGCTGTGGTGTAGCTTGCAGACACGGCCTGGATCCAGTGTTGCTGTGGGTGTGGTGTAGGCCAGCGGCTACAGCTCCGATTGGACCCCTAGCCTGGGAACCTCCATGTGCCGAGGGAGCAGAACCAGAAAAGGCAAAAAAAGAAAAAAATTAAAAAATAAATAAAAATTAAAAAATAAGGATAGCTATGGTGATCAGTGTTATTTTGTCTACATTGGCTGAATATTCCATAAAATGGGAAAATATTAAGTGTTTGCTCAAATAGTATCAATTATTTATAGCAATGGATGCTCTTTTAAACAATGAGGCAAATACGCAAAGTAGCTTTGTGGTGAATAAATCCCTAGGCTAGGAATCAATTAATTTAGTTCTAGTTTCAGGTTTTTGGTTTTTTGGATCTTTTTTTTTTTTTTTTTGGCTTTTTAGGGCCACACCTGCGGCATATGGAGGTTCCCAGGCTAGGGGTAGAATTGGAACTACAGTTGCTGGCCACAGCCATACCAGATAAGAGCGGTGTCTGCGACCTACACCACAGCTTCATGCCAACACCGGATCCTTAACCCACTGAGCAAGGCCAGGGATCGAACCAGCATGCTCATGGATACTAGTTGGGTTTGTTAACCACTGAGCCACAAAGGGAACTCCTGATATCTTTTTGTAATTATAGAAATGTAAGGTAGTAATTTGATACCCCCAGCATTAGACATTTCCCCCATAAACACTTGTCCAATTAAAAACATTCGTCAAATATAAAAGGGACAAGCATTAGAATATATCTTTTCTCAAAAATGACAAAAAACCCAAAACATTGCATTATCTCAAAAGAAAATGCAGCCAATGTATCTTCCTGTAAGGAGAAATAAGGAATAAAGAGCAATGAGAGCTTCTTACCTTTACCGAAGATACAATTATATATGGAAAAACTCAGGAAAATCATGTCTTTGAGTCAGGGAAGTTTTGTAGTAAGCTCATTATAATTTTTCATCTCATGTTCCTTAGAGGGCTGGCAGTTAGTATTTTCTGGAGGGTTTCTTTCTCCCTTTGCATATTTATGGATATTTCCGTCCGTAATGAATACACGCATGCATATTTTCCTTGTTAAAAGTGCTCCCTGTCCTTTACAAAGCCTCTCCCACCAGGCTTCAGGCAGAACTGGGATGTAGAAATGGTTCACCTCCAGTCCTTACTGCCCCTTTTAACACAGAAAAGAGAATCCCCCCCAGATGGCTCTGCAATCCTTACTTCCTTTTCCTTTCCCCAATCAAAGGCTGATTTCATAGAAACGGAGAATAGGAGACTGGCTGCCAGAGGCTACAGGAAGGAGGAAGTGAAGTGACCTAGGTCAAAACACATTTTTTACGTTATAAGAAGGAGTTCTAAGGGTCTATGGGACCCCCTGATGACCGCGGTCTTTACTAAGGTGCTGCACACTTGAAAGCTGCTGAAAGCAGATCTGAAGCCTTCTCACCGCCCCCCCACCCCCCGCCCAGGCACACATGCGTGCGAGCACACGCGCACACACCCCGGCGAGCACACGCGCACACACGCACACACGCACACACGCACTGCGAGCACACGCGCACACACGCACACACCCCGGCGAGCACACTCGCACACACGCGCACGCGCACACCCCGGCGAGCACACTCGCATACACGCGCACACCCCGGCGAGCACACGCGCGGCGCGCGCACACACACACACACACGCACTGCGACTCTGTGAAGGGACCCGTGTGTTCCTCACTTTGATCTTGGTAACCATCCTGCAATGAACTCGTGTATCAAATCATTACATTGTGTACTTTACATAGATCCAATCATATTTGCTGATTATGTCTCAATAAAGTTTAAAATAAAGCTGCAGAGAAAAGGATAGACTTGTAGTCATTTTTCACTTTGGTGTGAATTCAAGGTAATAGGTTATATTCCCTGAGAGTGTCTGTATCCTATTTCATTGCAGAAATAAAAGCTTTGTCTCTTTGATGATGACATCTGAGGTCTCAAATTCCAGGCATAAGAAAAATGTGTATGGCGAGACTCATGAGATTGTCCTGACCTTTGTGGGGGTGAGAGGAGGACAGCCAACCCCACATGATATCACTGCACATGTAGCCCAGTACAGCCCTATCCAGCCTGTGCTTGCGTGTGACCAAAAGCTGAATCGCCCCAACATCTGGAGGGAGTTTACTTTTTTTCTTCTCCTTCATATTTGGTGAGGACACCTCTACAGAGAATGTCATTAGGATCTTAGAATTTGGGAACTAAAATTCATCAAAACTAGAGGTCGACTTTTTTCTCCTGTCCCATGCTATCTATTCATAGACACAAATCGCCTTAGCAATAAAATCTCTCAAGAGAGTGGGGATAGGCATCCTTTGTTGGAGGCTCTGACCCAAATAAACTTCCTCAGTACAGAGATGGGAGAGGATGGGCAAGTTGGACCAGATCTAGGCTTGTGGACATCCTTATACAATGGGGGATCTTTTTTAAGAAAATGAATACACAATTACGAAGGAAACAATAGGTATACAAGCAAAGATCTACTTATAATGAGAAAAGGTATCATAGCACATTATGAATTTTAAAAAGCTGATAATTATTTTCATCTCCACCTCAAAAAGCCATAAGATTTTAATATGAAATATTATAAATCAAAGTTTTTAAAATTCACATTTCAACTGAATTGAATTTTATTTAATTTTTAAATTATATTTATTTTTTTACATAATGTTTTTTTTTTCATTATAGCTAGTTTACAATGTTCTGTCAATTTTCTACTGTACAACATAGTGACCCAGTTACATATACAAGTGTATATATTTTTTCTCACATTATCATGCTCCATCATAAGTGACTAGACATAGTTCTCGGGGCTACACAGCAGGATCTCATTGCTGATCCATTCCAAAGGCAATAGTCTGCATCTATTAACCCCAAGCTCCCAGTCCATCCCATTTCCTCCCCTCCCCCTTGGCAAGCACCAGTCTATTCTCCAAGTCCATGATTTTCTTTCCTGTGCAATGGTTCATTTGTGCCATATATTAGGTTCCAGATATAAGTAATATATGGTATTTGTCTTTCTCTTTCTGACTTACTTCACTCAGTATGAGAGTCTCTAGTTCCATCCCATTTTTTAATTATATTTCAATCAAGATCGTTAGCGTATTGATCAGAAGCTAAGATTCAGACAAATCACTCTACGCAGCTAACATGGTACCCTGAGGTACCCACACAAAAACCCTGAGGACTCCACACAAAAACTACTGTAACTGATAAATGAATTCAGCAAAGTAGTAGGATACAAGATTAACATTCAGAAATTAGTTGCATTTATGTATACTAACGATAGAATATTTAAAAGGCAATTAAAAATTACCTTTTAGAATCACACCCTAAGAAATTAAATACCTAGGAATAAACATGACCAAGGAGGTGAAAGACTAATATGCAAGAACTATGAAACATTAATCAAGGAAATTAAAGAGGATCCAAAGAAATGGAAAGATATTCCATGCTCCTGGGTTGGAAAAATTAATATTGTAAAAATGGTCATACTAACTACCTAAAGCAATCTACACATTTAATGCAATCCCTGTCAAATTACCACAACATATTTCACAGAACTAGGGCAAATAATTCAAAAACTTATATGGAACCATAAAAGACTCAGGAATGCCAAAGTAATCCTGAGGGGAAAAAAAACAAAGAAGGAGGCATAACTCTCCCAGACTTCAGACAACATTACAAAGCTACAGTAATCAAGACGGTGTGGTGCTGATTCAAAAAAGAGACATACAGATCAATGAAAAAGAACAGCGAACCCAGAAATAAACCCAGACATCTACAGTCAATTAATCTTTGACAAAGGAGGCAAGAATATAAAATGGGAAAAAGACAGTCTCTTCAACAAGTGGTGCTGGGAAAACAACAGCTGCATATAAATAAGTGAAACTAGAACACACCCTTACACCATGCACAAAAATAAACTCAAAATGGCTTTAATACTTAAACATAAGATGTATGTTTAAACATCTGTCATAGAAGAGAATACAGGCAAAACATTCTCTGATGTAAACCATACAAATGTTTTCTTAGGACAGTCTCCCAAAGCAATAGAAATAAAAATCATATATAAACAAATGGGACCTAATAAAATGTACACGCTTTTGCATAGCAAAGGAAACCACAAAAACACCCCAAAAAGACAACCAAGCGAATGGGAGAAAATAGTTGCAAATAATGTGACCAACAAAGGCTTAATCTCCAAAATATACATACAACTCAAACAATTCAACAACAACAACAACAAAAAAAAAACAGCTGAAAAAATGGGCAGAAGAACTAAAGAGACATTTGCCAGCAGGCACATGAAAAAATGTTCAACATCACTAATTATCAGAGAAACGTAAATCAAAACTACAATGAGGTACCAGCTCACACCAGTCAGAATGGCCATCATGAATAATTTTACAAATAACCTGGGAGAAAAAAGAATCCTCCTACACTGTTGGTGGGAATGTAAATTGGTACAACCGCTATGGAAAACAGTATGAAAGTTCTGCAGAAAACTAAATATACAACTGCCATATGAGTTAGCAATCCTACTTCTGGGCATATATCCAGACAAAACTACAGCTCAAAAAGATACATGCACCCGCATGTTCACTGCAGCACTATTTACAGTAGCCAAGGCATAGAAACAACCTAAACAACCATCAACAGCTGAATGGATTCAGAAGATGTGGGATATATGGAATACTACTCAGCAATGAAAAGAACAAAAACAATGCCATTTCCAGTAACATGGATGCAATCAGAGAGTTTCATACTTAGGTTAAGTTAGAAAGAGAAAGACAAAAACAATATGATATTATTTATATGTAGAAGCTAAAATATTGCATAAATGAACCTATTTACAAAATAGAAACAGACTCACAGACAGAGAAGAGACCTGTGACTGCCAAGGAGGATGGAGGAAAGGGACTGAGACGGACTGGGTGTTTGGGGTTAGTAGACGCAAACTATTACATTTAGAATGTATGAGCAGGAGTTCCCGTCGTGGCGCAGTGGTTAACGAATCCGACTAGGAACCATGAGGTTGCGGGTTCGGTCCCTGCCCTTGCTCAGTGGGTTAAGGATCCGGCGTTGCCGTGAGCTGTGGTGTAGGTTGCAGACACAGCTCGGATCCTGCGTTGCTGTGGCTCTGGCGTAGGCCAGTGGCTATAGCTCCGATTGGACCCCTAGCCTGGGAACCTCCATATGCCGCAGGAGCGGCCCAAGAAATAGCAAAAAGACAAAAAAAAAAAAAAGAAAGAAAGAATGTATGAGCAATGAGGGCCTACTCTATAGCACAGGGAACTACATCCAGTCTCTTAGGATAGACCATGATGGAAAATAATATAAGAAAGGAAATACATACATATGTGTATAACTGGGCCACTTTGCAGAAATTGGCACAACATTGTAAATCAACTATACTTTAATAAAAAAATTCAACTAAAAAAGATTCAGACAAATATCTTTAGCCAAAAATATAGAAGATAATTGATAGAAAATGCAATAAATAAAAAATCAAAAACTGTTGCAACTGAACCTGAATCTCTAAGGATGGGGCCTGGCATCCATATTTTTACCCTGGTGATTCTAAAATGTGAGGAGTTCTCTTGTGGTGCAATGGGTTAAAGATCTGGTGTTGTCTCTGCAGTGGCTTAGGTTGCTGCCGTGGCATGGGTTCGATCCCTGGCTGAAAGGTACAGCCAAAAAATAAGGAAAGAAAAAATAAAAGCGCAGATACAATGGAAAACCACTAGCCTGCAGGAAATAATGTGCTCACTTCCCTGCTCCAAGTCCTCTAATGGGATAAAACCCTAACACCTTACCGTAGACCAGAAAGCCCTGTGTGATCTAATGCCTCTCTGTATCTCCGAGCTCATCCCCACCACACTGCTCTCTATATTCCAGCCACGCTGACTGTATTAGTTATCTACTGCTGCATTACAAATCACCCTAAAACTTAAAGGCTGAACACAAGGAAGTTTTATTATCTAACGGTACCAGGAACCCAAATACAGTTTAGATGGTACCTCTGGTTCAAGGTCTGTCCCAAAGCTGTCATCATGATGTTGGTCATGACAACAGCCTCATCCAAAGGCTCAACTCAGGGAGGATTTGCTTATTTGGAGGATTTGCAAACTCTCTCACGTGGACCTCTATTCCTTACAGGCTCTTCGTCTGAAGGCCTCAGTGCCTCCGTGCAGGCTATAGGCCAGAGGCCTCCCTCAGTTTCCTGTCACAAGAACCATTCCATAGGGCAACTTATGGCAGCTTTCTTCCTCGGAATGAGTGTGTTGGGGATCCTCAAGCCCACGTCCACATTCAGAGGTAAGCTGGAAGAACTCATGGGGAGACATATGGGCACACCTCGAGATTTTGGGGACTTGCTTCTGGGCCCTAATAATTAAGTGAATATCATAGTACAGTGAGTCACAAAACTTTTGTTTTCTCAGTGCATGTAAAAGTTATAATTACACTATACTGTAGTCTATTAAATGTGCAATAGCACTATGCCTAAAGGAACAGTGTATTTACCTTAATTAAAAACACTTCATTGCTAAAAATTGCTAAGCATCATCTGAGCCTTCAGTGAATCTTAATATTTTTGTTGGTAGACGGTCTTACCTGGATGTTGATGGCTGCTGACCCATCAACAGCCTTCAGCTAGTGGTTGCTCAAGGCTGGAGTGGCTGTGGCATCTTCTTAAGACAACCGTAAAGTTAGCCGCATTCACTGACTCTTCCTTTCACAAATGACTTCTCTGTAGCATGAAGCATCGTTTGATAGCATTTTACCCACAGTAGAACTTTCAAAACTGGGGTCAACCCTCTCAAACTCTGCCCTTGCCTTATTAACTAAGTTTATGTAGCATTCTAAATCTTTTGTTGTCATTTTTGTAATTGCCACAGTATCTTGACCAGGAGTAAATTCCATCTTGAGAAACCACTTGCTTGGCTCATCCACAGGAAGTAACTTCTCATCCATTAAAGTTTTAACATGAAATTCCCGCAATTCAGTGTCATCTTTAGGGTCCACTTCTAATCCTA
Source organism: Phacochoerus africanus (assembly GCF_016906955.1). Taxonomy (NCBI): domain Eukaryota; kingdom Metazoa; phylum Chordata; class Mammalia; order Artiodactyla; family Suidae; genus Phacochoerus; species Phacochoerus africanus. The sequence goes on from NC_062550.1 coordinate 108,138,280, forward strand.
GTTTTCTTGCTAGTTTCTCCATATGGGTAGTTACCTTCTCCACTGAAGTACTGAACCCCTCAAAGTCTTCCATGAGGATTGGAATCAACTTCTTCCAAACTCTTGTTAATATTGATATTTTGACCACTTCTCATGAGTTATGAATGTTCTTAATGGCTTCTCGAATCGTGACTCCTTTCCAGAAGGTTTTCGATTTACTTTGTGTGATTCAGAGGAATCACCCTCTACGGCAACTGTAGCCTTAGGATATTGATCTCATTAGACATCTCCATCAGAGCGCCTGGGTAACCGGGTGCATTGTCCATGGGCAGTGATCATTTGAAAGGAATCTCTTCCCAAGGCAGTGGTTCTCAAACGTGGTCTTAATACATTCAGTACATCATGTTGTAAGCAGATGTGCCGTCATCCGTGCTTTGTGGTTCCACTCACAGAGCACAGGCGGAGGAGATGTAACGTGGTTCTTCAGGGTCCTAGGATCTGGGGAATGTCAATGAGCACCGGCTTCAACTTCAGGTCACCAGCTGCATTCGCCTCAGCCTGTCCTTTGAAGCTGTGACGACAGGCATTGACTTCCTCCGGCCGTGAAAGTCATAGATGGCATCATCTCCCAAAATAAGATTCTTCAGTCTACAGTAAAAAATTCTGCTGTTTAGTGTATCATTTTCATGAATTATCTCACATAGATCCTCTGGATAAGTTGCTGCAGCTCCTCTATCAGCACTTGCTGCTTTGCTTTGCATTTTTATGTTATGGGGGGAGTTGACTTCTTTCCTCAAACCTCAGGAATAACCTCTGCTAAATTCAGATTGTTCTTCTGCAGCTTCCTCACCTCTCTCAGCCTTCACAGAACTGAAGAAAGTTAGGGTCCTGCTCTGAATGGGCTTTGGCTTAAGGAAATGTTGTGGCTGGTTCAACTTTTTTGTCCGGATGACTAAAACTTTGCCCGTATCAGCAATTAGTCTGTTTCACTTTCTCATCATTTGTGAGTTCTTTGCAACAGCGCTTTTAATTTCCTTCAAGAACTTTTCCTTTGCATTTACAGCTTAGCTAACTGGTGCCAGAGGCCTAGCTTTCAGCATGTCTTGGCTTTCAATGTGCCTTCCTCACTGAGCTTAATCATTTGTAGTTTTTTGTTTGTTTATTTTGTTTTTGTTTTTAGGGCTGTACCTGCAACATATGAAGGTTCGCAGGCTAGGGGTTGAAATGGAGCCATAGCTGACAGCCGGCACCACAGCCACAGCAATGCCAGATCTGAGCCATGTCTGCAACCTGCACCACAGCTCATGGCAACGCTGGGTCCTTAACCCACTGAGCAAAGCCAGGGATCGAACCTGCGGCCTCATGGACGCTAGTCAGATTCGTTTCCACTGAGCCATGGCAGGAACTCCCTTTTCTAGTTTCTGATTTAAAGGGAAAGATGTATTCCTCTTGGTTCACTTGAACACTTAGGGGCTGTGGTGGGATTACTACTGGCCTAATTTCAATTCTGTTGTGTCTCACGGAATAGGGAGGCCTGGAGACAGGGAGGATGGTAGAGGAACAGCCCGTTGGTGAAGCAGTCAGAACACATTTACCATCTTATATGGGCGAGGTAGATGGCAGCGCAAAATAATTACAATAGCAACACCAAAGATAACTGACCCGAGATCATCATAACAAACATAATAATAATGAGAAAGTTTGGAAAGTTTTGAGATGACTAAACGGTGACACGGAGACGTGAAGTGAAGGCGTGCTGCTGGAAGAAATGGCACCAGGGGACTTGCTCAACACAGGGGTGCCACAAACCTTCATTTGTTTAAAAAAAAAAAATGCACTATCTTCAAAGTGCAACAAAGTGAGAGCAATAAAACCAAGTGCAACAAAAGGACACACAGCCAGGGTATAAAGGAAAAGGCACAAGCAGAGTCCGGAAGAATTCATTTGTAGGCTCTGCTATGTTTTCGCCCCACAAGGGATCACGCAGATCGCGCTCTTCTCCCAGCGAGAAAATGCAGACTGTGTCAATGTTTCTGCCCGAAGAAGCCCATTAAAGACTGAGCACCCAAAGATTTTATGGGGGGGCAGGCCACACAGGCACCCCATGCCTAGTGCACCCCCAAATTCCAGGCTCTCGGGAGGAAAGCACATTATTTGCATGAACAGCTCAGGTACAGTGAGCCGCCCTTAAAAATTAGGGAAAATTTTATATCAGTGCAGGGGACTGTTTATCAGCCAAGTTCCCAGATGTCAGCCAAAGGCCAGTCTTACGGGCTGGTTTTTCTATGGACAGTAGTCTCAGGCCTGCCATGTTAACTTTTTTCTGCATAGTGAGAAAACAAGAGAGCAGGAAAAAAGTATCCAAGACAGAGCCACCATTATTTGCCACCTAATATTGGCATTCCAGCACCTCTGGCACATTCTATTTATTAGAGGCTAGTTACTACATTCAGCCCACACTCAAGGGGAAAGAATTTCATGAAAGCGTGAATTCCAGGAGCTAGAGATCACTGAGAACCACTAGAGGCTGCCTTACACACTGGCCTACTTTTTATTCCTCAGACACCCCAGGATCATTTCTGCCTCAAAGCCTTTAAATGTAATGCTTGCCTCTCTGGTATTTCTTTCCTCACTTTACTTAGGTTTCTGTTTAAATATCCCTTTCTGAGGGAACCCTTCCCTGATTATCCAAGCTGAAACAGCATACATGCCTCCCTAACAATTTTTATCTTTTATCTTGCTACATTTTTCTTTTTTCTTTTTCTTTTCTTTTCTTTTTTTCTTTTAAGGGCCTCCCTTGAAGCATATGGAAGTTCCCAGGCTAGGGGTCGAATCAGAGCTACAGCTGCTGGCCTATGCCACAGCCGCTGCCCTATGCCACAGTCATAGCAATGCCAGATCTGAGCAGCATCTGGGACCTACAGCACAGCTCATGGCAATGCCGGGTCCTTAACCCACTGAGTGAGGCCAGGGATCAAATGTGCATGCTCGTGGATATTAGTTGGGCCCTTAACCAGCTGAGCCACAATGGGAACTCCCTATATTTTTCTTTATAACAGTTACCATTATGGGTTTATTTGCAATTATGTATTCATTTGTTGGCATAGTTGTACAAATTGGGTGACAGTAATAATCTCGTCTGCTCTATTTACTGTTTATACAAAGATATAGCAACAGCTGACACATAGTTAATGCTTAAAATTCATTAAATGGATAAATGAGCGGAATTCCAGATTACACAAAAGTTACACTTCTTAATGGAAATAAATGTAGCTTATACATCAGTCTCTTATGACTTTGTTTAGTGTGAGTCTATATCCAAAAGAGGGTTCAACTCCAGCTAAATGAAATATTGAGTTCCTAGAGTTGAGGACCAATCCTTTACCAAACTACCTTACTGAGATAATACCACCCTAAAGATAGGCCTAATCCCCCAGCCACGTACTGAGACGGTACTTCTGTCTCATCAGTAAGCTCATGATGTACCCCTCTTCCACAAATAGTTACTAAGGGTTCACCTGTGTTGAGCGCTATGCCAGAAAATAATCCAAGTGTGAACAAGACAATCTCTGCCATCAAGAAGTTTATAGTCTAGTAAAGAGTCTTAGACTAATCAAGATATAATTCAGAAAATATATATAGAACATTTCAAAAAGATATACCAGTAAAGGCGATACTAAATATAGCTCTTAGGGAGCTCCCATCATGGCTCAGTGGTAACGAACCTGACTAACATCCATGAGGATGCAGGTTTGATCCCTGGCCTAACTAAGTTGGTTACAGATCCGGCACTGCCGTGAGCTGTGATGCAGGTTGCATATGAGTCTCAGACACCGCGTTGCTGTGGCTGTGACATAGGCCAAGAGCTGTATCTCTGATTTGACCCCTGGCTTGGGAACTTCCATATGCTGCAGGTGCGGCTCTAAAAAGAAAATAAAAAGCTCTTAAATGTGGAGCAAAAAATCACTAAGGCTTATTCTAACATTCAATATTTAGGTGAAATAAGTAACATACTGTTAATAACTGTTGCTAAGAGCTGCATTTATGGAGTACTCTTTTCTGGTCACCATGCTGTGAGGATAGGCAGAGAATCTAATTCAACCATGGTTCTTGGTAGCCAGCAACCGAAGCTAATTCTAAACTAATCACACTATAAAAGAGTTCAGTCAAAGGCTATTGGTTACTCATGGCCTTGCCTGAAAATGTGAAGACATCAGGCTTTCAGCTATATTTTTAGGAGTAGTGACATGGAACTGGGCTGATGAAAAGCTCCTGTCACAATCACAAAGCACTAGACGGTACAGTTTGGACTGATGCCGCTTCCATACTGGAACCAGTTTTCATGCAGCCAGTGCTGCCCGTACCTACATCATTTCTGTATCAGAACGCTGACATAGCCACCACTGCAACCACTGCCACTTGCTGCTGTGCCTCTAGAGAGATCTCCCAGCCCCTTCCCACTTGTGCCATCAGCTCCTGCACCAAAACTTAATTACAGCTGAATGATGAAGCCCCAGATGACCTACTTACGCTCTTGCTGCAAGGAAGCCCGGGATACCAAGACCTGAACACTTACAACACTTAGAGGGTCCTCATCCCATCCTAGCCTCCCCGGAACTCATACACGGAACTCATCAATGTCTATGACAGAAAAGTTTGGATGCTGAGAAGCCTTAAAAGAACGACAGCATTTCACTCGCTCCTCACAACAACTCTGGACATGGGTATAATTTTCCAAAACATCAGAGTGGAGGAAATGCTTTACCCAACATCACACAGTTAATGAGGGGCAATGTTGCTAATAAACCTAAGGTGTGCTTGGCTCCAAAGCCATACTCGCAAAAAAGCAAAATTCTATACTCCCACATCTCTGGAGGAGTTATTTCCTGGAAGTGTTCTGTAAGCCTTGTGCTGATTAGCAGTAAACATTCCCTAAACATATGTCACCTTCTTGTCTGGGATGCTAATGTTACTGACAAACCAAACACAGAACATATTTCTTTGCAAATAACTTCTAGGAGTAATGACAGACTTGTTCTGGATTATATGCATAGAATTATACGGACTCCATTATGGCAAAAAGGCACGGATGTTACCTCAATTGGCATGATTACAGTGTAACCATGATTTATATTTGTTTTTATTTATTTATTTGTCTTTTTAGGGCTGTACCCGTGGCATAAGACAGTTCCTAAGCTGGGGTCAAACTGGAGCTACAGCTGCTGACCTACGCCACAGTCAGCAAAGCCAGACCCAAGCCATGTCTGCAAACTACACCACAGCTTACTGCAGTGCTGGATCCTTAACCCACCAAGCGGGTCCAGGGATCGAACTTGCATCTTCATGGATACTAGTCAGGTTCACTACCACTGAGCTACAATGGGAACGCCCTATTTTTTAATTTCATACAGGAGTTCCCTGGTGGTATAGTGATTAGACTTGGTGTCTTCACCACTGCAGCCTGCCAGGGTTCAATCTCTGGTCTGGGAACAAAGATCCTACATCAGGTAGCTGCACACCTCTACCAAATAAACAAATAAATGCAAAAATACAAAAAATAAAATCAAGCAAGAAATAAGGATACAAAAGTTATTTGAAAAAGAGCCAAGTAAATATGAAACATAGTTGTTGCAATAAAAACCAGTGAATGAGTTAATTAGCAGATTACACATAGCAGAAAAAAATTTAGTAAACTGGAATATTGGAAAACACAGCATAGGAGATGGAAACATGAGAGGGTAGGAAATATACAGTATAAGGTACATATATACAGTAGAAGGTCTGACTGAGATTTCAGAAGATGAGAATAAAGAGACTAAGGGGAGGTGATATTTGAAGAGGTAATGGCTGAGAATTTTCCAGAAAATGAAAAATATAACTTCACTCATGCAGAATGCACAGTATGAACTAAACAGGATAAATTAAAAATCCTTGTGTAATGAAACTACAGAACATCAAGGGCAAAAAGATGATCTTCGAAGCCCTAAGAGGCAAAGATAACTTCCAAATAAATGACAAACTGACAGCAGACATCATGGCAATAAAATGAAAGTCGAAACACAATAGAATAAGATTTTTGAAATATCGTGAGCAAATGACTACTACCTTAGAAATGTGCACCAAGAAAAATTCTCTTTCAAGAATGAGGGTGAGATAAACCCAAAGATAGTAAAAACTAGGAGAGGATTTATTTTCAACAGGCCTACACCAAAGGAATTTTTAAAGGATATTCTTTAGAAAGAAGATCCCAGAAGGAAAGTTTGGGATGCAAGTGGGAATGACAAACAAAGAAATTATAAGCATCTAGATAAATCTAAATACTGTCTGTTAAAAACAAAAACAAATATTATTACCAAATTCATAAAGTGTTTTTTTGTTTTTTGTTTTGTCTTTTGACTTTTAGAGCTGCACTCAAAGCATATACAGGTTCCCAGGCTAGGGGTCTAATCCGAGCTGTTGCTGCCAGCCTATGCCAGAGCCACAGCAATGCCAGATCTGAGCCGCGTCTTTGACATACAACACAGCTCACAGCAACGTCGGATCCTTATCCACTGAGCAAGGCCATGGATCAAACCCGAAACCTCATGGTTCCTAGTCGGATTCGTTTCCACAGAGCCAAGATGGGAACTCCTGTTTTTCTAAGATTCTTATATTTCTGCAAATGTTAACCTTCCGCATACTCATAGTACAATGATCAAAACCAGGAAATTAACATGGATATACAAACTAACTGATTTACAGACTTTATTCAATTTTCGCCAAATTATACTGGTTATATCCTTTTTCTAGTCCAAGATCACACATTGCATGGAGTGGGCTTGCAACTACTTCAACCGATAGAATACTACAGAAGTGATGGCATGAAACAAGTGGAAGGAACATAGATTCTGCCTCTCAATGGGAAGTGCTAGGGAATTTACAACCATATTTTTAAACCACCCCAAAGAAGGACTCAAGTATAGCTAAGACATTCCTGAAAAATAGAATAATAAACTGGGGAAATTTTAATTATCAATTATCAATATTATTACAAAACCATTAATTAAGACAATATGATATTGGTTTAGGAATAGACAACTGATGGAATGAAAAGAAGAACTTAGAAACTAGACCCATATACAGATATGTTCTTGACATATTACGAGGGCGATATTGCCATTTCCTGAGAAGTGGACAAAGTCGTCCATGAGTCGTACTGAGGTAATTGGCAATCCAAATGGCAAAAATGTGCAAAAATGTGATTGGATCACGCCGCAGACACAAGTTAATTATAGATTAAAATTTTGAGAGGGAAGGGCACAAACTTGGAGTGTTTAAGGCTTTGGATAAAAATACTTCGAGGGCATCTCGGTCCCCGTCTCTTCAGCAGAGGCCTGGCTGCATTCCTGTTCTTCAGCGTTCACGAGTCATCCACATATCCTCAAAATAAACCCCACCCTTTTTTTGCTTTTTGCTACACCTGGCTGTGGTTTCTGCTGCTTGTACAAGGTGCTTAAGGTAAGCTGGCAGGAGGAGGGGCCAAAGATTTCTCCATCACCGGGAGCTCCCTTCGTGGCTCAGGGGTTAATGAACCTGACTAGGATCCATGAGGATGCAGGTTGGATCTCTGGCCTTGCTCAGTGGGTTAGGGATCCTGAGTTGCTGTGGCTGGGGCGTAGGCTGGCGGCTGTAGCTCCAATTTGACCCCTAGCATGGGAACTTCCATATGCCATGGGTGTGGCCCTAAAAAGGAAAAAAAAAAAAAAAAGATTTACCAAGCACTTATTTCACGCCTTGCACCATCCAAGTGCCTCCCATGTATTATTTATTCATTTAATCCACACAAACAAGGCAATGAGGCAGTTACTGACTACCCCATCTTACAGGCGGATACACAGAGGCAAGAGAAGTGAAGGAATTTGCTCAAGGTCACAGGGTTAATAAGCAGCACAGCCAGGACTGTAATCTGACATTCTAGCTCCAGATCCCAACGAAGGTTGTGAACCTTGGTCTCTCTGGCTCTGTGTTCTTTTTTTTTTCTTTTCTTTTCTTTTCTTTTTCTTTTTAGGGCCATACGCACAGCATATAGAAATTCCCAGGCTAGAGGTCGAATTGGAGCTGCAGCTGCCGGCCTACACCACAGCCACATGCTAGATCTGAGCCACATCTGCAACCTAGATGGCAGCTGGAGGCAACGCTGGATCCTTTAACCCACTGAACGAGGCCAGGGATCCAACTGGCGTCCTCAGGGATACTAGTCAGGCTCTTAACCCACTGAGTCGCAACAGGAACTCCCTCTGGCTCTGTATTCTCCACCTCCGGGTGGTGCAGGGAAGACCAGAGTACCACAAGAACTTGCTTTGTGTGATTGTTTTATTTGTGACCAGGCCAACCCTCTGCCCTGAGATACTGCAGGGCCTCCCAGAGGCACTCCCTTCTGGCACAGATTTGGCAAAGGTGGTTCTGGGACCAGACTCGACCTCTTTGGTGCATACACCTGTGCCTACAAATTCTAGCAGCAAACCCAGAGGGAAGCCTGTATCCCCCACCTCCTTCTCTACCCCAAGAACCCACAGCAGTCACGGCAGAGGGCAGGGAGACTCGGTCTGCCTTCTGTCTGTGTCCAGTCGCTCCCAACCACCAAAAGAACAGACGGTTTCAGGCCTGGAAGGCACGATTCTGCGCCCTTAGGCATACTTGGTTCACGGAAATCTCTACTGGGAGAAATTCTCTTCCAAGTCCGGCAGCCTGGCAGGTGCGGCACACGTAGGCTTTTGCACCTCAGGACTGCGCACGTCGTAAAAACAAGATTCTTTTCAGCTGCCACCTTCAGAGGCTCTGTTTTTGTCAGGGGCCACCAGGCCCTCCTTGCGACCTTTATCCTGCAGTCAGTTTCGCTTTCCCAAGAAGCTGTCCCCGAGGCACCGCCTGAAGCCCAGCTCAGACACTCTTTTGTTTATAAGTAAGATCTTTGAGGCTTTTGAATACAGTAACATTTTTGAACATAAAGTACTGGTTTCTAGAAACTGGAATTTCGCTTTGGGCGGGGGGCTGTCGGCGAAAGTCTCTCGGAACGAGCACAACCAGCAGAGACCTGCTTCTCTGGCAGTTCTTACAGCACATAAGCACCCGGAACGTGTTCCTGTTCCTTTACTGGAAAAACCAGCTGTTCACCCCTCTCCCCTCCCTACCAGACCAAATGCCGTGGAAACATTTATTCCGCCTGAGTAGCATCTCCGAAAGCAGTTCTCTTCCAACAGGATTTTAACCTGACAGGACAGAGGGATCGCTTCTGTCTCATTCTTGGAGCCCCCACCCCGCTTAGAACCAACACCTTGGTCACAAGAGGCCACCTCAGGAAGCAGTCATTACAGCTCTAGAACAGATGTGTCAAGAAACTAGTTACCATGTGCAGCTGAGCTGCACGGCCTAGGATGTTTAATCCCTGCCCCTGGGCTTCTTAAAACTTTTTTAAAAAGGGGTTCAGAAACAAAATATCCAAAACTTAGAAATAAGGCAAAGGAATGGCAGCACGTCTTTTCAATGCCAAGGATTATTTAACGATCTCTGGAAATACATCTTTGTTTGACTAACTACCTAGTGTTGATTAAAATCTCAGATTCTGTGCAGTTGCATCTTAACTTGTAGATGTTTTTCCTCTAGGAGAGATGTGATTTCTGTCTAATGGAAGAATTACCTCACATTATGATTTTATTGCCTTGTAGGATATTAACCAGTTTTACATCTAACCTAACAAACCTTATTCTAAAATTCTTTTTTGTAATGTCTTTATTTGTTTGTTTGTTTTGTCTTTTTCCCTTTTCTAGGGCCGTACCTACAGCATATGGAGGTTCCCAGGCTAGGGGTCTAACTGGAGCTATAGCTGCCGGCCTACACCACAGCCACAGCAACTCAGGATCCAAGCCGCATCTTTGACCTACACCACAGCTCATGGCAACGCCAGATCCTTAACCCACTGAGCGAGGCCAGGGGTCGAACCCGCAACCTCATGGTTCCTAGTCGGATTCGCTAACCACTGTGCCACGCTGGGAACTCCTGTGCTGTCTTTATTATTATCATTTTTTTCATTTTAGACCCTCATCCAAGGTATATGAAGTTCCCAGGTTAGGGGTCGAATCGGAGCTGCATCTGCCGGCCTATGTCACAGCAATGTCAGATCCGAGCTTCATGTGCGACCCACACCAGATCCTCAACGCACTGAGTGGGGCCAGGGATTGAACCCCCATCCTCATGGATAATAGTTGGGTTTGTTACTGCTGGGCCACAGCAGGAATTCTTGTGATGACTTTAAGTATCCAGTTATTTAAATGTTCTTTGAATCAGCTTTACCATCTTACTGATTTCTTCATTAATGATTTGAATAAATCTTCGATACATCTATTCTATGTATGAGAAACAAATTTTTATGTTTTTATTTTTATGTTTTTCTTTTTTAGGACCACACCTGTGCCATACGGAGGTTCCCAGGCTAGGGGTCCAATCGGAGCTACAGCTGCCGGCCTACACCACAGCCACAGCAATGCCAGATCTGAGCCTCGGCTGCAACCTACACCACAACTCATGGCAACAATGTATCTATGACCCACTGAGTGAGGCCAGGGATCGAACCCACATCCTCACAGACACTAATTAGACTTGTTTCCACCGTGCCATGAAGGGAACTCCCAAGAAACAAATTTTTAAATTTTTGAAAATATACTTTGCCCAAGAAAACTAAAGAGACAGAAGGTACCTTTTCTTTTTTTTTTTTGACAAGAGTAGTGGGTCTGGTTGGAGGGAGCATAGGTTGTACTCCCATCACTTCCTATCAAAATCACGGGGCTCCAGGTCCATTGCCCGAGCTGGCAGTCCCATTCGAGTCCCACCCCACTGGGAGAATGCTCCCAGCCCAGTAGTGCACCTGGGTGCTGGGACAAGGGGCAGGGGAAGCAGCAGCAACAGACTACAACCCCGGGAGACTAAAGTAGAGGAAAGGGAAGGACCAAAAGGAAAAAGGAAGCAGAAAAAAATGGAGAAGAAGGAGAAAGAAAATGAGATTGGGAAACAAGATCCGTGTCCCAGGGCCAGCAAAGGCCTGGGTGTGGCACGAATGACTGGAATCCAAACTCTTTGGAGGGAACTGAGGAACCCTGAAAATGAGCATAAGGACTCGAGAAGAGAATATCTCCTGTTCATTTAGGTGAGCCAACAAAGGTAAGGAGAAGCATGAAAGAAATGGATTTCAAGTGTGACTCATCAAAACTCCTAAGACAGAAATCACAAAGGAATATCAGAAATCTGTTAGAGCTCCGTGGTGGCTCCGCAAGTTGAGGATCCCACCTTGTCACTGCTGTGGCTTAGGTTGCTACTGTGGGCGGGTTCGATCCCTGGCCCAGGAACTTCCTCATGCTGCAGGCGCAGCCAAAAAGAAAAAAAGAAAAAGAAAAAGAAATTGGCTAATAGCTGAACATGAATAGAAATGTTTTGTGAATCCAGGCATAGCTTTATCCACGGCATATGCATTAAATAGTAATGTCTTCTTCGAGCACCCTTTTCCCGCTCCCCTGCAGCAGTGTGAAATAGCTCAAAATCTTTCGGGAAACATGTTTTCAACATAAAACCAAACCTGAATTGGAGTGAATCCCACTAGCTATCTGGTTGCTAAGCCAATGCTAAGCCAGGGACAGAGGAGGGACACGTGGATTTGCTCGCCTGCACGGAAGCGCAGGAAGAGGGCGGCAGGTATCAGAAGGAGAAGCAGACACTGCTCAGGTGTCTCCTGAACACAGTCGCCCAAAGTGACTTATGGTCACCAGTGAATGGGGTGCCCCAAATCATGTTTTAGATTGTGATGGAAAACTGTTGGAAGAAGCGGAGTCAACATAAGGAGAAAAGAGTCCCAGGGAGGAGCCCTCTTTATTATGCTCACTATGCGCGCCCCCCTCAAGTGTCTGCCATTCCTGCCTCCTCTGACGATGGACCTTTAGTAAGTCTCTGCTTGGTGGTGGCTAAAAATGAATGTGTGTGTGACAGAACTGACACCATAGAAGAAAGGTTCAGTGGCTTAAACACACCAAGAAAAAGACTAAGGTATCAAACCCACCAAAGAAATCAAACAGGACTTCAAAGGCATGGTTTAATTGAATTTGATTTAGTAAAACGATGGAAGTGACGCCTGGGAAAAAGGACCTTTGTCTACAAAGGAAAGTCCTCGGCATCGCTGAATTTAATACCCAGGTCATCAAATTTCTGTCCGGTAAACACTTGTCTACACAGGAAGCGGTTCTAATTCTATTTGAGGAATTTAGATCGTTGATGAATTTCAGAGACCACTACCTCTTCTGCTGATTCAAAAGATTCCGACTCCCCATCTGATAAAGCCCAGGGGTAGGGCAGGAGTGGGGAAGCAAAGCTTCAAAACAGGTAAAACTGCTTTTCTTCTTTGTTTCCGTGAAAGGAATTAGGTATTCAGCTTCAAATGCTGAATTCACTAACACAATTCTTTTCTTCCTCACCAGAAATAAGACAAACGATTTCAATCATTGTTTACTTCCTTTCCAGAGAAAGGGCCTGGCCATCCTCGTCAGCTCAACGAACTACGAATATCTCCTCGGGAAGAATGGGAGGCAGAAGTGCTAGTGGTTAAATGCCCGCGGACGCTGGGCTCTCAGAGCTCACAGCTGATCGCGTAGTCACTGTTTGCAATTTACTGCTGGCATCTACTGGCATTTGGCACAACGCTAAGGGCTACCCTTGGGAGTCAGCGCTGATGCCCTCCAGATGACTCACTTCTCCAATCACCTAAGCAAGTGAAGTGAGTTTTATCTGCCAGCATGAATTATGCCACCAGGGAAAGTCACGAATCCATGTTGTTAAACCAACTCGAGTGCTCCACCTTCTGCCTCATTCGGATTAGCTTCAGGGATTTAAAAAAAAAAAAAAAAAATAGCAGGCTGTCGTCAAGGGCCAGATACCTACACCTTTGGCTGCAAAGACAACAGGTAATCGTCTCAGTGGAGAGCTGCCTAAATCAGCACCACCCACCCAAAGAGCTCAACAGCTTAAAAAAAAGAATCTTGACATTTTGGTTCACGCCTCCTGGCCTTTGTGGGCTCACCAGTCTGCTAGTTGTTTTCTTATTGTGCCTGGACACGCCCGTTCAAGGTCGTAACCTCTGCTTCCGATTCTTCCTCTCGCTGGATACAGGCTTCTATTTCCCTTTCCTGGTCAATGCGAGCGAACTGTCCACAGGGCACATCCTTTTCTTTCGCCAAATGGCTTTTACACCCCACACCCGCGTGCACATGTGTGTGCACACATACACATTCCTGTGATTAGAATGGCAAAGAGGCTGTCCGCAGAGAAGGCCCAGAACGGAAAAGGGAGGACGCATCAGAGGCGTGTGACGTAACAAGAGCCTGCTCTTTCCTTAACTCGCTATTGGCAGGTGGCCATCCCGCTCTGAAACCGAGTGGAACGCAGACACTTCAGGGCTCTTCTGGGGGCCACAGGGGTGGGGCTTCGAGAATCGGCAGAAGGGAAGGAGCAGCCCCCTGGAGAGAAGCATCCCTAAGAAAAAGGAACAGAGGTCAAAGCTGTGGGAGAAGGGCCATTCTGGGTATTATGCGGTGTCTCTGCCAAGGGATCAGGCCTCTTCGACTCCGTCTGCACAGGATGGGGTGGGGATGACAGCAGAGAGAAACAAAGTGAAAGCTGTTCCTTCACGAAACACAGTGGGACAGCAGTACTGTGCTGATGGGTTCCCAAGGGAGGAAGAGAAAATTCCGCACGTTGTTGGCACTGCCAGGGCTTCTCTGTACTGGAAGCTCAAGTGTGAAGAGACAGGCGTACCCGGCAGGCACAGCCAGTGGGAGTGACCGCCGCGACTGCAGACCAGTTCTGCCCAGAGAAGGAGTCGGGCTGGGCAAGAGGTTGAAGACAAAATGGCCTTTCCTGTGGGCGAACTCGCCAGCCTTGTTTGAGGAGCATGGGAGAGACATACCCTGGGGACCTTCACATCTGTCTGGGCCGTGTTACCTAGAGCCAGCGAGACCAGGGCCACAGACGCCGGTTACAAGTGCAGTGGTACATGACTGACACTTAACTCCTCCGCTTTCAAAGGACAGAGGAGATCCGCGTTACCTGGAGGCAGCTCCTGAAATGCTGGGGCACCAGGGGGAGCAAAACTGGAATGTGTCGCAGCACTGGGGGGCTGCTGACCCACTGAAGACGTCACTGAGACTAGGAACAGAACTACTGGTAATTTTATCACTTCCCTGAAGGAACTGAACTAGCGATTCGTCTACTAAACTAGGTATTAGTCTACAAACAATTCTGGTTGAAAAAGTCTTCACGTTTAATTTCCATCACTCTTTGCATGTTCGTTCCTCCGAGACTTAGTTCGTACTCGAGTTCAAGGCGCACGTCTCAAAGAGCTCGTTTCTGGAGCAGTTCTCCATGCTTGTCCACCGCGGCATTTTTGGCATCCTTAATTTAAAATCTTATTTTATACTGAAATAATTGGTGTAGATTCCTGTGTCCTTCAGTGAGGCTCTAAGTTCTCAAGGACGGGAATCATGTCAGACACTTAAACAAATGATTTGAACTGAACCCTTCACAGCCTTCATCAGGTAAGAGGAAGCCCTTATCACGGCCTACTTTTAACACCCACACCAAAAGAAAAAATTTCAGGTCAAATTTTTGTGGCCTTTTTTCTTCTCTTTTGTCTTCTTAGGTCTGCACCCATGGCACACAGAGGTTCCCAGTCTAGGGATCCAACTGGAGCTGGAGCTGCCAGCCTACACCACAGCCACAGCCACAAGGGATCCAAGCTGCGACTTTGACTTCACCACAGCTCAGGGCAACGCTGGATCCTTAACCCTCTGGTCACATTTTTTAGGAATATCCTATCATGGCTAAGACTGGCAGTTGCCATCCAACATGCATTTTTGTCTTCTTCTAGAGTAATAAAAACCTTAGGATGGCATAGGCAATGCCACAAAACTACATTTCCCAAATTTCCTTGCAGCTAGGGATGTGATCATGCGAAGTTTTGGACATTGCGACATGAGCTTAGTGTTGAAATGATTCGCAGTTTGTGTCAGGAAAGGGAAGGAGAGAACCTTCCTTCCTCATGTCCTGTATCTTGCTACTTGGATCAGGGATGTGGTAATGAACCATCTCTGCTCATAAAGACAAAGCTCAGCTTCTACATATGGTAGAAGGAGTTCTCATTGTGGCACAGCGGAAACGAATTTGACTAGGAACCATGAGGTTGCGGGTTCGATCCCTGACCTCGCTTAGTGGGTTAAGGATCCAGCGTTGCCATGAGCTGTGGTGTAGACTGCAGAAGTGGCTCGGATCTGGTGTTGCTGCAGCTGTGGCGTAGGCCAGAGGCTACAACTCTGATTAGACCCCTAGCCTGGGAACCTCCATACACTGTGGGTGCAGCTCTAAAAGGACAAAAGACTGAAAAAAAAAAATATGGTAGAAAAACAAGCTAAAAGGAGCCTGTGACCTGACAATGCAGTCATCATAACAGCCCTGGACTGCTCGTGCCTAAAATATTATGTGAGGGAGAAATAAATGTTTATCTCACTCAAATCACTGAATATATGAGGATACAATTTTGTTTGGTATGTGGTATATAAAAAAAATTTGTTTTACAGAATCTTGCAGTATCCTCTCCTTTTATTTATTAGATCCTGCAAATGCTCTTGGCACAGATCAATAAGAACAAGTTTAATAGCAAACAATAAATAACCACATTGTCAGTAGCTGGTATGTGAAATTGGCAGGATCTCTGGTACAAACTACCAAATTTCTAGTTTTAAGTCTTTTCATTTGTCTGCAGTTGTGAAACGAGGGAAGAAGAACTTTCCATTTTAGCCTTCCACAGCCCACTGGTCTACCACTTAGAACTCCAACGACAAGAGGGCTGAAGTCAAATTTTCTATTTCATGTACCTATGCCCTCAGATCACCCAAGTGTGGCTGCCTTCCTACTCCCAACACACACTCTGAAATTAATAGATCACATACTGAATCTGGTAAACTACAATGAGAAAAAACCCTGAGTTCCTCTCATAGCCACCTCCTTCTCTCTTCTCTCATTATTTTTTCCATCTTCCCCTACTCCTTCACCCCCTATTTCCCACATTACAATTGCTCCCCCCACTCACCAAGGCCACTGTCTTGGCCAGAAAGAATTGCCCGTAACATCTTTGAGACCCTTTGGTTTCCCCAATCAGTTGTGAGACCTCTGCTTACCCAAGACATTTTCCATACACTGAATGGTACCCCCTTGAAGTCCTAAACAGACTGACCACCATGCTAGCCACTTGGGCTGAGGCAAAGTTATGGGTCCCTGAAGGACCAGGATGACCCTGTTCTGAGGTGATAAGAAATCTGTAAACATAAGGGACAAGTTTGGTAGAAAGTCCTTTAGGGAGAGCAGAAAGTCAAATGACCAGTGCTAAGGATAGGTGACATAGTAAATTCATGATAGGGCTCAAGAATAATAATAAAAAAAAGGGAATGAAAACAATTCAAAGTGAGTTCACAAGTCTCAGATCGCCACATGATTTTCGCTGGATGTGATCAAATCTGTATCTTGCTGCTTTGGGTTTTGAACCTAAGGTAGAGAGAAATGATTTGCTCGTGGCATACTGCCATCATCAGTCTGGGCAAGGGTTCGCTCTTACTTCATTTTGCTGTATTTTTCTCCTTCATTCTTGATGCCCACCTTTGTTTCCCTCTCCACTGTGTGATATACTGTAGAATCTCTAAGCAATGTGTATCCTCGGTACGTCCATAACTTTGGAAAAGGATATAGAATTTGGAATTCAAATTGAGAGTCAGTCAGGCTCAGGCAAGGCCTGTCACCATAACTTGTTTGGAATTTAGGTGTACATGTCTCAGACCATTTTAGATTGTTGGCTGGAATGTGGTAAAATATAATCTATACTGTGTTGTTTTGGGGTTTGACTAAAGCGGGAAACCTTGAGATAGTCACAGCATGCGACCATCACCAACTTTGCAAGGGCCCGCTCTTATTTGGTTTGTTTAATTTTCCTCCTACATCCTTGATCCCCGCTCTCATTCCTCTTTCCATCATAGGGACCCATCCTACTGCAAAAGCAACGTACGTCCTTGGGCCATTCAGTAAAACAGCTTTTTAGTTTGATGTAGTCCCATTCGTTTACTTCGCTTTTGTTTCCCTTGGCTGAGGAACATATTCCAAAAAATAATAATATTGATGTCAAGGTCTTCTAGAAATTTCATGTCTTGTTTTTCAGGAACTTATTTTTGTACATGTAAGAAAGGTCTTCTTCTGGAAATTTCATGTCCTACATTTAAGTCTTTAATCTATTTTGAACTTATTTTTGTACATATGAGAAAGTAATCCATTTTGATTCTTTTGCATGTTGCTGAAGTTTTCCCAACATCATTTATTGAAGATGTCTTTTCCTTATTGTATATTTTTGCCCCCTTTGTTAGATTAATTGCCCAAATAAAAGTAGGTTCATATCTGAGCTCTCTGTTCTGTTTTTCATCATTTTTGTGCCACTATTACACTGTTTTGATTACTATAGTGTTGTAGTATCTTTTGAAATCTGAGAACATGATACTTCTAGCTTTCTTTTTTCTCAAGATTGTTTGGGTTATTCAGGGACTTTTCTGTTTTAAAATGCCATTGATATTTAATAGGGATGGTATTTAGTTGTAAAATTGCCTTGGGTAGTATATTAATTATTTCAATCCATGAGCATGGTATATCTTTCAATCTGTTTGTGCCCTTTCAGCTTTGTTCATCAGTACCTTATAGTTTCCTGAGTACAGGTCTTTATCTCCTCAGTTGGATTTATTCCTAGGTATTTTATTCTTTTTGATGCAAGTATAAATGGATTTTTAAAATTTCTCTTTCTGATAGTTAATTATGAGTGTACAGAAATGCAACAGTTCTGTATATATTAATTTTGTATTCTGAAACTTTACTGAATTCCTTGATGAGTTCTAGTGTTGTTTGGTGGTTTCTTCAGGATTTTCTAGGTATAACATCATGTCATCTACAAAGAGTGACAGTGTTACTTCTTCTTTTTCAATTTGGATTCCTTTTGTTTTATTTTATTTTTTTACTTCCCCATTATTTTTTTTTCAACTGTACAGCTTGGTGATCCAGTTACACATACATGAATACATTCATTTTTATCACATTATCATGCTCCATCTTAAGTGACTAGACATAGTTCCCAGGGCTACACAGCAGGATCTCATTGCTAATCCATTCCAAAGGCAATAGTCTGCATCCATTAACCCCAAGCTCACAATCCATCCACTCCCTCCCCCTTGGCAACCACAAGTCTATTCTCCAAGTCCATGATTTTCTTTTCTGTGGAAAGGTTCATTTGTGCCATATATTAGATTCCAGATATAAGTGATATCATATGGTATTTGTCTTTCTCTTTCTGACTGACTTTACTCAGTGTGAGTCTCTAGTTCCATCCATGTTGCTGCAAATGGCACTATTTTGTTCTTTTTTAGGGCTGAGTAGTATTCCATTGTATATATATACCACATCTTCCTAATCCAATCATCTATCGATGGACATTTGGGTTTTTTCCATGTCTTGGCTATTGTGAATAGTGCTGCAACGAATACATGGGTTCATGTGTCTTTTTCAAGGAAAGTTTTGTCCAGATATATTCGCAAAAGTGGGATTTCTGGGGAATATGATAGTTCTATGTATAGTTTTCTAGGGTACCCCAAAGGACTCAACCCAAAAACTACTTGAACTGATCAACAAATTCAGCAAAGTAGCAGGATATAAGATTAACATTCAAAAATCAGTCACATTTCTGTATTCTAACAATGAAATATTAGAAAAGGAATACAAAAATATGATACATTTTAAAATTGCACCCCAAAAAATCAAATACCTGGGAATATACCTGAGCAAGGAAGTAAAAGACTTATATGCTGAGAACTTTAAAACATTAATCAAAGAAATTAAAGAAGATGTAAAGAAATGGAAAGATATTCCATGCTCCTGGGTTGGAGAAATTAATATTGTAAAAATGGCCATACTACCCAAAGTGATCTGCAGATGCGATGCCATCCCCATCAAGTGACCCATGACATTTTTCACAGAACTAGAACAAACAATCCAAAAATGTATATGGAACCACAAAAGACGCAGAATTGACAAAGCAATCCTGAGGAACAAAAACCAAGCAGGAGGCATCACTCTTCCAGACTTCAAGCAATATTACAAAGCTACTGTCATCAGGACAGTGTGGCACTGGTACCAAAACAGACAGACAGACCAATAGAAAAGAATAGAGAACCTAGAAATAAACCCAGACACCTATGGTCAATTAATCTTTGACAAAGGAGTCAAGAACATAAAATGGGGAAAAGACAGTTTATTCAGCAAGAATTGCTGGGAAACCTGGACAGCTGCATGCAAATCAATGAAACTAGAACCCAGCCTCACACCATGCATGAAAATAAACTCAAAATGGCTCGAAGACTTAAATGTAAGACAAGACACCATCAAATTCCTGGAAGAGAACATAGGCAAAACATTCTCTGATATCAACCTTACAATTGTTTTCTCAGGTTAGTCTCCAAAGCAACAGCAATAAAAGCAAAAACAAACCAATGGAGGGGAGTTCCCATTGTGACGCAGTGGTTAACAAATCCAACCAGGAACCATGAGGTTGCGGGTTTGATCCCTGGCCTTGCCTTGCTCATTGGGTTAAGGTTCTGGCATTGCTGTGAGCTGTGGTATAGGTCGCAGATGCGGCTCGGATCCCGGGATTCCGAGTTGCTGCGGCTCTTGCATAGGCCAGCGGCTATAGCTCCGATTAGACCCCTAGCCTGGGAACCTCCTTATGCCGAGGGTGTGGCCCTAGAAAAGACCCAATAAATAAGTAAATAAAATAAAAGTAACAAACCAACGGGACCTAATCAAACTGACAAGCTTTTGCACAGCAAAGGAAACCAAAAAGAAGACAAAAAGACAACTTACAGAATGGGAGAAAATAGTTTCAAATGATGCAACTGATAAGGGCTTAATCTCTAAAATATACAAACAACTTAAGCAATTCAACAGCAAAACAGCCAACAACAACACAAGTGAAAAATGGGCAAAGGACCTGAATAACATTTCTCCAAAAAGATACACAGATGGCCAACAAGCACATGAAAAAGTGCTCAACATCCCTGATTATTAGAGAAATGCAAATCAAAACTGCCATGAGATACCACCTCACACCGGTCAGAATGGCCATCGTTCATAAGTCCACAAATAACAAATGCTGGAGAGGGTGTGGAGAAAAGGAAAACCTCCTGCACTGTTGGTGGGAATGTAAGCTGGTACAATCACTATGAAGAACAGTATGGATTCCTTTTATTTCTTTTCCTTATCTGATTGCTGTGGCTATAACTTCTATTACTATATTGAATAAAAATGGCAAGAGTGGATATCTTTGTCTTGTTCCTATCTTAGAGGAAATGCTTTCAGCTTTTTACTCTTGTGTATGATGTTAGCTGTGGACTTGTCACATATAGCCTTTTTTTTTTTCTTTTTGTTGTTGTTATTGTTGTTGTTGTTGTTGTTGCTATTTCTTGGGCCACTCCCGAGGCATATGGAGGTTCCCAGGCTAGGGGTTGAATCGGAGCTGTAGCCACCAGCCTACGCCAGAGCCACAGCAACGCGGGATCCGAGCCACGTCTGCAAACTACACCACAGCTCACGGCAACGCCGGATCGTTAACCCACTGAGCAAGGGCAGGGACCGAACCCGCAAGCTCATGGTTCCTAGTCGGATTCGTTAACCACTGCGCCACGATGGGAACTCCACATATAGCCTTTTTTATGTGGAAGGGTGTTCCCTTGATACCCACTTTGTTGAGACTTTCTAATTACACATATATGTTGGATTTTGTCAAAAGCTTTTTCCACATCTACTGAGATGATCATATGATTTTTATGCTTCAATTTGTTAATGTAGTGAAATATATTGATTGATTTGTGGATATTGAACCATTCTTGCATCCCTGGGATAAATCCCACTTGATCATGATGTAGGTGATGGATTAAGATGGTGGAATGGAAGGGCTGGAGCTCAACTTCTCTCCTAAAAACAACAAAATTTACAACCAAATGCTGAACAATCTTCAACCAAATGGACCAGTAGCTTTCAAAAAGATATCCTACTCCAGAAGACAAAGAGGAGGCCACATCAAGAGGTAGGAGAGGTGATTATGCAATATAAGCAACCCCATACCTCCTGGGTGGGAAGCCCCACAGACTGGAAAGTAACTGTATCACAGACACTCACCTGCAGGAGTGAGAGTTCTGAGCCTCACATCTAACTCCCACGTGCGGGGATCTGGCACTGGGAGGAAGAGCCCCTGGAGCATCTGGCATTGAAGGCCAGTGGGGCTTGTGCACAGGAGCTCCACAAGACTGGGGGAAACCAAGACCACATTCTTAAAAGGCACACACAGACTTTCACATGCACTGGGTCCCAGGGCAAAGCAGAAGCTCCACAGGAATCTGGGTTGGGCCTGACTGCAGTTCTTGGAGGACCTCCTGGGAAAACAGGGGTGAGTGTGGCTTGTTGTGGGGGAAGGACATTGGAAGCAAAGCTCTAGGAATATTCATCAGTGTGCCCTTCTCTGGAGGTGGCCATTTTGGGGAAATCTGGCCCCACCCATCAGTGCTGAGGAGCCCCAGGGCAAACAACAATCCAGGTGGGATCATAGCCCCACCCATCAGTACACAGGCTGCCTAAAGACCCCCAAGGCACACAGCCACCTCTAATATCACCCAGAGACAAAGCCCCACCCACCAGAGGGATAGGAATCAGCTCCACCTGCCAGTGGGCAGGCATCAGCCCCTCCCATTAGGAAGCCTGCAGCAAGCCCCCCTACCAACTTCAGCCACGAGGGGGGGCAGACATCAGAAGTAAGAGAGGCTACAACTCTATTATTTGTAAAAAGATCATGATGTGTAATCCTTTAATGTATTGTTGAATTTGGTTTGCTAATATTTTGCTGAGGACTTTCGCATCTATCTTCAGCAGTGATACCGGCCAGTATTTTCTTTTTTTGCCATACCTTTTTCTGGTTTTGGTATTTCATAGAATGAGTTCAGAAGTGCTCCTTCCTCTGCAATTTTTGGAGTATCTTGAAAAAGATGGGGATCAACTCTTCTCTAAATGTTGGGTAGACTCTACCTGTGAAGCCATCTGGTCCTTGCTGTTTGTTTGTGGGAAGATTTTTGATTACTCATTCAACTTCACTTCTGGTAATCAACCTATTTATATTTTCTACTTCTCCCTGATTCTGTCTTGGGATATTGTCCCTTTCTAGGAATCTGTCCACTTTTTCTAGGTAGTCCATTTTATTGGCATATAGTTGTTTATAGTCATCTCTTAGGATCCTTTATATTTTGGTTGTATCTATTATAACTTATCCTTTTTCTTTTTTATGGCCACACCTATGGTGGCATAAGGAAGTTCCCAGGATAGGGGTTGAATATGAGCTGCAGCCGCCAGCCTTTGCCACGGCCTTAGCAGCACCAGATCCAAGCTGAATCTGTAACCTACACTGCAGCTTGTAGGCAATGCTGGATCCTTAACCACTGACCAAGGCCAGGGATTGAACACTCATCCTCATGGAGACTATGTCAGGTTCTTAACCCACTGAGCCACAATGGGAACTCCTTGTTTTTTCTTAATCAGTCTGGCTAAAGGTTTAATTTTTTTAATCTTTTCAAAGAAGCAGTTCTTACTTTTATTGATTTTTTAAGCCTCTATTTCATTTATTTCTGCTCTGATCTTTATGTGTCTGGTCTAATTCAGGCTCCTTTCAAATTACTGCTTCTGCCCTGGGTCTGAGATTGAGTGAGATTTTTGTGTGTGCTATATAGCACTGGGAAATATACCTAGTCACTTATGATGGAGCAGGATAATGTGAGAAAAAAGAATGTATACATGTATATGTGACTGGGTCAACTTGCTGTATAGCAGAAAATTGACAGAACACTGTAAACCAACTATAATGGAAAAAATAAAATCATTATTAAAAAAAAAAGAGTGGATTCTTTATTTCCTATAGCCTTTGGGTTCTCCAAAAAGTAAACCCACTGGCCTTCAAATCCAAACATTCTGGGGGTTCATCTTCCTGGGACAGGATCCTCAGGCTGAGGATCTCAGGGTGGGGCTCAGACCCCTCACTCCCTGGGGAGAACCTAAGCAACTGTAATTAACAGTTGTTCCATAAAAGATGGTGATTTCGGTTTGCCCCTGGGAGGAAATGAGCTCAGGGTCTTCCTACTCTGCCACTCCTCTAGTTGTTTCAAATATCCTGTCGCAATTTGTGACCTGCAAATCAACTTTGCTATTATATCTTTTGATACAGAGGAATTCTTAATTTTATTGTCTTCTCCATCCATTTTCATTTTATCGTACGTAGAGTTTGTATTTCTGAGTGTTGGTTTAAGTTCTCCACACCCCAAAGCTAGAAAAATAATCTACATGTTTCTTTTTCCTTTTCCGTTAGATTTTTAGATTTACTTTTTACATTTAACTCATCCAATTGGATTTCACCCTTGTATGTGGTATAAGCATGCATTCTCAGTGAGGATAATGGCACTCCTAAGAAAGTGAAACTGGGGTTTAGGGCGTAAAAAACCACTTAGATATTACAATAGTTTATAGCTCTTCAAGGGCCATAAACAGATATACTCTATATCCATGGTAACAAAACTTTATTGGGACAGTTCTCCTACGGTGCAGCACGTTAAGGATCTGGTGTTGTTGTAGGAGAAAATGTCCCAATAAAATGTAGAAAGGAGAGACCCCAGCCATGATGACTAAGCAAAGTCTAGCCAACTGCCCCAACCAGTCCTCCCCTATGCATCTGCTTCCGTAAATTTGTTTCCGCATCTACTCCCTTGCCTGACGTCACTCCAGTCCAACCAGCCAAGCTTGGACCCGGAAGACGTAGCCCATAAAAGCCTTGTGAAACCCTTCTTCCGGGCTCAGACTCTGGAGAGCGATCTCCTCTGAGCCCGCCGGCATCATAAACCTGAGTTCTCCAGCTCTCCGAGTGCTCGCTTGGTTTCTCGCCGGGTAAAAGAGCTGATCCACTGCAGCCACAGAGCTGCCAGAGCTGGTACACTACAGCCACGGGGCTGTCGCCAGAGCTGATACGCTGCTGCAGCGCAGGGCTGCTGGGTATCTGCCCTAACATTGTCACTACAGTGGCACAGGTTCTATCCCTGCTTGGCAATTTCCACGTGCTATGGGCATGGCCAAAAAATTTTTTATTGGGAAGGAGGAAAATAAGGAAAAAGTATAACTAAAAAGACTTTTTCAGGGGACAGTAATGAAAAAAAATGGTTGAGAAACACTAGTATAAACTAAGAATCCAGCATTACTTTTCTCCATAAAAAGACATTTTCTTAATCTATTAAACACTTTATTAATTCTTTCTCTACCTGTGCATATCAGCTATCTGATACCTGGCAGTTATGTTCCCCCCTTTTTTATTTTTTGCTTTTTTAGAGCCTTACCTGAGGTATGTGGAAGTTCCCAGGCTAGGGGCTGAATTGGAGCCACAGATGCTGGCCTACACCACAGCCACAGCAATGCTGGATCCTTAACCACTACGCGAGACCAGGGATCGAACCCACATCCTCATGGATCCTAGTTGGATTCGTTAATCACTGAGCCATGAAGGGAACTCCAAGTACCCCCCACCCCGCCACTGCCCTTTTTCAAAATTTCTTTAATTACTCATAATATATTTAGTCTTCTTATACATGTCAGAATAAGTATGTTAAATTTTTTTTTTTTTTTGGCTTTTTAGGGCTGCACCCATGGCATATGGAAGTTTCTGGGGGTCAAAATTGGAGCTACGGCTGCTGACCTCCACCACAGCCACAACAATGTGGGATCCGAGTTGCATCTGCAACCTACACCACAGCTCATGCAACGCCAAATCCTTAACCTACTGAGAGAGGCCAGGGATCGAACCTGTATCCTCATGGATCCCAGTTGGAACTGATAGCCACTGAGCCATGAAGGGAATTCCAAGTGCTACTGTAATTTTAATTGTAACCCAATTTACTGATCAATTTTAGAAAACTGGCGCTTTTACATTGTTCCATTCATTCCATGAGCATGTACAGCACTCCGTTTATTCAGGCTTTTGAACCCTTAAACTTTTTCTGCACAGTGATCTTGTACATTGTTTATCTGGCTGAGTTCTGCTTACAGTTCTGATCGCCACTGTGAATGGCATCGTGCAGTTCGTTCTATTTTCAGCTGACTATTGCTGGTGCAGAGGAACAGTACTGATTTTTGTGAGAGATCTTCTTGTATCTGGCTTTCTTACCCAAGTCTCTTATTAGTTCTGTAGCCTTTCCGTTGATTCAGTTGGGACTATCTTATCTGAAAAGAAAGAAGGAAAGAAAGAGAGGGGGAAGAAGAAAGGAAGGAAGGGAGGCAGGAAGGGGGGAGCGATAAGGGAAGGAGGAAGTGAGGGAGGAAGGAAAGGATAAAATCAAAAAGGAATTTGTGTATCTGAAGCAGATAAGGAGAAACCAATAGTCCAGTGAACTACCTACACCAAGAGGAACAGCAAAGAGAAGGCTTGTGGCTCACACTGTGAAATCAGCTGGTCTTTTTTAACGGCAGAGGTAATTTCTGCTTTGCATTTCAACAATCAGCTTATTCAGATCTGCCTAATAAATACCTACAATTACTGTGGGTTTCGTAATTCATATGGTCAGTCCTTTTAGGCTGTATAACTATGAATTTCAGGAATGCATTATGTCACAAACGGGTAGAACCACTTGTGCTGCTTTATCTCAGCAAGCAGCACAGTAATCAATAGTCCATGGCTTTCTTGCAGAAGTCATATTTAGTAACCTCTGAACATTCACATGAGTGCTCACAAAGAGAAGGAAATTTAAGCACAGGCACCTCTTGCATAGTTTCCTAAATGATGACCAATCAATATTGGCTAAAGCAATGTGATCATTTTTGCCTGATGATTCAAGTTTGTTGCTTAATAAGAGTGTCAGGAGAGCAGTTGCATCAAGATACACACATCATTCCCTGAATTGAACATGTACAAAATGAAATTATGCTCCATCATAATAAACTTGGACAAGGTTTCCACGCAAACACATGACTGTAGAAACTGGAAATTTCTCAAAATATTCATAAGAAATCTAAATATCTTAGAAACAAGCTCCTGGAGTTCCCGTCGTGGCACAGTGGTTAACGAATCCGACTAGGAACCATGAGCTTGTGGGTTCGGTCCCTGGCCTCGCTCAGTGGGTTGAGGATCCGGCGTTGCCATGAGCTGTGGTGTAGGTTGCAGACGCAGCTCTGATCCCACGTTGTTGTGGCTGTGGCGTAGGCCAGTGGCTACAGCTCCAATTAGACCCTAGCCTGGGAACCTCCATATGCCGCGGGAGCAGCCCAAGAAATGGCAAAAAAGACAAAAAAAAAAAAAGAAAAAAGAAAAAAAGAAACAAGCTCCTGAAAATGATAAAAATCAATTCTTTCAATACCACCAAATAGATTTTTGTAAGCTAAATGGATATCAGAGGTAAGACCTACAGAAAAAACACTAAGATGAACCTTATTAAAGAGAACAAATATCTCTATATTCATTACGGGGGACAGATGGAAGAACAAATTTGTAACAATAGGGATAATCTTAGCTGCTCTTAGCAACGCAGACAGGACTCAAGTAAAATATGATGGTTAAGCAAGGAGGGAGAAACTCATAGCAAAAAGATCTTTATGAAGGCTACCCTATGTAATTCTAAAAATAAAAATCACTATATAAAAAAATAAATGCTGCAAAATTGGGTTGTGGTGATCACTGCACAATTATAAATGTAATAAAATTCACCAAGTTAAAAAAATAAGAAAGAAATTGCATCTTGCACTTTCTTTTAAGAACTATTCGTTGGAAATACTGTCTTAACTGTAAAAACAAAAAACCTATCACATCAATACAAAGATTGGAAAAGAAAGAGAAATGTTTAAATATATATATATATGAGGAATATGAGGTTTAAAGGAAACATCTTCCAATAAAACAATAGAGCAGTGATTTAATGGAGGCCATCATTAAAGACAGCAGAGCTGTGGGAGTTCCAGTCGTGGTGCAGCAGAAATGAATCTGACTAGTATCCATGAGGACACAGGTTTGATCCCTGGCCTTGCTCAGTGGGCCCGGGATCCGGCATGCCATGAGCTGTGGTGTAAATTGCAGATGCGCCTCCTGCACTGTGGCTGTGGCTGTGGTGTAGGCCTGCAGCTGTAGTTCTGATTTGACCTCTAGCCTGGGAACTTCCATATGCAGTGAGTGCAGCCCTAAAAAGAAAAAAAGAGAAAAAAAGACAGCAGAGCTGTCAATAGCACTATTAACCCATTATACTTTTTACATAGCTCTATGAAGACACGAATTCACTGTATGTCATAATTATGAGCAGTTAGCAGTCAGGAATTATTTCCTCCTCTCCCCCTTTGTTTTGTTTTAAATCTTCTGCACCCAGTACAGTACATAGCTGCATAGCAGGTGTTCAATCTTGGAAAAGCTTTGTGTCTTAAAGTAATGCAGTTACATGACTTTGCACTATTTCTAGATGTATTCATTATCACTGTGTTCATCTACGAGGCATGTGACTTGTACTACTTGAGCCAAAATGCCATGAATTAGTTCAGTCTAGACCAATTATTTTAACCCCCAAGTTGGACTTTTAACTCTGCCAGATGCTATTTGACAGTAGAAATCTTGACAAGCATATATTATGTTGTTGTGTAATTACAGCTTTCTAGTACTGAGTATGGTATTCTTAGCTCAAGCT
Organism: Phacochoerus africanus; assembly: GCF_016906955.1. Classification (NCBI taxonomy): domain Eukaryota; kingdom Metazoa; phylum Chordata; class Mammalia; order Artiodactyla; family Suidae; genus Phacochoerus; species Phacochoerus africanus. The sequence goes on from NC_062550.1 coordinate 108,166,143, forward strand.
GTAGCTCATTTAGTGTACATAATTACAGCACACTCAGCAGTGAACACTGACCTACAAAGAGGGAAATTCTGATGCTATTTTTTATCTATTTCAATTGATAATTGCAGTTATCACTAGGACTCCTAATTTTGAGAAAGTTTGATATTCACACTGCATTTAGAGATAACTTTGGAATATCTAACGTCACATTGATATTGTAAAGCTATTATTTCTACTAAAGATGATGGAATGTTAATATTACTTGAACAAAATGTCAACTTTATTTTTTTGGTTCTTTCCTCTGGCAGTTGCCTGGAGAAAAAAAACAAGGGGCAAAATGGTACCAAAGTGTGCAAGTCTTAAAGAACCATTCTGCTGGAGATTACAGCTTGTTACACTTTCATAATACCTAGGATATATTCATGCCTCAGCAAATTACACTTTCTCATCATCATTCCACTTATGTATTTTGCACCTTCAAATACGCTTCTTTAAGAAGCATAAGGGATGGGATTAAAATGGCGGAACAGAAGGACTGGAGCTCACCTTCTCCCATAAAAACAACAAAATTACAACCAAATGCTGAACAACCTTCAACCAAATGGACTGGAAACCTTCAAAAAGATATCCTACCCCAGAGGACAAAGAGGAGGCCTCATCAAGAGGTAGGAGGGGTGATTATGCAATATAAGCAACTCCATACCTCCTGGGTGGGAAGCCCACAGACTGGAAAGTAACTGTACCACAGAGGCAGAACTCTCACTACTCCCATGTCAAGTCCCCATGCATGGGAATCTGGCATTGGGAGAAAGAACCCCTGGAGCATCTGGCATTGAAAGCCAGTGGGGCTTGTGTGCAGGAGCTCTATGGGACTGGGGGAAATGGAGACCCCATTCTTGAAAGGCACACACAGACTTTCACATGCACTGTGTCCCAGGGCAAAGCAGAATCTCCATAGGAATCTGGGTTGGACCTGACTAAAGTTCTTGGAGGATCTCCTGGGAAAACAGTGGGTGACTATGGCTCATTGTGGGGGAAGGACATTGCAGGAAATCCCTTGGGAATATTCATCAGCTGTGTAACTCTAGAGGGGGCCACTTTTGGGAAAATCTGGCCCCACCCATCAGTGCCGAGAAGCCCCAGGCCAAACAATAACCCAGGTAGGATCACAGCCTCACCCATCAGTAAACAGCCCCCCCCCCCACCAGGCACACAGCAGACTCTAATCTGCAGCCCCACCCACCAGAGGGATAGGAATCAGTGCCTGCTACCAGTGGGCAGGCACCAGTCCTTCCCATCAGGAAGGCTACAGCAAGCTCCTGTACCAACTTCAGCCACAAAGGGGGGCAGACATCAGAGGTAAGAGAGGCTACAACTCCACTGTCTGCAAAAAGGAGATGATACCAAAAACCTGTAAAAATGAAAAGGCAGAGAACTATAGCTTAGGCAAGGGAACAAGAAGGAAAAAAGCAGAGAAACAGCTAAGTGATCTGGAAAAAGACTTTAGACTGATGTGCTGAAGATGATGCAAGACACTGGAAATAAACTGGAGGCAAAGATTGATAATTTACAGCAAACATTGAGCAAAGAAATACAAGATTTAAAACTTAAGCAAGCAGAAATGCAAAGTACAATAACTGAAATAAAAAAATTCATTAGAAGCAACTAACAGCAGAATATAGGAGGCAGAAGAATGAATAAGCAAGGTAGAGGGCAGACTAGTGGAAATCATTGATGTGGAACAGAAGAGAGAAAAAAGACTGAAAAGAAATGAAGAGTCTTGGAGAACTGTGAGACAACATTAAATGCACCAACATCCATATTATAGTGGTGCAAGAAGGAGAAGAGAGAGAAAGGGACAGAAAAGACATCCGAAGAGGTAATGGTCGAAAACTTCCCTAACATGGGAAAGGAACCCCTCACTCAAATCCAGGAAGCACAACGAGTACCATATAAAATAAACCCAAAGAGGAACACCCCAAGACACATATTAATCAAACTGACCAAAATTAAAGACAAAGAGAAAATATTGAAAGCAGCTAGGGAAAAGAAACAAATCACATACAAGGAAACCCCCATAAGGTTATTGGCAGATTTTTCAGCAGAAATGCTGCAGGCCAGAAGGGAGTGGCATAATATACTTCAAGTGATGAAAGGAAAAAACCTCCATCCCAGATTACTTTACCCAGCAAGGCTCTCCTTCAGATTTGAAGGAGAAATCAAAACCTTCACAAATAAGCAAAAGCTAAGAGAATTCAGCACCACTAAACCAGCTTTACGACAAATACTAAAGGAACTTCTCTAGGCAGAAAAGAAAAGGCCACAACTAGAAACAAAAATACCACAAATGACAAGGCTCACCAGTAAAGGCATATATACAGTAAAGGTAGGAAATCATCCATGAACAATTGTGCCACCAAAATCAAAAATTGTGAGAAGAGGAGGGTACAAATGCAAGACACTGGGGATGCACTTGCAATTAAGAGACCAACAACTTAAAACAATCTCATGTATAGATAGATAGATAGATAGATAGATAGATGACTATATCAAAACTTCAGGGCAAATTTAAACCAAAAATCTACAATTGATACACAAACAAATAAGAAAAATCAACTCAAGTACAACACAAAAGATAGTCATCAAACCACAAGAGGAGAGAACAAGAGAAGAAGGGAAGAAAAAGGAGCAACAAAACCAAATCCAAAATGTTAATAAAATGACAATAAGAACATACATATCAGTAATTACCTTAAATGTAAATGGACTAAACGCCCCAACCAAAAGACAAAGACTGGCTGAATGGATACAAAAACAAGAACCATATATATGCTGTCTTCAAGAGACCCATTTCACTTCTAGGGACACATACAAATTGAAAGTGAGGGGATGGAAGAAAATATTCCATGCAAATGGGAATCAAAAGAAAGCTGGACTGGCAGTACTCATATCAGACAAAATGGGTCTTAAAAAGGAAGAATATTTTAAGAGACAAGGAAGGACATCACATAATGATCAAAGAATCAATCCAAGAAGAAGATATAACAATTGTAAATACATGTGCAGCCAACATAGGGTCACCACAATATATAAGGCAACTGCTAAGAAACTTAAAAGGAGAAATTGACAAGAGGCATAAGACTTAGCCCTTAAACAACCTGGTAGTTGTAGGTATGTTGTCACAGGAATCAGGATTTTCTTGGGTTGTTTTTTTTTTTTTTTCTTTTTCTTCTTTAAACATTTCTCTTTTTTTTTTTTTTTTTAGGGCCACACCCACAGCATACGGAGGTTCCCAAGCTATGGGTCAAATGTCACATCAGAGCTACAGTGGCCAGCCTACACCATAGCCACAGCAACGTCAGATCCATGCTGCATCTGAGACCTACACCACAGCTTATGGCAACACCAGATCCTTGACCCACTGAGTGAAGCCAGGGATTGAACCCATACCCTCATGGTTCCTAGTCAGATTTGTTTCCACTGCACCACAATGGGGACTCTAGGACTGTCTTGCATAAGAGATAGCGAGGTCTTTGGTGACCTTGGTGGGGGTGGGAGGGAGACGGGCTGCCATCGTCTGGGCATTTCCTCCCCAGTAAGCTTTGCATCTTATTGCTCCCTAGTCACTGTGGCACTTCTCTACCGAGCTACATTGCCTTTGCCTACGTGTTCCTCTAGGATTCACTTGCACTGCAAGAAAGGTTAAAGTGTGACCAAAGCATATGGCACTTCACTAAAACCGAGTATCAATGATTGGAGAGTTTTAATTTCTTCAAAGGAAAGTGTCCTGGAGATGCTTCCTTTACCTTTCCTTAGAGAATTGTCAAAAATAGGAATTAATGCTCTTGCACAACACTTGCAAAGGTCTGTGAGCTTCAAGAAGACATCTCTTTAAATGTGTAGCGTATATTCCATTTTATTCCAAAGCACACAATATTTTAATTCAAAGAAATTGCTTTTTCAGAAAGAACCATCAGTTTTCAAACTTTTCATAATTGGCATTTTGACAATGTACATTTAAATATTCTAAAGATAAAAGCTATGGATGCTTCAGTATTTCAGGATCTCTTTCCATGTCTTATGTGGAAAAATACACATGAAAAATTTCCACGTATGTGGTTGAAAGTTCCTATGTTAATAGAATCAGGAGAATTAATTTTAATTCAAGAAAAGTCTTTTGGTTCTACATAAAAAGACAGTATAATCAGCTAACAAAGTTATAGAAGGCTTTTATGCGGGCATTTTTCAGACTTTGGTTCGATTAACAGCACATACGTACACACTTTTCCTAAACTTAACCCATGTTACAAGGTTCTACTTAAAATACCTTGACATTTTCCTTAGATGAAACTTGCGACCATATAGAACTGAATGACCATTAAAAACCCGAGCGATGGGCTACATAAATAAAATGGACCTTTCTTGATAGGTGCCAATGAGGTATGGAGATCATTTAGCTTGGCAATGTCCCTGACAAACAAACTAAGTCTCAGAAAATCAACCCAACGTAACACTCACACTGTCTCTAAAGATATAACCTGATGTCACCATCATCCAAGAGACGGTTCAGAGCAAAACCTTTTAATCTAAATAAACAAATCAATTAGTAATTTGTAATAAGAATTCTTACTCTTACAGGATTTATGTATACATACACCATATGGTGTCTAATTACTAAGGCCTACCATCCTGAAATGTTTAATGAGAATACTTGAGTTCAGCACATCCACCTGAAATTTATAAGAGATTTCTTATAGGACTCTTGTAAGTTAGATGCCATGAATGATTTTAAAAGGTAATAAAAAGAAAGACGAAGGAAGTGGAAAGAAATAAACAATTATCTATCTTCCGAAAACTTATTTCTAGCTAGAAAGAAGGTATTGCTCTTTAACACTAAGCCTCCATAAATATTTCAGCATTATGCTTGTCTCTGCCATTAAATGAAAAGCATTTCAAAGGCAGAGCTCATAGCTGATTTATCTTCCAAAGTGAGTACCTTCTGTTAATAGCATTTGCTCAGTAACTGGTTCTCAAATTGAAATAAATTGTCACTGTTATGGTGCATCCAAAAACACCAATAATAGGATGAATCCTCTCTTTTATATACCATTTCAGATTCATTGATATCCATACAATAAATCTTCTGCATAAAGGATAATTAAAATCATGTTTTTTTAAAACAATGGTTTGCACAGGTGGGTTTCAAAACACTTGAGGGAAAAGCACGTGATGAAAACATTCATCTTTTAAAAACGTCACTGAATACTTTAAATATCAGCATATGGTATTTTTCTTGAAATGAATACTGACTGATTTAGAGATATGCTCACTGGCACTCTTGCTAGGCATTTACTTGTGACCGTGTAGGTAAATTGGCAGTCTCAGTTGAAGAACACTTTGATTCTTTATTAAGTTGTGCCAGGTTGGGAGGGAAAGTCACTAAGCGAAAGGCAAGGAGGAGGTCATGTGTTGAATGAGTTCCCTGAAGATGATGATCAGTTGACAGGCAATCAGTTTCTGCAAGGAAGGAGAAAAGGCTGAAGTTCGGCCGTCATAGAGGAGGGTCTAGTAGGAATCGGCCAGAAGGAAGAGGATGAGCAAAGGCACAGAGGTGAAAGGGTCTGTGGACACTTCCCTCTGTTCTAGAAACCCAGGTGCCATTTTGAGTCCAGTCTTGATCAGTGGGTTCTGTTTTGTTTGCTGTGCCTGAGTGTTCTTGGCACGCTGCCTCATTCCCCAAGCCACTTTAGAATTAATGTCTTGCTTGGCTCTTGCTAGACCCACTGTCACCCCCAAATAGCTGAAATCTTCCCATCATACCAGAACACACTCCGAGCTGACTTTCCCAAGTCAGCTTAATATCCACTGTACTGGTCTGCTGTGAAAATGAAACCAATAATGTCTGTAAATTGTCCAGTGTGATGCCTGATGAATGTTACTTCCATTCCCCGTCTGAGCAACGCCCACTAGTTAGGGTGGCTCTGCTACTGTGTGTAACTGACACCCTCACCCTCCACACACACCCAAACAGATGGCGTGCTGTCTTGAAATACCAGCCGTTCCCTGTTGGACTGCTCACTGCTGCCTGAGATCTGCATACAATACTGATGCCACCTGCATCGGCAGCTAGCTCTGTTCCTGCAGCACCTGCTCCATCTCTCTGGTGGGAGGATCTCATTTCCTGTGCTGGCCTCCCCCACGATGAAGCTTCCTGTCGACTTGACCTGAAATAGGATACTAGGAACTTTGAGTCTAGAAAAAACTTGGGAAAACAGACCTGTTTTCTAATATTTGAAGACCTGACTCCTAAACAAAGAATTAGACCAGAGTTTCTAAATATTTTTTGTCTTTTGGTGAAGCTTAGGGTTGCTTTCTTAGAGTAGTTTTTTTTTTTTTTTTTGGCTGCACTGCAGCGTATGGAATTCCCGGACCAGGGATCAGATGCCAGACACAGTTGTGACCAATACTGCAATTGCAGCAACACTGGATCCTTAACCCACTGTGCCAGCTGGGGATTGAACCTGCGTCTCAGCACTCCAGAGATGCTGCCAATTCTGTTGCACCACAGCGGGGAACTCCAGAACAATTTATTTATATATATATATATATATATATATATATATATATATATATATTTTTTTTTTTTTTTTTTTGGCTTTAGGACCACACCTGAGGCATATGGAGGTTCCCAGGCTAGGGGTTGAATCAGAACTGCAGCTGCTGGCCTACAACACAGCCATAGCAATGAGGGATCCGAGTCTCATCTTCGACCTACACCACAGCTCAGAGCAACACCGGATCCTTAACCCATGAGGATGCCAGGGATTGAACCTGCATCCTCATGGATCCTAGTCAGGATCATTAACTGCTGATCCACGAAGGGAACTCCCAGAACAATGTTTTTAAATGCACAAACTATAACACACAGGATTACAAGGAAAGCAACTATGTGGAAATACAGTTACCAAAATATTTTTAAAAACAAGTTTGTGATACAGCAATGGATATGATTTTTCTATTAGCACAATAAATAACAAGAAGCAGCAGCAGACCTAATAACCTCTGAAATTCCAAAGTTATGCTGTCAATGATATTTCAAGATTTCTGGAACAAATGGAATGTGACATGAAAATATGTGTGATTTCCGTTGTTGACAAAGTCATAGGGTTTGTTAAAAAATACTGAGATTTGTTGGCTTCATTCATAATTGAAGGAAATCTAAATTTAGTTGCAGATAAGTTAAAATAAAGATGACATTTTTCTCCCCCACCAAAGTTCACAGATCCCTGAAATCTATGCATGGATATCCTTGGCCCAGGCCTTCCCCTCTCCCATCCGTACAAGGACTGTGAGGACCAAGGACTGCACGCACTCGGCGCCGTTCAAAGGAGCAGAACCAGGCTCAGTGCGTTCAGGAAATCCATAAAGGCAGATTTCAGTTTTGCGCAATGAAGCACCTCTTAACAATGAAAAACCCTGGAGTGGCCATTGTGGCTCAGCAGAAGCGAATCTGACTGGTATCCCTGAGGACATAGGTTCGATCCCTGGCCTCACTCAGCGGGTTAAAGATCCAGATTTGCCACGAGCTGTGGTGTAGTTCGCAGACGTGGCTCACATCCCACATTGCTGTGGCTGTGGTGTAGGCCAGGGACTGCATTTCTGATTTGACCCCTACCCTGGGAAACTCCATTTGCTGCAGGTGTGGCCCTAAAAAGACAAAAATAAATAAATAAATAAATAAATAAATAAATAAAAATAAAACAATTTAAAATCCTCAAAAATAATAGGCCACTTAGTGACAAAATCAGTTTTTCATCGCTAAAAACTATTCAAAAGAGGTTGAATAGTACTAAGGAAAGATTTCTGAAATGAAACTGGGGCCCCATTTACTTAAAATGCAATGGGAGTAATGATTTCTAGAAAGAGGCAATGCGGGAGGCTTGCTAACATCTGCCAGGCAGGGCGTAAAGGGCTTTATGGTCAGCCGCTCATTCAGCTCTCCTGGAGCACGGGGAAGTAGGCATTATCCTCTGAATAGCAGCTCAAACACCTCACAGGGAGAATTCAAATATACATATACGCCAAGTCTATCTGTCAGATTATCAAGAATAACACTATTCTAGGGGCTTTACATGTGTTAATTCATCTTCACAGCCGCTCTAAGATGTAAATGATCTTATCATTTCCATTTCACAGATGAGAAAACAGAGGCACTAAGATGTTGAATAGTTTGCCAAAAGCTGCACAAACAATCACTGGATTTGAACCCAGGCAGTCTGACTCCAGAGTCCACGCTGGTAACCACCTAGGCTACGCTGCACCCATCACGGTACTCGCAATTCTGTTTGATGCATATTTAAGATTTCTCTCCCCAAAAAGACAATTATTGTGATGCTGAGTCTCCCTAGGACCAAGTTTCTCTGCTGAGTGTAGGACTAACGTCTCCATCCATCCAAGACTTTATTCCCTTTCCTGCAGCACCTGTTCCCCCTCAAGACCGAGGAGCATCAAGGGAAGGGAGGGGCTGGAGCGGCAGGGTCCTCTGGGAACTTCCCAGGTACGGAACCCCCTCTGTGTCCCTGTCTCTTATTCGTAGGGGAAGAAAAAGGCTTTCGTCTCCTAGAGCCTCCCTGAGTTCCAAAGACCTGACTCAAGCAGCTAAAGAGCAGGACAAAAGGCAGAGGCCTCCCAGTCCCTCCTGAGAGGCTGCGGATAAACGTCTGATGCACACCTTCGAGTTGTTCTGCAGAAAGTAAGACCGCCTTCCACCAGGTGGCAGAGGGTGGTGACTATAAACTGACCACATGCCTGTGGACCCCAGACTGGCTGGAACCTGAAGGTGGAGATTCTTGAAACATAAGGGTGAGGAAGCCCTGTTACATCCCCACCGACCAATCAGAAGAAGGATGATGAGCTGGCGACGCGTCCTGTGACCCTCTCCCTAATACTGTCTTCAAAACCTTTGCCCCAAAGCCACTGGGAGTTGGAGCCTTTTTGAGCATGATGTGCCCACACACTCTGCGTGGCATGGACAATAATGCCGTATTTTCTCCACCACAACTCAGGGTCAGTACATTGGTTTTACTGAGCAGTGGGCGAACAGACCCAAGTTTTGTTCTGTAACAACAGTTCAAAGACAGAAAATGGAACGGCCTTAGCAAAGCTAGGCTTGTCTGGGGCACATAAATTCAAACTAGGCCTGCAGTTTTGTTCATCACTGCACTAGACTGAAGACCTCTGACTCTCATCCTAATCTACCTTTACTCTCTATGCTCATAGCTAAGCAGGGAAGAGAGAGAGTTTCTCGCTTCTTGATTCTTTTTTTTCTTTTCCTTTTTACTGCTGTACCTGTGGCATGTGGAAGTTCCTGGGCGAGAGGCTGAATGGGAGCTGCAGCTGCAGCCCTATACCTCAGCCACAGCAATGCTGGATCCAGATCTGAGCAGCATATTCGACCTACGCCACAGCTTGTGGCGGTGCTGGATCCTTAACTCACTGAGTGAGGCCAGGCATCTAACCCCCATCCTTGTGGACACTATGCCAGGTTCTTAACCTGCTGAGACACAACGGGAACTCATGACTTATTGATGCCTATTCTTTCATTCTGTCAGGGCTGTTGGATGAGTCAAAAACAAATTACCTGAAGCCAAAGCAAAAAAATCACTGAGCAGGACTCTTCCTATCTGACTCTGTCTTTGTTAGGGACACATAGGTCAGCTTTAAGTCCCTCTGTGAAACAGGTAAGAATCTCGCCGAAGCGCCTTACCATCTCCCCGGTAGACTTCTCTCCCTCTCGCCCTCCTGCCGAATATTCCTTGATCTTGCACATCCATCAGAGGAGCACAGCAAGGAAACCTGGAAAAGAATGAAAAAATGTAAAAATTTCCAAACAATAAAATGAAAGAACAGACCTTTCGGGATCCATCCCTGTCAGTTTGACTCAGAACCAACTTGTTCTGTCTCTGTTGCCTGCTCTTTTAACCACTAATGTTATATTTTTAGTCTCTGAGGGCTTCTCCTCCATGGTCGATCACTGACAATGTGCTCCAGGGAAGAAACGAGAAGCACCCACTCTCAGGGAAGCTTCGTAAACTGCAGCTTTGATTCTTGCGAAGCTGGGTTTCTCTGTCCTACAGCAGATTCCAGGATAGTGATTCATAAGCTGAGATTTATGACTCGCTATGTTCAAAGAAACAAGCAAAAAATGTTTATTTCTGTCCTCTCAGGAAGTCATCTGAGTCACTCATATGTCTCTGTTGGTTTTTTGATTTTTGTTTTTTTACTTTTTAGAGCTGCACCCACGGCATCCCAGGCTAGAGGTTGAATCGGAGCTGTAGCCACCGGCCTACACCCCAGCCACAGCAATGCAGGATCTGAGCCGAGTCTGTGACCTACACGACAGCTCATGGCAACACTGAATCCTTAACCCACTGAGCAAAGCCAAGGATCGAACCTGCATCCTCATGGATCCTAGTCAGATTCGTTACTGCTGAGCCACAGTGGGAACTCTTCTTTTGGTTTTTAAGACTACAGTTTTCTATGAGTCTATTTCTGTTTTATAAATGGATTCTTTTGTATTTTTTTAGATTCTATATGTAATAATATCATATAATACTTGTCTATGTCTGACTTATTTCACTTAGTATGACCATCTCTAGGTCCATCCATGTTGCTGCAAATGGCAATATTTCATCCTTTTTATGACTAAGTAAAAAGAAAGGGGGTGGGGGAGGATTATTAGGAGTATGATATTAGCAGACATACTGCTATATATAAAACATCAGTGAAGGAGTTCCCGTCGTGGCGCAGTGGTTAACGAATCCGACTAGGAACCATGAGGTTGCGGGTTCGGTCCCTGCCCTTGCTCAGTGGGTTAACGATCCGGTGTTGCCGTGAGCTGTGGTGTAGGTTGCAGACGCGGCTCGGATCCCGCGTTGCTGTGGCTCTGGCGTAGGCCGGTGGCTACAGCTCCGATTCAACCCCTAGCCTGGGAACCTCCATATGCCATGGGAGCGGCCCAAGAAATAGCAATAGCAACAACAACAACAACAACAACAACAACAAAAGACAAAAAACCCAAACAAACAAAAAAAAAAAACATCAGTGAAAAGGAACTGCTGTGTAGCACAGGGAACTATATCCAATAACTTAAAATGGAAAATAATCCGAAAAAAATAGATCTGTAACAATCACTTTGTGGTACATGAAACTAAGACAATGTCGTAAGTTATGCTTCAATTAAAAAAAATAGTTTTGAGTAATCATATAGCAATCTTCACGAGAGTCGATATAGACTGACAGACATTATAATGAGTTAGATTTGGTCAAGATAATTGAACCATTTGTTGAGCCCTCTACTTGCAAGGCAATATATTAAACATTCACATAAATTCTATCATTTGATCTTTACAAAAACTCTGTGAGGTATTAATATCTGTGGCCCGCATTTTATATGAATGAACAAAATAAACAAAGTGATTAAGCAATTTTTTACACAAAAAGCCAGTCACTCGTAAGTGGGGGCTCTGGAACTCAATCCATGTCTGTCAGATTCCAGACCTCGAGTTAAGTAACCCTCTGTTTTCAATCACCAGGGAACTTTCTCAACAGCTGAGGCCGCTGGCAAACATGCTGAAATACTCGGTTCAGAGCCATGCATTGAAGTCCTCTATCCACTTCCAAAATATGTACCCCAAGCTATTTTTCCTGATCCTCTGTGTCTTGAAATCCTTTCAGAAAATGCTGTTTCTATGTACTGAGCACCCTCCATGGGCTGATTAGTATAAAATAAGTTATTTTTAGCAAGAAGAAAAGTCTTTTCTGGGGGTCAGTTTCATAACTGCAGCGACCTCTGCTGCATTTATGAGCCTTGCTGAGTCTGGCTGAAGTCACTGGGGTGATGAGCTGAATATGGGGGTTCTGTCTCATTGACCTAGGACAGTCCCTACCGTACCCACCTCCAAGTCGCCTAAGAGGAAGAAGGCTGCTAGGCCAAGTCACTGGGGAAATTTGGATGCCAGTCACCAGATTCAGATTGGCTCACTGTGTTTGAAAAGGGGTATTCACCCAGGGACAATATTCTCCTTATGGGCCCTCTTTCTAGGAAAGTTCTTTTAGTGCCTCCAGCTGTTTTTCGACCTTCTGGTCAGGTATTCACAATTCAAAAATAACCATTTAAGGAAGTGCCAGGAGTTACTCAGGTACTTTTTATTAGTTCAAGTCAAGCACTTACTCCTTTTTGCTTAAGCCACCTGTGCTGCTGTGCCAAGGGATTGTTTCATCAATAAACACTGAGCTGGGAGTTCCATTGTGGTGCAGTGGAAAGGACCCCAACTAGTATACATGAGGATGTGGGTTCAATCCCTGGCCTTGGCCAGGGAGCCAGCATTGCTGAGAGCTGTGGTGTAGGTCACAGATGTGGTTTGGATCCCGCATTGCTGTGGCTGTGGCACAGGCTGGCAGTTGTAGCTTCGACTGGACTCCTAGCCTGGGAACTTCCATATGCCTCAGGTGTGGCCCTAAAAAATAAAATAAAAAATAAACACTGGGCTGGAGTTCCTGTCGTAGCTCAGCGGAAATGAATCTGACTAGCATCCATGAGGATGCAGATTCCATCCCTGGCCGTGCTCAATGGGCTAAGGATCTGGTGTTGCTGTGAGCTGCGGTGTAGTTCTCAGACAAGGCTCAGATCTGCCATTGCTGTGGCTGTCGTGTCGGCCAGCAGCTACAGCTCTGACTCAGCTCCTAGCCTGGGAGCCTCCACATGCCCCAGGTGCAGCCCTAAAAGAAAAAAACAAAACAAAACAAAACCAAAAAACAGTGGGCTTTACTTAATAACTTATTAGCGGTCAGAAGACCAGAAATTTTACTGGGCACTTGGTAGTAATTATTGTAGTAAAAAGCATTTCATGGGAATTTATTCTCTTCTTTAAAAGAAATATAGACTATAAACAATGGGATCTTCTAGAAGAAAAAAGGAGAAATCTTAGGTTGGCTGAATTGGAATATTTTTGTGTTTTTATATTTCACTGCATCATTCTGACTTCAAAGTCTTAGAAATCTTTTTTTTTGTCTTTTGTTGTTGTTATTGTTGTTGTTGTTGCTATTTCTTGGGCCGCTCCCGCAGCATATGGAGCTTCCCAGGCTAGGGGTCGAATCGGAGCTGTAGCCACCAGCCTACGCCAGAGCCACAGCAACGCGGGATCCGAGCCGCGTCTGCAACCTACACCACAGCTCACGGCAACGCCGGATCGTTAACCCACGGAGCAAGGGCAGGGACGGAACCCGCAACCTCATGGTTCCTAGTCGGATTCGTTAACCACTGCGTCACGACGGGAACTCCTAGAAATCTTTTGATAAACACGATTGAGAAGAAACCTTTTCTGTGAGCCCGAGAAATATTTTAGTATTTGTTCTGATTTATTTTTAATTTTTGTTTATAAAAATTATGAAAGATTTTCCTTTCTTTTCTTTTTCTTTTTTTTTTTTTTTGGCTGTTCTATGGCATATGTAGTTCCTGGGCCAGGGATCAGATCCAACCACAGTTGTGACCTAAGCCACAGCCGCAGCAACACCAGAGCCTTAACCCTCTCTGTTGGCAGGGATTGAACCTGCATCTCAGTGCTCCCAAGATGCCACAGATCCCATTGCACCACAGCGGGAACTCCTGAAAGATATTTTTTGTTGTTTTGTTTGCTCATTTTTGTCTTTTTAGGGATGCGCCTGCAGCATATCGAAGTTGCCAGGCTAGGGGTCGCATCAGAGCTGCAGCTGCCAGCCTATGCCAGAACCACAGCAACGCCAGATTTGAGCCATGTCTGTGAGCTACAGCACAGCTCACAGCAACACTGGATCCTTAACCCACTGAGCAAGGCCAGGGATTGACCCTGCATTCTCATAGATACTGCTTGGGTTCATTACCACTGAGCCACAACGGGAACTCCATCCTGAAAGATAGTTTTTAAAACAAGGAGCACTAATGGCTGATAAATACCAAAAGAGTGTTCTAATTTTTGCAAATTTGTAAAAGGTAAACTTCAATTTTCCACCCATGAAATAAAAAAAGGAAGGAGATTAATGTGCTTCAACGGTTGCAGTGGTGTGGTTCCTATTTCATGGGTGAGTTTACATTCAAACAATCATTCTGACAAATTATTTAGCAAATTGTATAAAATCCTTAAAAAGGTTATTTCCTCATATCTTCTTAATCCAATAATATAGCTTCTAAAATTCCATTCTAGGAGTTCCTGTCTCGTGGTGCAGCAGAAATGAATCTGACTGGGAACCATGAGATGGCAAGTTCAATCCCTGGCCTCACTCAGTGGGTTAAGGATCCAGCATTGCCGTAAGCTGTGGTGTAGGTCACAGATGTGGCTTGGATCTGGCGTGGCTGTGGCTGTGGTGTAGGCCAGTGGTTACAGCTCCGATTCAACCCCTAGCCTGGGAACATCCATATGCTGCGGGTGCAGCCCTAAAAGGAAAAAAAAAAAAATCTGTTCTAAGAAAACAGTTGCAGATGGAGACAGAGATTTACAAACAAATGCACTGACCACAGCTATGTCAGCAGCTCATGCTCTGAGGTGTCTTATGAGTCAGCTATGAAATTCAGCATCTTAGATGGAGTTAAAAAAAAAAAAAAAACTGGAATCAAGGCTTCCTCTGACCCCCTTAACTGCTGGTTGACTCTAGAAAATTACTTTTTAGTCTATTATTAAACATTTTCATCTGCAGCATAAAATACTCTTTAAGATCACCATACTGTGTTAGTACCCAGCTCTACTTATACATAAGCTAATGGAACTTGAGTAAATCTCTGTGCATCAATTTTCCTATCTGTGGAATGGGGACAGTAATAGTTCTTACCATTTAGGGCTGTTTTGAGGACTGAGTTATTTGTCAATGTGGCTTGATAGGACTTGGCATTTAAGAAGCACTATCTTGCACTGTGTTAAATGAATCTGCACAATGAAGATAATAACCTCTCTTTTACCAAACTGAGGGAAGGATTACATGGATGACATATGTGAAAGGATTCTACAAACTACAACACCCTATGCAAGCGTCATGCCATTATGAATGAGCTAGTTGGAAGCAATGTCAACAATCTTACAACTTCATGGAAGAAAAGATTTCACCTGCTAGAAATCATATACGGAGTAGTAACTGACTTAGCAAACTAAAGCAAAATGAAATTTCATTCTGCATAGCTCAGACAAAAACTGCTGCAGAATGAAGCTGGAGGCAGAAGCAACGTTACCAGGGAAAAACGGAACTGATAAATTGTCAGATGTGTGGACCCTGTCAGAGGGGTTCTACCAAAAAGTTGTAGCATGGAGTTCCCGTGGTGGCACATCCGTAATGGATCCAACTAGTATCCATGAGGATGCAGGTTCCATCCCTGGCCTCACTCAGTGGGTTAAGGATCCGGCGTTACCATGAGCTGTGGTGTAGGTCACAGACGCGGCTCAGATCTGGTGTTGCTCTGGCTGTGGCGGAGGCTGGCAGCTGTAGCTCTGATTAGCCTGGCAACTTCCATATGACCAAAAAAAAAAAAAAAAAAGGTTGTGGCAGGAAGGAAATGTAGTGTAAGATGCATGTAGAACAGATAAGATTTATGTTTATGGCCATTATACTAATATCTACGTTATTATATCCATTAACATATATCTAACCCCGATTTCATTATTGGTAATAAACACTAATTTAACCTAATACAGATTTTAGAACTTTACTTGAGGCATGAAGTTGGAAAAGTACATATGTTTGAATGAGGAGGAGGGGGCATGGGATAGGATCAAATCCTTATCTTTCATAATAGGAACTGTTCAGAATCAACTGAGAGATGGAAGTAAGAGTCAGACAGATGAAGATCCAAATATCAACTTCCCAAATGAGAAACAAGATTTGGGTCTAGGACGCTTTGAGGGGAGCGCCCCTAAGAAGTAGAGTGAGAAGGTGGGAAGGAAGGAAGAGCCGGAAAGGGGTCTGTCAACGAGCCCAGTCCTGAGAAACCACGTGGAACCCGCCTCAGACCTGTGCCACCAGGAGTTCGCATCTCGGCGTGGTGTTTACCATGATCTCGCACTCATGCGGGCTCCCCCTCAGGCCTCCCTCAGTGGATCAAGGATCTGGCGTCGCTGTGAGCTGTGGTGTAACAGGTTGCAGAGGCGGCTCAGATCCTGAGTTGCTGTGGCTGTGGTGTAGGCTGGCAGCTGCAGGTCTGATTCAACCCCTAGCCTGGGAACTTCCATATGCCTTACGTGCCACAAGAGCAGCCCTAAACAAACAAACAAACAAACCTGTCCCACCAGTTGAAGATGGTGTTGATTCCTCTGTGCTTTTGCTTCCAGTAGTGCAAACAGTGCCTGTGGAAAAGCAAAGAGATGCAGGGACTGTCAGCAGGACGGAAACTCACTAGAGCCGCAGCAGGTGAGCTTAGAGGCTGGCGATGTGGGGTGGGGCCTTAACAAAGTCTGCCAAACATAAGGCGGAATGAAGCATGGAGTTGAAATATTGCTAAAATTTCAACTATGAGTTAGGCTGACAGTTGCTCCATCACTGGCTCACGCACAGGCAGTGTTTGCCCCAGTACATTCACAGAATGAAGTGCAGAGCAGAAGGCACGGTGCTTAAGTAGGTGCGTCCAAGAGAGGGGAGGAGGCTGAGCTGGGCCTATTCTCTAGCCAAGTGTGTCACTTCTCCCTGGAAAGGGTGGGGGCAGAGGAGGGAGGGAGGGCTAGGGAGGAGTCACTGACAGCTTCTGCAGGGAAACAGAAGGCCAGGGAAATGGAGGGCCCGGCAGAAATCAGCATATAAAAGCCAGCACAGACATAGAACACTCACTGACGTAAATCACAGCAATATCTGCTTTGATCCACCTTCTAGAATAATGACAATAAAAACAAAAATAAACCAATAGGACCTAATTAAACTTAAAAGCTTTTGCACAGCAAAGGAAACCATGAAAAAAAAAGAAACAAAAAGACAACTCACAGAATGGGAGAAAATCTTTGCAAACAATGCAACTGACAAGGGCTTAATCTCCAAAATACACAAACAACTCATATAACTCAACAACAAAAAAAACAAACAACCCAATCAAAAAATGGGCAGGAGGAGGTCCCTTTGAGGCTCAGGGGAAACAAATCTAATATCCATGAGGACACAGGTTTGATCCCTGGCCTCACTCAGTGGGTTAAGGATCTGGTGTTGCCAGGGGCTGTGGTGTAGGTCACAGACGTGGCTCGGACACCAAGTTGCTGTGGCTCTGGTGTAGGCTGGTGCCTACAGCTCCACTTCAACCTCTAGCCTGGGTACCTCCATATGCCATGGGTGCAGCCCTAAAAAGACAAAAAAAAAAAAAGAAAAAAAGAGCAGAAGACCAAAACAGACATTTATCCAAAGAAGACATACAGATGGCCAATAGGCACATGAAAAGATGCCCAATATCACTAATTATAAGAGAAATACATATCACAACTACAATGAGATACCCTCACCAGTCAGAACGGCCATCATTAATAAGTCTACCAATAATAACATCTGGAGAGGGTGTGGAGAAAAGGGAACCCTACTACGCTGCTGGTAGAAAGGTAAATTGGTACAACCACTATGGAAAACAGTATGGAGGTTCCTCAGAAAAATATAGAACTGCCATATGATCCAGCAATCCTACTCCTGGACATATATTCAGACAAAACTGTAATTCAAAAAGATAATGCACCCCTATGTTCATTGCAGCACTATTCACAATAGCCAAAGCATGGAAACAACCAAAATGTCCATTGACAGATGAACGGATTAAGAAGATATAGTACATATACACAATGGAATACTACTTAGCCATAAAAAAGAACAAAATGCCATTGCAGCAACATGGATGCAACGGGAGATTCTCATACTAAATGCGGTATGTCAGAAAGAGAAAGAAAAATACCATATGATATCACATATGTGGAATCTAAAATATAGGACAAATGAACCTATTTACAAAGCAGAAATAGACTCACAGACATAGAGAATAGACTTGTGGTTGCCAAGAGGGAGGCGGGGAGGGAGTAGAATGGATTGAGAGTTTGGGCTTAATAGAAGCAAACTATTACCTTCAGAATGAATAATGTCCTACTGTATAGCACAGGGACCTATATCCAGTCTCTTGGGACAGACCATGATAGAAGATAATATAAGAGAAAGACTGCTTGTGTGTGTGTATATATATATATATAGAGAGAGAGAGAGAGAGAGAGAGGGAATGACTGGGTCACTTACTATATAGCAGAACTTGGCACAACATTGTAAATCAACTATAATTAAAACTATATATAACATGTGGCGGGGGGGTGGGGTGGGAGTTAATACAGAGGAGTTCCCTTGTGGGGCAAGTTCTATTTTTGGCATTGTCACTGCAGCAGTTCAGGTCAAGGTCGTGGCACGGGTTCAGTCCACATGCTGCAGGTGCAGCCAAAATAAATAATAAAAGCTGATACAGAAAAGAAAGAAAGGGAAGGAAGAAAGAACAAAAACCGTTTTCACATGTTATTTCACATTATCAAAGTATATATACCTGATAAAAGGAGTTATCTCTTGGGAAATACTAATCAAGACGAGAACAGAAGAGAACTGCTCTTTTTCACAGAGACTTAATCACACTATTAAACTTGCATAAAGGTATTGATTTAAACACTTAAACATTTAATGTGAAAAAACTAAATGGCAGACCCACCATATTAAGGGGGGAAAAGTTTTTAAAACAGGCATGACAGAATAATCCTAATTTTTACGAAGTCCACACAAAGAGTTTTTACTATTATAATCAAGAAAATACAAATACATACTAATTACTTTAAAAAATGAAGACGAGGTAGAATCACTGATCTGTTGGCTCCATATATATGCACTTAAGTATTTGAAATTATTCAGTAATTAGTTCTAAGAAGTAACAATGAGAATAAATATAAGAACATGAGCTCAAATACTAAGCTAGTTCAAATACCTCTGAATGATTGAAGAGTCTGGGGCCCACAGGGAAGTAAATAATACAAGTAAGGTACCGACATAAAATGCAAGAAACTCGATTTGGAGTTTAAAAACTAGGCTGGCGTTCTGGCTCAACCACCCACAAACTCAGTACTGTTGGTTTGTCGAGAGACAAGTTTCTACAATATTTTCTTAGCCTCTTTACTTTACCCCATCTTCCTGCTTGAAACACAGTCGCAGTGACAGTGAATGACTTAAGCTGAAGAACAAAGACCTAAAGGCAAAGCTATTCACAGGGTCAGCTGAATGAGGACTTAATGCGTTGGTCTAGGCACATGGACCTGTGCAGATTGGCATGTTGTTTGCACTGCATGATACGTCCTCTAAGGAATAAGAGGAAGAGGAACCTCATGGCCAAGTGGTTTATGAGCGGTCGTTAGCAAAATATGCATCAGCAAAGAGAGCCAAGGTGCAAACCTAGGCAAGCTGTCTGCAGAAGCATAATGGTGATTCTCTAGATGCTATGCCTGGACAGCTGATGCCAAGCTTCCTCAAATGCTAATGACTGTTAAATGCCTAAAGGTCAGAATAAAAGCTTGATCAGCAGCCAGCTATGTGACTTTTAAAATAACTTAAAAAAACCTATATCCTGCACCTGCAACCCCCTCCTCACTTGACGGAATCCTAAAGAGCACAGTAGAAGCAGTGTGGTTTCTTGAGGCGCTGCTCTTGGTCCCTGAGACCTTGAGTCTCCTGGTTCCCAACTTTACTTAAGATAAATGTCTCTGTGTCTCGTTTTATGTTCACCTTTTTCCGTAAGTCTCACAGCCCCGTTCTCCAGCCCCACCCTGCTGAGCTGGTCTCGCATTGGTTAAGTTCTTCAACATCACTGAGCCTTGGGTTCCCTCTGTAAAGGGGCAAATAACTGACCTCACAGTGTTCTCGTTGAGATGATGTGAACTAAGGTATGAAACCACTTGAACAGTTATGTGAACACATATTCACAAATAGATACATATTTTAAAGCTCTCCTTTAAATACCAGGTTTTAAAGCCAAAAGCTAACTATAAATAACCTGTTAAAAGAAAAATTAGGGAGTTCCCATTGTGGCTCAGCAGTAATGAACCTGACTTATCCATGAGGACGTGGGTTCAATTCCTGGCCCTGCTCGGTGCCTTAAGGGTCTGGTATTGCTGTGAGCTGTGCTGTAAGTCACAGACACGGCTTGGATCCTGCATTGCCGTGGCTGTGGTGTAGGCTGGCAGCTATAGCTCTGATTCAACCCCTAGCCTGGGAACTTCCATGTGCTGCAGGTGTGGCCCTAAAAAGACAAAAAGAAAAGAAAAATTATAAGGGAATATTTTAAACTTTTTAAGTCCGAAGGTGAGGCCTATGGAAATTCCCAGGCTAGGGGTGGAACTGGAGTTGCAGCTGCCAGCCTACACCACAGGTCACAGCAACGCAGGATCCTTAACCCAATGGGAGAGGTCAGGGATCAAACCTGCATCCTCACGGATACTAGTTGGATTCGTTTTCACTGTGCCACAACAGAAACTCCCTAAACAGTTTTTAGAAAGTACATATTAACTTAAGATAAATATTGTAGATAAATATTACCATCTCTAAGTGCTGGCTAGCATACGTGTAACAATCCTGTGTTTTTCAGCTTACAGTTTAAAAAATCTGATTATAAAAGTAATGTGTGCCTACTAATATATAAATATACATATATATATATATATCCTCAAATGTATCTTCAAAAAATAACTTAATGGCCATAAAACATTCCATTAAGCAGCTGCAGAGTAATTTACGAACTTCTTATGTTAAGACACACAGTTTCCAACTTTGCGGTGTTATAATTAACCCAGGCTCAGTATGCCCCTTCGTGAATCTCTGTAACCTGAGTCATACTTGCCTATTTACTCATCTGCTTCTAACCACTGGACAAATGTGAGACTGTTCCTTTTTTCGCCACTGTTACTTGGCAAGGTACTTTGCCTGCTTTGTTACTTTGCCAGGCCTTCTGCCAGGCACACGTTGTTTACATATATAAATATGTGATGTGGGAATGAACAAAGGAATGAATGGATTCTGCTATTTCCCCACAGAACTCAAGGTGTATTGCAGAGAAGACTAACAAAATGAGATAACCTTTATGAAAGTCCTCTGTGTCTCTGAAACTTTATCACCTCTTAATCTGCATTACTTTCCGTGTTTCTATTGTTGCCATAAACCAGAGCAATAAGAAAGAAAGGTTTGAGAAGCAGGTGTGGGCATCAGTGAGTACCGAGAGAGAGGCATGCCACACATCTCCTCCCCTAAACTCTGGCAAGCAAGCTCGATTTAACTCTGCCTTGGCAAGGACAAAGCTTTCATCTTAATGGAATCTTCTGCCAGCACTACAGTTACTTAGCTGTTTCAAAGCAGGAAAAAAGAGAGAAAAAAGATTGGCTTGGGGGAGGGGAAATTAGGGGAGGAAAACATTTTTCTCATTTTCAACTTAAAGTATGAGTTAGAAATACACAAAGGGGAGTTTATGGGAAAAAATGCAGAATGCAGCATTGACTACATCTGCATACGTAAGCTCTATACTAGAGTCAAAAAAAAAAAGTATATTTGCTCAAATCTGGATATAGCGTACTGTTCCAAAGAAGCATATTGAAAGCACTCTAGAGGTTAAATAGCCTGGGGGCAGTGTGTATAATACACAAGTAGTGCTATATTAGGATACTTTCTGGTTAAAAGGGCACAAAGGAACCTCTTGGGTCATGGAAATAGTTGCTACCTATCTTGTCAGGAGTGGTGACTGCATGAGTGTATATAATTTTACTGGACAATTTGAACCAAATGCTCAAGCTCTCTGTGCAGTTTACTGAACTAAATTATACATCCGTTTAAAATATTAAGTAACAGGAGTCCCATCTTGGTGTGGCAGAAATGAATCCACCTAGGAACCATGAGGTTGTGGTTTGGTCCCCGGCCTCGCTCAGTAGGTTAAGGATCTGGCATTACCATGAGCTGTGGTGTAGGTTGCAGATACGGCTCAATCCTGCACTGCTGTGGCTGTGGCACAGGCCGGCAGCTACAGCTCCGATCCGACCCCTAACCTGGGAACTTCCATATGCTGTGGGTGCGGCCCTAAAAAAAGATAAAAATAAAATATTACATAACAAGAATTTTCCTTTGCAAAAACAACATGCATTCATCCCGGAAAGTTTAGAGAATACAGATAAGCACAAAGAAGAAAATAATGACCTGGACTTCTACTGCCTGGAGATAATCACCCTTAACATTTGGGTTATCTTTACCGGTTTTCCCTTATCCTACCTCCCAGTTATGAGGATACCTGAGAAAGCAATAGTTATGATGTGGACATAATCAGTTAACTACCTGACTGCCTATAAACTCCGTGCCCATCCAAACATCCTCAGCTTTACACCAGCTCCCATCCCACCCATCCTGTCAAAGGGCTTGTCGGGCGGTTCTCCTCTGACTTTGGATGTAAACATCCACAAATGTAATGGAACTTGGATCAAGAGTAGATCATGAACTTTTAAAAACAAGACACATTTCATCAAGTCAGCGAACATAATGCTGGAAAATCGCGAGGCCACGTAAAAACCATGGAAAAGGGGGCGTTGGACGTGATATGCATGTACTGAGAGAAAATAAGCTAGGATGATGATAAGCGCTTCAAAAGAGAATGATGTGATTATCAAAGGCTAAAAGAAGCCTTTGGAAAATAAGGAAGCCCGCAAATTATCTTTGCTACAAAAGTTATGATAGTACCACAAAAGTCAATCATAAAGTGGTGAAGAAGGTTGTATCATATTGTCACACAATTTTTGTCCAAAAGAAAAGTCAAAATCAACATTTTCAAAGTTAATTTTCGATTAAACATTTAAAAAACTATTTCCTGTAACACAGCTTGTCAAATATTAATGTGCCTGGGAATCATCTGAAAATCTTTTTTTTTTTTTTTTTGCTGTTTTGTTTTTTGTTTGACCAAACCTGCGGCACGTGAGCTGTGGCTCAAACCCATGCCACAGCAGTGACAACACCAGATCCTCAACTCCTCAACCCGCAGAGCCACAGGGGAACCCCCCCTGAAAATCTTTTTACACTGCAGGTTATAATTCAATTAGATCGGAGGAAGGGCCTTAGGTTCTGCATTTCTAACGAGTTCCCACAAATACACACAGGGTTAGTCTCTGGACCTCATTTGAATACCACGGTGATCTACGGCGACTCACTTTTAAGTGGCCTTTGTCTAATACTCATTAGCTTTATCCAATACACAAAGTCTCCCTATCCTTCCAGCTTTTTCTTTTTTAACTGTAGCTGTTTTACCACGTTGTCAATTTCTGCTTTACAGCAAAGAGACCCAGTCACACATATACAGACATTCTTTTTCTCACATTATCCGCCATCATGTCCATCACAAGTGACTGGATGCAGTTCCTTGTGCTGCACAGCATCCTTCCCACTATTTGTAATTTAACTGTTCTAGATCCATGTAAGACATGGTTTTCAACTTATAAATGAAATCGCCTGGAATGGAAAGCTTTTTTTTTAAGCGGGGGGGATCTTTTTGTCTTTTTAGGGCCACATCCATGGCATATGGAGGTTCCCAGGCTAGGCTTCTAATCGGAGCTGTAGCCTCCGGCCTACACCAGAGCCACAGCAGCGCGGGGGATCCGAGCCGTGTCTGCTACCTACACCACAGCTCACGGCAACGCCGGATCCTTAACCCACTGAGCAAGGCCAGGGATCGAACCCACAACCTCACAGTTCCTAGTCAGATTCATTCCTGCTAGGCCACGATGGGAACTCCTAGAAAGCCTATTTTACCGTGGATTGTTGGGCCCTATACTTCTCTCTTGCCAAATCTTGGAGTCTGAAAGTTTGCCTAACTGGTTCCCAGATGACACTAAAACTGCGAGTCCTGGGACCACACGCTCTGAGAACCACTGGCTTAGAACGACTGCAAATAACTTCTAGAGAGTCGCCTACAATACTTGAATTACCTTATGCTCTGTAATATTTGCAAAACACAGAGGACAACAGAAATTGTGTGGATCACATGAACACGCCCCAGCATATACCTGCCTGCGTGTGCTTGGTACTTACTGACCTGGATCTAGCTCATTGCCAAGGGTTCAGCTTGACTGTGTATGTGTAGGTCAGTGGTCACCAACTGTTTTGACTCCAAAATGACTTTCATTAATGATTTTCTGTTCCTTTGTATAATATTCATTCTGTTTCTAGAGAGAGCAATGAGACTGCATATGTTAGAGCAGCTTAGACGACCAACCGCTCCATCTCACTTCTGCTCACAAAGGATCCCTCACTTTCCGCGTGGTGGCTCTGCCATCATCTTATTAGTTGATTGTGCATGCATTATTAGAGCATGCAAAATAAACTCCCGTGTATATCAGTATAAATGGCTCACAACACACACTTCTGGTATGGATCCTTTCAGGCAATCCTCTCACCTTGAGATTATTCAGTTAAAATCAGATAATACGACCTGTAAATCCACTTCCTGCACCCGTAACCTGTGCTAAAAGGCAACAGGCAAACAAGGAGCAAACCATTTAAGGCTTTACTACAAATCCTTTTTTTGAGGAACTCCCACTCAGGATACTGCAAACATTGAATCACTACCCTTAGCATGGTGATTCTCTAGACAATTCACCTAACTGCATTTTCATCCAGCACACCCGGGTTTGCTGTCGATCCACTGCGATATCACGGGACAGGGTCAGATGCCCCAGGGAGAAGCAGAGCAGTGATTAAGCCCCCAGCTCTAAACCCAGATAGCCTAGTTTAGATCTTGGCTCTTCTACCTACTGCAAGCTGTGTTCTTAAGCAGCTGACGCGATCACTCTGCCCAGTTTTCTCATCAGTAAAATGGGAATAATAATAATAGAACGAATTTCACAGTGTCATCGTGAAACTCAAGTAAGTTAATATGGGTAAAGCATTTAGAAAAATTCCTGGCACAAACTAAGGTCACAATAAGTGTTAGCTATCTTATTATGTCCTGAACATTGAACTGGAAGTCAGAAGACATGGTTCCAGTCCTGGCTTTGTCACTGATCAGTTTTATGACTTTAGACAAGCCATTTAACTTTTCTGAGCTTCAACTGCAAAACAGGGCTTAGGACCCCTGCCTTGCCAAATTGACAGAACTATGGTCTCAAGTAAAATAGTACATGTAAATGTCCTTTTAAAAAATGAAAGGAACTATGCAAAAATAAGAGCCCTTCTTTGTAATTTTATTTCTCATATCATAATACATATTACCTAAAATGTTTTTTTTGCGATTATTTTATTTATTTTTTAACGATTTTAATTTTTTTCCTTATAGTTGGTTTACAGGTGATTATTTTTTCTTACATTTCATAGCCATTTAGTAATTTAATTTTCTGAAATGAAAACTGAAACTCACTAGAATACAATTTCTAGAGTACTCTTTCCTCCACTTAAAAAAAAAAAAAGTGAAACATCTGGCCTTTCTAATCTTCCAGCTGTATGGTGTAATATAAAAAGTATGAGCTTTGTGAACAAAAACCCAACATAAGTTCCATGGGAGTTGCAAAGGTCACCTAAATTCTCTAAGCTTCCATTTTATCATGGAGATAATAGTATCCAGCCCACCTGGAGAGTAATGAAATACAAGCAAAAGTTCATAGATGCCATAAATTAGGGTAACATCAGGTGTATATCTAGCCTAGGAATTGGTGGGGTTTTTTTTGGAAAAGACTAAATAGTAAATATCTTAGGCTTTGTAGGCCACAATCCTGTCACAACTACTCAACTCTGCCACTGTTGCACAAAAGTAACCAGAGACAATATATGAACAAAGGGGTGAGGCTGTGTTATAATAAAATTTATTTGTGGACACTGAAGTATGATTTTTTTTTTTTTGTCTTTTAGGCATTTCTTGGGCTGCTCCCACGGCATATGGAGGTTCCCAGGCTAGGGGTTGAATTGGAGCTATAGCTGCCGGCCTATGTCAGAGCCACAGCAACTCAGGACCCGAGCTGCCTCTGCAACCTACACCACAGCTCACGGCAACACCAGATCCTTAACCCACTGAGCAAGGCCAGGGATCGAACCCGCAACCTCATGGTTCCTAGTCGGATTTGTTAACCACTGAGCCACAACCGGAACTCCTGAAGTTTGATTTTTATATAAATGTCACATGACAAAAATCTTCATTTGATTTTTTTAAGCCATTTCATTTACCATTCTTAGCACAAAAATAAGCAGTGAGCTGAAAGCAGCCTGCAGGCCACAGTTTGCCAACTCCTGGTGCAGAATAATGCCTGGCATGTAGCAGGTAGTAGTAGGTGATACTCGGCACATACCTTTGATTTGTAAACCACAAATCACTGGATATAATCTACGGGCACCTCTGCTTGTTCTCCACATGCTGTCAAGACCATCAGCTCTTGGTCTATCATCCATGTTCTCAGTACCAGAGATAATGCAGCTGGAATTGTGGGCCTGGCATTATCTAAGGCCATTTGATTTGAACTTTACTAAGTCTTTTATGTATGTCTAATTTTAAGTCCTTGCTTTTAAAGAGAATATTAAGAATCTAAGTAAAAAAAACCCTCATTCTGAAATTTCCAGAAAATGGATAAGAGATAAAGAGGCTCACTCGTAGTCATACTGTCCAATCGATTCCTGTCTAGTTATGTTTTCTACCTCCCGCTTTGAGGGCCGCTGTCTTTATTTAAGGAAAAAAGCAAAAAAAAGTAAAGCAACAGTTAGGTAGTTTTGCTTCCTCTGCCATCTGTCAGCATTACATCATTTTCTTGCTCCAAACTTAATGTTGCTGTTGTTTTACGGGTTTGTTTTTTTGGGGGGGAGGGAATTGTTTTGTTATCCCCAACTTAGCTGGTTCTGTGCTTTCTCCTTCCCGAGCTTTTTTCTTCCTATGTGTGAAGGTCGTGCTTACCTCACTCCACCATCAGCACCTCTCAAGAGAACACACCCCCTTCAGCCGCATGTGTTTTGCAAATGTTTTCTTCCTCATCAGCTCTATATGCGACTGTAATTTCTTATAACCTGTTTCCCTAGCCACACCAACCTATGGGTAAAATGAAACCATAGCAACAGGAATAAGCAGTATTTTTCTCCTTATCTGCAGCCCAACCGTCTATTGTGGGACTTCTAACTACTCTCAAGGTCTCATCCAGTTGTCCCCAGGAAGCTCACAGGTGGCATATGATATATGTGGTCACGAACAAGTCACGTCTGTTACCACCTGTGTCTGCCATGACTCTCTCCCACCCTGGCCCCCTTCAGTGATACCTGCTGCCAAAACCTCTGCTTCTCATGAAGTTACTGGATAGTGCCCCACCACTGCCACTACTGCAGGTGATATCCACGCTAAGGGAATTGTCTTCTGAAGCTACAAACTACCAAAATCTCTCCCACCCTTAAAATTTGTTCCCACTACTTCGGAATCACGAGGCCTCTGGTGTCATCGCAACCATCAGGGCTGGTCTCTACCGCAGACGCACCGAGTACTGAAGTTGAGGGCAGGGCACTTTCCGAGCACTTAATGCACAGAGGCCACGCGGCACCACTGTGGGATCGAGAATTTTCTCCTTCCTGTGTCAGCAGCAACAGATGAGCAGCAGAATAGGACTGTTTGTGATCCCGGTACCTCACACAATTTCTTGAAACAGGGCACTCATTTCTCGTACCCCCTCCCTCTCTGCAGGACTCTGTAGGGTTTAGAGAGGCTGGACCAGAGGCTAAATCTGAGCGACAGACATCCTGCTGTGCTAATTTTCCCTCCCATCTGGCCACTTATTGGTCCAAACTTAAGAGCCCTACTTTTTCTTGCTTTAGAATGAATTCTTTCCAAGGAGACGCCTTCTCCCCTCATGCACAGTGAGGAACGCATGCTCTGACCCTACAGGTGTCGGGATGGCTGAAGGCCAGTGTGACCCAAGTGTAGGTTCAAGCCGGAATCCTCCACTCCATCAGAATTCTACCCTTCAGGTTCTCTCATTCTTCTTTTTTTATGTCTTTTTGTCTTTTTTTGTTGTTGTTGTTGTTGCTATTTCTTGGGCCGCTCCTGCGGCATATGGAGGTTCCCAGGCTAGGGGCTGAATCAGAGCTGTAGCCACCGGCCTACGCCAGAGCCACAGCAACGCGGGATCTGAGCCGCGTCTGCAGCCTACACCACAGCTCACGGCAACGCTGGATCGTTAACCCACTGAGCAAGGGGCAGGGACGGAACCCGCAACCTCATGGTTCCTAGTCGGATTCGTTAACCACTGCGCCACGACGGGAACTCCGTCTCTCATTCTTCTTAATCTGTTCATTTTATATGACTTTGGTCATAAAAACATAGTTATCTTTACTCTGGTCTTTTGAAATCTGTTTTTCTAAAATCTCCCACGTGTTTTTGTAGTGGACATCTGTCGTTTTTGCAAGTCTTCTCAAGAATATTGCTCCATCAATTCTGCCTTCACTCTCCTACATCATCCCTCTCTCAGCACATAAATTTCTCCCATTTGAAAAAAAAACCTTCTCTCTTCCAGACACCGCCCTATTTCTCTGCTTCTTATTACAACACACCTAGAAACAAACTGCTGGTGATTTTAATATTTGTAGTCTCCACATGCTTTCTTCTCTTTTCTCTTGAACAGACTCCAAAAGGGCTTTTGGTTTTGTTTCACCTTTACACCCTTGAAACTGCTCATGTCAAGGCCTCCGTGCAGTTACATAAGGTCAGCCCTTATTGTCACTTGACCTCCCTCCATCTGACAGTGTTTTCTTTCTCCTTGAAGCAGTTCATTCCCTTCGTTTCCAGGCTATCTTATTCTCTTAGATTTTGCCTCTTATCTGGATGGGCTGCTGCGTCTCAGCCTCCAGTCTCTTTGCAGATCCCCCACCATTACCCTGACATCTGAGCGCCCAAGAGCCTCATTCTTGGAACTTTTATCTTCCATACTCTCTCCCCCTCAGTCATCTCATCCTGTCTCATGGTGCTAAATACCAACTGTATACTAATAACTCTGCAGCCAGAGGCTCTCACTTGACTCCCACAGTCATATATTCAACTGCCTATCAAAGTCTCCACTTTGAATCATCCTACGGATCTCAAATTTAATATATCTACAATGGACCGCCTGTTCTCCTACCGACCTGTTGCTCCCACGGTTTTCTCCGTCTCAGTTAATGGAAACTCCAGTCTTGCAATCACTATTGTCAAAACCCTCAGAGATATCCTTTGATACGTCCCCTCATTTCCCCCTTGCCCCAGTTCACTGCTCTCAAAGTATTCCAGAATCTGACCTCTTTTAACTCGGTCCACCGCTATCATTCTGATCTGAACCATTAATCTCTCTCATCTGGAGTGTCGCACTCATCTCCTACCTAATCTCCTGCTTTCTCCCTTTGCGCTACATCTTAAAATGTCAAGCAGATCACGCCAGCACCCCACTCAAGTGGCTTCTCGACTCAGAGAAAAATCAGTCAAGCCCGTAAGACGTTTTACCATCTTTGACCTCATCCACTCGCCCCAGCTCACTGGACAAAGTACGAACCCACACACGCACCCCCCCTCCCTCGAGATCCCAGACAGCATGCCCTCACCTGCTTTGCCTCAAACACCCCCTTCTCAGTAAGGCCTTAGATAACCCCGCGTAAAACAGCAGCCCCCTTTCTTCCCAGCAACCTCTACCCCCTTCCCTGGTATTCTCCTTCGTAGCACAACCACCTGAAATACACAGTTTATGAATGTAGCTGCTCATCGTTTCTCCTCACCCACCTGGAATGCACACCCGGAATCTAAAGCGGACATACACGGAGTTCCCGTCATGGCACAGTGGACACAAATCTGATTAGGAACCTTGAGAGTGCGGGTTCCATCCCTGGCCACACTCAGTGGGTTAAGGATCCGGTGTTGCTGTGAGCTGTGGTGTAGGCCAGCAGCTACAGCTCCGGTTGGACCCCTAGCCTGCGAACCTCCATATGCCGTGGGTGCAGCCCTATAAAAACAAAAGACAAAAGGCAAAAAAAAAAAAAGAAAAAGCCATACACATATTAAGCACCCAATAAATATTTACTGAATGAGTGAACCCCTCGCATCTTCCATTCTTCAGTGGAACATTAACTTTCCTCCATGGGACTACTCCTCTCATTCCACTAGTGCTGAGTTTACCTGCTCGGCTTCAGCCCTAGAATGTTCCTGGAAGGCACCTCCTTCCATCGCCCACGCAGGTCACACAATTGGTTTGGGGTGGGCCCGTGACACAAGCCTATCTAATGACTCTCAAACCAAGACTATCTGGAAACCACTGCGAAAGATAAGCTCTCTTTTTAATGAGGTTTCTAGCCTTGTAGAACATAAACTCAGAGCTACAGAGGTCGTCCTACCCCTATGAGAGGTGACCATGTCTTGAGTGTGAAGCCAGCACACAGGAAAGCAAATGATAACAGAGAAACAATGATTCCTGATGACTTTATTTGAAAACGTGGATCCAGCTAGGTCTGAGTCCATTTAAATTAGATTCCTGCCACTTGTAACTAAAAGAATACTAACAAATTCAAACTCTACTCCCAGTTCCGACTCTAATATGGCATTACCTCTTTTTCTTGATATTCTTGGAGATTTTATGTGCTTTATTAACTAGTTTTTCCTTATTAGTGAAAGTCAAGTCCAGAGTATAACTTCCCCTAATTGCTTCCTTAGTCTTCTGAGAAATAAAATTATCAGGGAGGTAAGTAGAGAATTTTTCAAATTCTCTGATTTTGGTGAAGTGGAAGCTGTAATAGATACTGGAATTGTTCCCGTTTCTTCCTCTGTAACTAGCCTCTGTGCCAATTTTATAGCTAGAATTTTAAAAGCAGTTTTTAGAACATTTCTGGCTAGGTTGCATGCAGCACACTCCTATAAAAATATGAGTTGCAGCTTCTCCTTTTTATACTGAACAAATTATTTTCATTATCTCTATTCTTGGTTTTCTAAGGTCTCCTTGTAGATGAACTTTATTTATGAAGTAAGAAAACATTAAGTCCAAACTCCATGCCTGGTACTTTTTTTATGTGTTAGAATGTAAGGATAAGTTTATTTTGATAAGTTTTCTTTTTATTGATGAATTTTATTACATTTATAAGTGTACAGCAATCATCAAAACCCAATTTTATAGCATTACATCCCAAATCCCCAGTGCATCTTCCCACCCCCCAAAGCTGTCTCCTTTGGAAACCATAAGTTTTTCAAAGTCTGACAGTCAGCATCTGTTCTGCAAAGAAGTTCATTGTATTCTTTTTTTAGATTCCACACGTAAGTGATAGCATTTGTGGGGGGGGGGGGTTCTTTAGTCTTTTTGTTGTTGTTCTTTTTGTTTTGTTTTGTTTTTTAGCGATAGCATTTGATGTTGGTGTCTCATTGTCTGACTGACTTCATGTAGCATGATAATTTCTAGGTCCATCCATGTTGCTAAAAGTGCCATTATTTCTCTCCTTTTAATGGGGCTGAGTAATATTCCATCGTGTATATGTACCACATCTTTATCCACTCCTCCGTCGATGGATATTTAGGTTGTTTCCATGTCTTGGCTATTGTACATAGTGCTGCAGTGAACACTGGAGTACATGTATCTTTTTGAGTCATGGTTTTTTCTGGATAGATGCCCAGGAGGGGCATTGAGCCACGAAGGGAACTCTTTTTTTTTTTTTTTTTAAATAAACATTACCCGCTTTTATTGCATTTTCTGTTTGTTTCTGGTATATAGAAATAAAATTGATTTTTGTTCCAGTTTTTTTGTTTTCCTTTTTAGGGCCACACCCAAGGTATATGGAAGTTCCCAGTTCCCAGGCTAGGGGTTGAATTAGAGCTGCAGCTGCCAGCCACAGCCACAGCAATTCAGGATCTAAGCCACATCTGTGACCTACACCACAGCTCATGTTAACACCAGATCCTTAACCCACTGAGCAAGGCCAGAGATCGAACCCATATCCTCATAGATCCTAGTCTGTTTCATTAACTGCAGAGCCATGAAGGGAACTCCAAACATATTTTCTGCATAGTATTTCATCCTCACAACACTTCAAAGTTAATTTTTTTTTTCTTTTTAGGGTTGTACTTGCAGCATATGGAAATTCCCAGGCTAGAGGTTGAATTGGAGCTGCAGCTGCGAGCCGACACCACAGCTCATGGCAACGCCAGATCCTCAACCCACTGAGCAAGGTTAGGGATTGAACCTGCATCCTCATGGATACTAGTCAGTTCATTACTGCGGAGCCACAATGGGAATTCCTGAAAATAAAAATTTCTATAACCCAACTTATACATGAGGAAACTAAGGCTCAGAGAGCTTAAGCTTGCACGAAGTCATATAATCTATAACTGGAAGAGGCAGGACTCAGGCATAATTAAATCCCACTTTATTTTCATACTGCCTCTGTGAAATTATATTTCCTCCCTCACATTAAAATTTCAGAATCATTTTATTTTCCTATACATAACAT
Organism: Phacochoerus africanus; assembly: GCF_016906955.1. Lineage (NCBI taxonomy): Eukaryota > Metazoa > Chordata > Mammalia > Artiodactyla > Suidae > Phacochoerus > Phacochoerus africanus. The sequence continues at coordinate 108,198,609 of NC_062550.1, forward strand.
TTACATCTCTGGAACTGAAAGTATTCTCATCGCTCCTTTTTTTTTTTGTCTTTTTAGGGCTGCACCTGGAGCATATGGAAGTTCCCAGGCTAGGGGCTGAATTGGAGCTGTCGCTACTGGCCTACGCCACGGCCACAGTAATGTGGGATCTGAGCCGAATCTGTGACCTACACCAACAGCTCAGGGCAACACTGGATACCTAACCCACTGAGCAAGGCCAGGGATTGAACCTGCATCCCCAGGGATGCTAGTCAGATTCATTCCTGCTCAGCCACAATGGAATTCCACTCCTCCTCTTTATAACATCAGCCTTTCTCTTATTCCATGCAATCTTCCCTTTTTGTCAGGCCTGAATGAGGCTTTCTGAAGGAGGGAAAGAAAGGAAGGTGGAAACGGGCAAGGGAAGGATAAGTCAGCAGCTGGGCCAGATTTTGTTGGCCTGGTCAGCAGTCCCAGTAACAGTCTGAAGTGGGGTGGGGCATGCAGGGTTAATCTGGGCTAGGATCAACATCAAAGAACTGATGTGACATTATCACTGCCTTCCTGACTATAGCAGTGCTTGTCAGAGGGGCTGGATAGCTGTCCCAGAGCGATCTATTATTGTTCCAGGGGGTTGAGGCAGAATCTCATCCACATCTGAGGGGCAGTGGCATAGTTCGAGTATTGAAATAAGAGGGGAGAAATGGATAAGCAGGTTGTCAAGGTACTAGCTGGGGTCGAGGACTAAACTTTGTTTTCAGAAAAAAATTACACGTAAACCAGGAAGCTGGAGAGAAGTCTCCCCTAGCATTTGAAACCACAAAGTTAAGAAGGAAAAATGCAACCTGATGTTCTGAGCAAGTACTCCTGAGTTCCTTTTGGTCCTCTGACTATCGAACTTGGAACAGCAAGACTAATTCCAGCCTCTTTCTAGATGTGGCCTTGTAGGTAACGATACACATGAGATCATAATGCAACCCATCTGTGTCTGGGAAGAGCTGACCAGGGTAGGAACTGACAATTCCTGCCTAAGGAATAAATCAAAATAAGCTTTCCCAGCTTAGTATTATTTATATACCTCTCTGGAAACATTCAATGAAGTATACATAAACTCTAAATGATACTCAGAGAGGTACAATTTCAATGAACTTCTGAGGCTGTATACTTTTAAAGTAAAGAGTTCATTACCAGTGTGATGATAACTCCTCTACCAGCCTGTACTATGGCTATTTTAATGTTAGGTAGTCTCTGAGTTACAAATATCTGGCGTGTGAGCATCTTGTCCAATTATGTATCCACTAATACCTGCTGATATTACCTGTGCCTCATGGTCATTGTGCAGAGTCCTAATGACTGACATTTATCCAGCATTTACCCTGTAATCTGCGTGGTTATGTTTACAAGACTAATGCTATGAAGTAGACCTAACTTTTATATCCATGTTATAAGGAGGAAGCCGAGGCCCAGGAATGTTCAGTACAACTTTCAGTTGTGCCTGGAAGCCTTCCTTGTTTCAAGCCATGAGCATTTTAAAGAGATATGATACAGGAATTCTGATCATGGCTCAGTGGTTAATGAACCTGACTAGTATCCACGGGGACACAAGTTTGATCCCTGGCCTTGCTCAGTGGGTTAAGGATCCTGCAGGGCTGTGGCTGTGGTGGTGACCAGCAGCCGTAGCTCCGATTGGACCCCCAGCCTGGGAACCTCCATATGCTGCAGGTGCGGCCCTAAACAAAAGGCCAAAAAAAAAAAAAAAAGAGATAAGACACATTCAAATATAAACAACTGGTCACACTCTCTCCCTACACATTCACCCAAAGACTGCCTGGATCCTGAGTAACGACTTCCGCCCTCCGTTCCAGTTGTCATCCAAGCTGCTCTACCGCCACCTGTTGACCAGCAGGGGGACTGTCTGACTCAGTGCTTCGCTATCATCTTTCTTCTCCTTCCAGGAATCCTTCCAGGGCGGTGGACCTGGCTTACATCCCACTCCCCCCACCCTAGTTTAAAGAGGTCCCTTTTATTACATGTAACAGGTAACACGTATCATTTACACCGAAGAAGAGACGGTTATGAGATTGAGCGATGTAAGTAAAGCACTTACTCTATGAAATGCAGTCCACACACTGTTAACTTTCAGTTGATTCCGTTCACGGAATGGGTTTCTTTGCTTTGAGAACCCAAGTGCGCTGGGGAATGGTGATGTGTAAAAATTCTTCTTGAAGGAAAAGACGATGACACCCCGTACACAGTGAGTTTCTACCCCTTCCACACCTCACGTTCTCCTCCTGCACGGTCCGACGTCCACAGAGTCAGGCTGTCTCTAAGCTGCTGCCTGATAAGGACGTCGTTTTTGTATGAGTTTTCATTCAGCGCATCGAGCTCTATGATGGCCTCATCAAAAGTGGTTTTAGCCAGTGTACAGGCATGTTCTGGGCTAATTAGGCTCTCACAGGAAAGTATAAAAAAACTAAGAGCTAGCCCACGGTGGATTGGATGTGGAGGTTGCACCTCTTTCATGTTTTTATCCAATGCCTTTTGGGAAGCTCCCCAAGAATTATTTACAATTTATTTTTGATCACCACCTTAGGCAAGAGAGGTATAGGAAGTCATCGCCATCTTCAGATAAAAGAGTACTTTCTGAGAGTTACTGTCATGGTGCAGTGGAAACGATTCTGACTAGGAACCATGAGGTTTCGGGTTCCATCCCTGGCCTGGCTTGGTGGGTTAAGGATCCGGCGTTGCTGTGAGCTGTGGTGTAGGTTGCAGATGAGGCTCGGATCCTGCATTGACTGGGAACCTCCATGTGCCACAGAAGTGTCCTTAAAAAGACCAAAAAAAAAAAAAAGTACTTTCTGGATTAGTTGCATTGGCTATCATGTACTTAGCCAACAATCTCAGGACAGTGGTACAGAAGGGTCTCAGTTCAGACTCTACTTTTTCCCAGTAGTTCTTTTTTTTTTTTCTTTTTATGGCTGCACCTGGAAAATATGGAAGTTCCCAGGCTAGGGGTCTAATCAGAGCTGCAGCTGCAGGCCTATGCCACAGCCACAGCAACTCGGGATCCAAGCTGCCTCTTCAGCCTACAGTGCAGCCTGCAGCAACACCATATCCTTAACCCAGTGAGCAAGGCCAGGGATCAAGCCCACATCCTCAGTGACAATGTGTTGGGTTCTTAACTCACTGAGCCACGACAGGAACTCCTCCCAATAGTTCTTAATCAGCTGCAGTTTCTCGTAAAAGGACCTGTGGCCCCAACGATTTTCTTGCTGCCCCAGAGTAAGCTGTGCCCTCACTGGCCAGCTCTAGTGGGTCTCCGTCTTGGTTTTCAGCCAGAGCTGAGGTTTTGTTAGGAAAAGCGAAAGTTCACCTAGGTGTCCAGAGGTTTCACTCACAGAAAAAAGGTTATGTTCATTCCCACTCATTGCACAGGCACAGCTACAGCCAGAAAGAGAGTAACAGCTGTGCTACTGCTCATGCCAGTTGCCAACGGAGTAATCCTGATGCGGCTGGAACTCTGGCTTCACCTTTTGCCTGCACCACTAATAATCATTTTATTGAGCCATGCCCCAGCCTGCGAAACTCTCCCATTCAGCCATTAGACAGGAGTTAACCATGAGGCAGGTTAACTTTGAGGCCACCCTGGGCCTAATTCCCCACCCTCGTCACTCTAGGGCACCAAATGAGGCAGAAAGGATGGCACAACTGTCAGCTGCTCTGGACATGGGTTTTCAAGTATTTTCCCTCTAATAATCTCCAAGTCATTTCTTTCTTTTCTTTTTTTTTTTTTAGGGCCACACCTGTGGCACAGCTGTGAGCTGTGTTGTAGTTTTCAGACGCGGCTTGGATCTGGCATTGCTGTGGCTGGGGTGTAGGCCGGCAGCTATAGCTCCGATGTGACCCCTAGCCTGGGAACCTCCATATGCTGCAGGTGTATGGAAAAGGAAAAACAAAAAAATTTGCTATTTCAACTACCTTACAAATTTAGGTAAGAAGTGAATTATTGTTATTATTATTTTTTGTCTTTTCTATGGCTGCACTCACGGCATATGGAGGTTCCCAGGCTAGGGGTCGAATTGGAGCTGTAGACACTGGCCTATGCCACAGCCACAGCACCACAGGATCCGAGCTGTGTATGCGACCTACACCACAGCTCACAGCAACACTTAACCCACTGAGCAAGGGCAGGGAGCGAACCCACAGCCTTATGGTTCCTAGTCGGATTTGTTAACCACTAGGGAACTCCAGAAGTGAATTATTTTTAAATCAAGTTTTCTATGGGAAAATGTTTCTAAATCTAAATATTTGATTACCTTATTGTCCTAGTCAATTTTAGTAGTTAAAATTCCATAAACTAGATGGCTTAAGCAACAGACATTTATTTTTCATAGTTCTAGAGGCTGGGAAGTTCACAATCAAGGTACTGGCATATTTGGTATCTGGACAGGTCTCTCTTCCTGATTTTCAGATGGTTGCCTGCTTGCTGTATTCTCATAGGGGGAGGCTAGGAGCGCTCTGGTCTCTTCTTGTTGGGGCACCAATCCCACTCTGAGAACCCCACGTCATGACCTCATCTGAACCTGGTTACCTCCCAAAGGCCCTATCTCCAACACCATCACACCGGGGATTAACGCCTCAACATGCATTTTGGAGGGAACACAAACATTCAATCAATAGCATTTATAACTTTTTTTAGGGCCACACCCACGGCATATGGACATTCCCAGGCAAAGGGTCATATTGGAGCTACAGATGCCAACCTAAACCACAGCCACATCAACACCAGATCCAAGCCACATCTGTGACCTACCCCGAAGCTCACAGCAACGCTGGATCCTTAACCCACTGAGCAAGGCCAGGGATCGAACCCAAGTACTAGTCAGGCTCATTAACACTGAGCCACAATGGGAACTCCAACAGCACTTGGAAATAGCAATGTAACACCTTTTAAAGATTTAAACACACTAGTTGAATATTGTAAAGTCCTTGAGTGGAAAAGCAGAAACAAAGCAATTCCAGGCCTTCTCTGGAGGGATAGTACATGCACAACAGGTGAGGAGGGTCAGGTGACTAGGTAGGCTGGAAGAAAAGCCCTCCACCATCAGCCCCCAGTTTTAGGTCAGTGTTCAGAGTCATAGTCCGAGTCACTCAAATTACTTATCTCCTTAATATACTCTTTTAATTATGCTCTCCTTGTTCCTGCTTTACTATAGTACCTACCTTCTGTCAGGAGTGGCATTTAAATTACAAATAAATTATTGTCAGATGATTTAAGAGCATTAACTTCTATGAATGCTAAGCAATAATGACAAGAACAAATGTTCCCAACTGGGGAAACATTTCCCCCCGTGATCTGCTGTGGAGATGGGGGGTTTCCATGCAGCTAATAAACTGAGCAGCTACCAGCGACCGAGCACTTCCTCCGTGGCGGCCTCTGCCGTGAGACTACCTGAAGAGGGAAGGGGGCGCCTCCAGCCCCAGCGGCTTCATACACCTTGCTCTCTGCTGAAATCTGCTGTTACAGCTTCAATCACTGTCTGATGTCACTGGCAGGAGAGTCCCTGAGCCTGACTCACAGAAACCACAAGAAAGAATAAGATGGTTGTGGTTTTGCTCCTCTGAGCTGGAGGCGGTCTGCTACAGAGCAACTGTTTCTGAAACGGGTACGTAAGTACTACTGGAGGAAACAAGCAAGAACTGGTAAAACCGGGGGAGTTCCCGTCGTGGCGCAGTGGTTGACGAATCCGACGAGGAACCATGAGGTGGCGGGTTCGGTCCCTGCCCTTGCTCAGTGGGTTAACGATCCGGCGTTGCCGGGAGCTGTGGTGTAGGCTGCAGACGCGGCTCGGATCCCGAGTTGCTGTGGCTCTGGTGTAGGCCGGCAGCTACAGCTCCAATTCGACCCTAGGCTGGGAACCTCCATATGCCGCGAGAGTGGCCCAAAGAAATAGCAAAAAGACAAAAAAAAAAAAAAAAGAACTGGGAAAACCGGTGAGGGAAGGAAAGAGCTGACAGTGAGAGGTGTCTGTCCTTTGGAAGTTTGTAAAGAGCTAATTACAGCATCTACCACATAGAGAATAGATGTGTGTGTGCGAATGCACATACTCACGGGTGTGTGCGCCAGGCTGGGGACGAGACAACATCAATTTCCAGCCCAGAGAGGCAATACTGGGGTCGAGGGGAGAGAGTGTTACTGAGGTGAGTCTCTTTCTTCAGGCAGAATGACGGCTGGCAAAAGGCCGAGCCAATCTCAGAACATGCCGTCTTGAAGGGCATTTCTTTGTCTGTCCAGGCTGCACACACATGGAGACATCCAGGCATTTGGGTGATGCAACCCTCAGCCCAGAGGCGGAGGTCAACATACTGCTGGATGTGCTGGAGAAATCCGTGGTGGGAGAAGCATCCGGATGGCAGGGAGACTGCTGGCCTACTGTGCGCTCCCTGGAGACAGGGGTCTTGCAAATGCTGAGGAGGCTCCGCCCCGATTTATGGAAATCAGAGGGGCTGCTGGATCTTCCACAGCCCCAGGAACACAGGGCTCTCATCCACAAGGTGGAGAGCCCGCCCACATGTTTTTCAAAGAGCTGCACAGCTGTGCGGGTCACTGGAAAGCAAAGGCTTTATCAAACCAAGGACACCGCGACAAGACTTTGAGCAAATGCTGAGAACTCACAGTCATTTAAAATTCCCTTCAAATTTGAGGCCCTGGAAGCAATGAGAGGACCATAAAAGCCCTTTAAAATGACAGGCCAGCTCTGAGTTTCCCAGGCCTTTTGAATGCAGCCACTATGGTCTTCACGGCGAGACAAGTAGACTGACTCTCTAGTTCAGCCCTTGCCATATTCCAGACCTACTGTGCTCTGCTCTGCAGGATTCACACATTTCCACATTCCAAACAGGTGTTTTCACAGTTTTCGATATTGTGCACAAATCGTTCCACACGTTTCCCCTTTCCAAACCTTCCCATGCTCTGCTAGAACTTTCTTTTAGGAATGTGGGGTTTTCAAGTTCTTTTGGCCCCTGATTTTTCTTTTTTTTTTTTTTTGGAAACCGTCATAGTCAGCTTTCCTTTCTTGGACCCTAACATTCCTCAGGCCCTCCAGGTCCATTGTGCAAGCCTGTCAAAATATTTTTCCATAGTGCAAATAAAATTATTTTGACATCAGTGGGGGCAGCTCTGTTGGACGGAACAGCCTCAATTTCCAGCCCAGAGGGGAAATACTATGGTTATGGAGAAACAGTGTTATTCTGAATCGACTCTCTTTCACATGGGCAAAATAACTGATGGCAAATGCCAAGCAAATCTCTGCACATGTCCTCTAGAAGGGTATTTCTATGTCTATCCAGGCTGCACACTCAGGGAGGCACAGGCATTTGTGTGATGCAGATGCAGATGTCAGTGCTGCGCTGGATGTGCAGGGCGTGCTGGAGAAATCATGGTGCGAGCACCAGCTGGACAGCAGGGAGACATCTGACCACCTCTGCTCTCCCCGGAGGCAGGGGTCTTGTAAATACTGCGGACAATCTGCCCCGATTTGTGGAAAACATCTGGGCTGCTGGCTCTTCCCCTTCACTGGAAACACAGGTTCTCATCAGGAAAGTCGAGAGCCCGCCCACATGTTTGTAAAACAGCTGCCCAGCAGCACGTGTCGATGGATTCAGAGGACTTATCTAAGTCTAGGACACCACCGACACCACTTCCTGTGTAATTCAGCGACCGAACCATACTCATTAAACATCCCTTCCGATGTGTAGACCTGGAAACAAATAGAGGAAACCAGGGGCCTCTGCAACGAAAGGCCAGCCCAGCGGCCCCCAGGCCCTTTGGATGGTGCCACAGCGGTCTTCCCGACGAGCCAAGGAATGCCGACTCTCTGGTTCACACCCTGCCATATGCCAGACATACTCTGCTGGGCTCTGTCGATTCCACACCTTTCCACATTCCACACATACGTACCCTTTTGCACCTTTCCCCACTGCACACATACTTCAGCTCTGCTCTCCTTTCCTTGCAAGAATGTGGGTTTTCCAAAATCTTTGAGGCCCTTGTTTATTTTCTGAAACGGACAAAATCCCCGCTCTCCCCTCTTTGGCTTGCCAATTCCCCCAGCATCTCTTGGTCCACTGGGCATTCCATGCCTCAAGAATTTTCCTCCTTGTAAATAAGTACCTTTCAATTCAGATAAGAAATGGGAAGACGGATCTATCATTCCACCTGTTGTATAAAATCCTTCTGCTCTTTCCATAGACACCAATGTAAATTCAATCTCCAACAACAAACACCCCCATAGTCCAGTGTTTTACTGGCTGTCCACAAGCAGAGTTGATTTTTCCCGCCGGGCCACCAACATCAAATAAATTAATAGAGAGAAAATGGTAGACAGATTGATAGACAGATTGGACGATCAATAAATAGATAGAGACATAGGATGGGAGGAGGCAAGATGGTGGAAGAATAAGAGGAAGCACTCACCCTCTCTCACAAACACATCAAAAAACCCATCTACATGTAAAGCGACTTGCACAGGACATCAACTGAACGCTGACAGAAGAAGTTCTGCTTCCAAAAAGGGCAAGAAACTCTTGACATAACTGGACAGAACAAAAGAAAAAAGAGAGAGAGAGAGAGAAAAGGGACCAGGACAGGACTAGCATTCCCGAGAGGGAGCTGTCAAGGAGAAAGGGAACCCGCACCTTGGGAAGTCACCTAACCAACGGAAAGATCAGCGGAGTTGGAGGGACCTCCGAGACAGAGGAAATCGCAGCAGCAGGCCTGAGAACCGAAAGGCAGAGTGAGAGAAGCACAGATCATCTGAACCACTGGCCCAGACACCACAGCTTGAGATGCTTGGTTGGGGGCTGGGTGCTGAGACTCAGGCTCCGGAGGTCCGGCCCTGGGAGTGGGCTGGGGCTGGGGGTGTGGAGACAGCCTAAGGGGGTGGGGAGCGGCGCACCGTGGGTGGGGGAAGCGGTACACTAAGGGCCGGGGAGTGGAAAGCCCGGCGGCAGAGGGAAACCGAGAGAAGGTCCGGACCCGCAGGAGAGATAAGGCGTCATTGTTGGGGACGGGAGAGAAGGGGCGGGCTGCCGCCACAGCCGACTCCTTGGGCCCCAGAGTGCCAGCTTGCCCGCCAGCTCGCAGGGGGCGAAGTGTCCCCGGTGCAGCAACCCCCCACCCCGAATGGCCAGAAGCCACATGCCCGCCCCCCGCACTCTGGGCTGTCCCGCCCGCAGGAAGCCGCAAACGCACCGCCCTAGACTGTGCATCTTAGGTGCAGCCTCCTCTTGCGACCAGAAGTCGCTTAGTGGCCCACCGCAGACCTGGTGTCTCCAGCAGCGGGAAGCCGCTTGCTGGCCCGCGGTGGACCGGACCCGCAGGTGGCGGGAGCAAACCACCGCAATTATCCCGGACTCCAGAGGTGGGCGTGGGCTGCCGCAGCTGGGACTATCTCCACAAAAATCCCTTGCAGCCCCGGCCACTCCGGAGGGCCTCACAGAGAAGGACACACAATGAAACACCACCTGACGTTGCTCTTGCTCCCTGGGGAGCACACACGCCCTGCAGCTGCCACTCCCAAACGTTCTGGGAGGGGCCCAGAGGCTTGGTCACCGTCCCTTCCTAGGAACCTGCAACGAAGACTACCTTGCTCAGCTCATCCCGCAGGGGCTAAGCAGGACCAGGTGGCGGGGGTAAACCACCACCGTTACCTCTGGCTCTAGAGGTGGCAGTGGCCCGACACCACTAGGGGTCAGTGAACAGGCACCAACTGCAGCCCCATTCACCTCAAGGGCACCACAGAGGACAGCACTGTGACCGAACCAACTATTGGTGGTCCCGTACCCTTGGGAACACACCGGCCCTACCACTGCCACTGCTGAATGTTCAGGGCAGTGCCCACATGCCAGATCTCTGTCATGTCTCAGGATCCTGCAGCTGGGAAGCGCCCGTGCAGCACCTCCTATGTGGGCTAAGTAAGACGGATCGCCTCCTGCACCGTCTGCAGGTGGCGGAGGCAAACCACCTCAGCTATCACTGAAGCTAGAGACGGTCATGGCCCACTCCCACTAGAGGTTCCTGAACAGGCACAGCTGCAGTTCCAATCACCTCAGAGGAGGGCACTTGCAATCAAACACAAGCCGTTTTCGCTCTCACTCCCCAGGGAACTCACGCACCCTGCTGCAGCTACAGCCAAATGCTCTGGTCAACTTGCAGATCCATCTAGAGCTCATCACCTCTTCCCAGGGCCCTGTAAATAAAAGTAAACGGTGTCACCTTCCTGTAGGTCTTCGCTCCTGCTGAGAGCCCAACAACCAGGCACTGAATGCTGGCCCTACCCATTGCCCCCTTCCCCCTGAAAACACACTGAGCATCTTGGGGCTAACAGACTGCTCACACCAAAGAAAGACACAGCAAAGATTCAAACTCCCACACCAAAATTAAATAGTAACCCCCCCCAAAAAAAAATTCAAAGGGATACTCTTGCATAGAAATAGACTTACAAGACTACGGTTTGGCTTCCCCAAACTCACAGAGAAAGAAAAACACAAGCAAGATGAGGAAGCTCAGAAACCATTCCCAGTTAAAACAGGAGACTTCACCTAAAGCAGTCAACAATGAAACAAGACCCCTGCAGTCTGACAGACATTGAGTTCAAAAGGGAGACAATGAAAATACTGAAGGAATTAAGAGAGGATATGAACGGTAATGCAGATTCCCTCAGAAAGGAACTAGAAAATATAAGGAGGAGCCAAGAAAAACTAGAAAATGCATTTGCAGAGACACAAACTGAGATAAAGGCAATAAAGACCATAATGAATAATGCAGAAGAACAAATGACGTAAAAGATAGAATAATGGAAATCACTCAATCAGGACAGCAGACAGAAAACCAAATGAAAAAACATGAAAGCAATGTAAGACACCTATGGGATAATATAAATCAGACCAATCTATGCATAATAGGAGTTCCGGAAGGAAAAGAAAAAGGGGATTGAAAATATATTTGAAGAAATTATGGCTACAAACTTTCCAAAACTAAAGGATGCTGATATCAAGATACAAGAAGCACTGATGGCCCCAAAACAAGTTGAACCCAAACAGGCCCACACCAAGACATATTATAGCAAAAATGGCAAAAGTTTAAGATTCTTTTTTTTTTTTTGTCTTTTTGCCTTTTCTAGTTTCGCTCCTGCAGCATTTGGAGGTTCCCAGCCTAGGGGACAAATCAGAGCTGTAGCCACCAGCCTACGCCAGAGTCAAAGCAACGCGGGATCCGAGCCGCGTCTGCAACCTACACTACAGCTCACGGCAACTCCAGATCCTTAACCCACTGAGCGAAGCCAGGGATTGAACCCGCAACCTCATGGTTCCTATGTCGGATATGTTAACCACTGAGCCACGACGGGAACTCCTAAAGGGAGGATTCTAAAGGCAAGAAAAAAGCAAAGCGTTAATTATAAGAGAAACCCCATAAGGCCATCAGCTGATTTCTCTACAGAAACACTACAGGCCAGGAAGGAGTGACAAGATATATATCTAAAGAGCTGAAAGGAAAAAATCTGCAACCTAGAATACTCTATCCATCAAGAATATCATTTAAAATAGATGGGGAAATAAAGAATTTCTCCAACAAACAAAAACTAAAAGAGTACATGAAACCCATGCTAAAAGAAATAATGAAAGGGCTTCTCTAAATTAAAAAAAGAGGAGGGGAGAGATCTAGGATGGAGGAAACCACCATTGGAAAGCAGTCTCTTAAATAAGCCAGCATACAGATCTAAACGTGAAGATGCTTAAAAAAAAAAAAAAAAAAAAGACATCAGAATCATACAATGTGTGCAAGGAAAATGAGAAAAAAATAGATTCTTTTTTATTTTTGTAATGATGTGTTTGAGCCTATATGACTATCAGGCTACAGCAAGCAGATATAGGAAGGGGTTAAAATACTTAAGAAACAGGGAACCACAAATCAAAATTGAACATTACACTCCAAAAAACTGAAAAGTACTCAAGCATAAAATAAGTGGAAATCATCCAACCAAAAAAAGAAAGGAAGAAAAGTGAAACATAGAACCAAGTGGAAAAGAAGGTTTAAAATGGCAATAAATACATATCTATCAATAATCACCTTAAATGTCAATGGACTGAATAATCCAATCAAAGGCACAGAGTGGCTGATTGAATAAAAAAGCAAAAACCTTCAATCTGCTGTCTACAAGAAACTCACCTTAGGGCAAAGAACACACATAGACTGAAAGTGAGGGGATGGGAAAGATATTTCATGCCAGTGGACCAGAAAAGAATGCAGGAGTTGCAAACTCCTATCAGACAATGGCCATAAAGAAAGACAAAGAAAGACACTATTTAATGGTTAAAGGATCCATTCAAGAAGAGGATATTACCATCGTCAATATATATGCCCATAATACAGGAGCACCCAAGATACCTACAACAAATACTAACAAACATAAAAGGAGAAATCAATGGGAATACAATCAGAGTAGGAGATTTTAACATCCCACTCACACCAATGGACAGATCCTCTAAACAGAAAAATCAATAAAGCAACAGAGATACTAAATGACAGAAAAGAAAAGTTACTTAATTGATAATTTAGGACATTACATCCAAAAAAAAATCAGAATATATATTCTTCATAGTGTACATGGAACATTCTCAAAGATTGATCACATACTGGGCACAAAGCTAACTTCAACAAATTTAAGAGTAGAGAAATTATTTCAAGTATCTTCTCTGACCACAGTGGCATGAAACTAGAAATCAACTACAGGAAAAGAAATGAGAGAAAACCTACTACATGGAGACTAAACAACATGCTATTAAAAAACTAATGGGTCAATGAGGAAATCAAGAAGGAAATTAAAAAATACCTTGAGAAAAATGATAATGAAGACACAACCACTCAAAACCTATGGGATGCCACAAAAGCAGTGCTCAGAGGGAAATTCATAGCAATATAGGCCATCCTCAAAAAAGAACAAAAATCTCAAATTGACAACTTAAGCCACCACCTAAATGAATCAGAGAAAGAAGAACAAAAAAAGCTGATGTCAGCAGAAGGAAGGAAATCATAAAGATCAAAGAGGAAATCAATAAAATAGAGATTCAAAAAACAACAGACAAAAGTCAATAAAACCAGAGTTCCCACTGTGGCGCAGAGTAAATGAATCTGACTAGGAACCACGACGTTGCGGGTTCAATCCCTGGCCTCACTCAGCGGGTTAAGGATCTGGCATTGCCGTGAGCTATGATGTAGGTTGCAGACATGGCTCGGATATGGCATTGCTGTGGCTCTGGTGGAGGCCAGCAGCTATAGCTCCGATTAAATCCCTAGCCTGGGAACCTCCATATACTGTGGGTGTGGCCCTAAAATAAGACAAAAGACAAATAAATAAATAAATAAAACCAAGAGGTGGTTCTTTGAAAAGGTCAACAAAATTGACAAACTTCTGGCTGGAATCACCAAGAAGAAGAGAGAAAAACCCCAAATAAACAAAATAAGAAATGAAAAAGGAGAGGTCACAACAAATATTGCAGAAATACAAAAAACCATGAGAGGAGTTCCCATCGTGGCACAAAGAAGAAAACAGATCTGAGTGGGAACCATGAGGTTGTGGGTTCGATCCCTGGCCTCAATCAGTGGGTTGGGGATCCGGCATTGCCATGGGCTGTGGTGTAGGTTACAGATGCGGCTCAGATCTGGCGTTGCTGTGGCTGTCGTGTAGGCAAGCAGCTATGGCTCCGATTAGACCCCTAGCCTGGGAACCTCCATGTGCCTCGGGTGTGGCCCTAAGAGGACAAAAAGACCAAAAAAAAAAAAAAAAAGAGCGAGAGAGATTTGTTAAAGAAATGTTACCACTTATACTCCATGACAGGCCAATAAATTCAGGGGAAAAAAAACAAAACAAAACAAAAAAAAAAACAAAAAATACCATGAGCGAATACTATGAACTGTATGTTAACAAATTTGACAACCTAGAAGAAATGGACAGCTTTCTAGAGACTTACAGCCTGACAAAACTGAATCAGGAAGAAATAGATCAACTGAACAGACTGATCACTAGAAATGAAATTTAATATGTCGTAAAAACACTCCCTACAAATAAAAGTACAGGAACAGATGGCTTCACAGGTGAATTCTACCAAATATACAAAGAGGAACTTAAACCCATCCTCCTTAATCTTTTTCAAAATGTTGAAGAAGAAGAAACACTCCCAAAGACATTCTATGATGTCCAAAACCAGACAAAGATACCACCGAAAGAGAAAACTATCAGACAATATCTTTGATGAATATAGACACAAAAATTCTCAAAAAAATTTGAGGCAAGAGAATCCAACAACATATAAAAAAGATCATACACCATGACCAGGTGGGATTCATCCCACGTTGAATGGTTCAACATATGCAAACCAACCAATGTCATACACCACATTAACAAAAGTCAAAAACCACATGATCACCTCAAGAGATGCAGAAAAAGCATTTGATGAAGTCCAACATCCATTCATGATCAAAACTCTTACCAAAGTGGGTACAGAGGGAACATATCTCAACATAATCACTGCCATTTTTGACAAACTCACAGCAAATATAATACTCAATGGAGAAAAGCTGAAAGCCTTCCCACTAAAATCTGGAACAAGACAAGGATGCCCACTCTCACTACTGTTATTCAACATAGTATTGGAAGTCCCAGCCACAGCAATCAGACAAACAAAAGAAATAAAATGCATTCAAATAGGAAGAGGAGAGGTAAAACCATCACTGTATGCAGAAGATATGATGCTGTGCATAGAAAAACCTAAGGACTCAACTCAAAAACCACTTGAACTGATGAACAAATTCAGCAAAGTAGCAGGATATAAGATTAACATTAGAAATAAGTCACATTTCTGTATATTAGTGATGAAATATTAGACAAGGAATACAGAAATACAATACCCTTTAAAGTTGCACCCCCAAAAGTCAAATACCTGGGAATACACCTGACCAGGAGGTAAAGGACTTATATGCTGAGAACTATAAAACATTAATCAAGGAAATTAAAGAAGATGTAAAGAAATGGAAAAACATTCCATGTTCCTGGGTTGGAAAAATTAATACTGTTAAAATTGCCATACTACCCAAAACAATCTACAGATTCAATGCAATCCCTATTAAATTACCCATGACATTTTTCACAGAACTAGAAGAAACAATCCAAAAATGTATACGGAACCACAAAAGACCCAGAATTTCCAAAGCAATGCTGAAGAACAAAAACCAAGCAGGAAGCATAACTCTCCCAGACTTCAGGCAGTATTACAAAGCCACAATCATCAAGATAGTGTGGTAGTAGTACCAACACAGACATAGAGACCAATGGAACAGAATAGAGAGCCCAGAAATAAACCCAGACACCTGCGGTCAATTAATCTTTGACAAAGGAGTCAAGAACATAAAATGGGGAAAAGACAGTTTATTCAGCAAGAATTGCTGGGAAACCTGGACAGCTGCATGCAAATCAATGAAACTAGAACCCTACCTCACACCATGCACGAAAATAAACTGAAAATGGCTCAAAGACTTAAATATAAGACAAGACACCATCAGACTCCTGGAAAGAGAACATAGGCAAAACACTCTCTGACATCAACCTTACGAATGTTTTCTCAGGTTAGCCTCCAAAGCAACAGAAATAAAAGCAAAAATAAATCAATGGGACCCAATGAAATGGAAAAGCTTTTGCGCAGCAAAGGAAATCTAAAAGAAACCAAAACTACAACTTACAGAATGGGAGAAAATAGTTTCAAACAATACAACTGACAAAGGCTTAATCTCTAAAATATACAAGTAACTTCTACAACTCAAAAGCAAAAAAGCCAAAAACCCAATTAAAAAAAATGGGTAAAAGACGTGAATAGACATTTCTCCAAAGAAGATACACAGATGGCCAACAAGCACATGAAAAAATGCTCAACATCACTGATTATTAGAGAAATGCAAATCAAAACTACCAGGAGATACCACCTCACACCAGTCAGAATGGCCATCATTAATAAGTCCACAAATAACAAATGCTGGAGGGGGTGTGGAGAAAAGGGAACCCTCCTGCACTGTTGCTGGGAATGTAAACTGGTACAGCTACTATGGAGAACAGTATGCAGGTAAAAAAGAACAAAATAATGCCATTTTCAACAACATGGATGGTTTTTTGATGTGTTTGTGAGAGAGGGTGAGTGCTTCCTCACCCCAATCAGATATAGCTCTGATTGGACCCTTAGCCGGGAACGTCCATGTGCCACAGGTACGGTCCTAAAAAGACAAAAGCCAAAACAACAACAACAACAAAAACAAAAAAACCCACAACCCAATTTTTTAGATGGGCAAAACTAGTAAACAGGTACTTCGCCAAAGAAGGTAAGAATGATGACAAAGCAGCACAGGAAACGATGTTCAGCGTCATCAGGCATTGGGGAAGGGCAGGCCACGAGCACAAGGAGAAGCCATTCAACAGCTACCGACACAGTTCAGGTCATGAAGCCTCACCACACCACGCACTGGAGAAGATACGCAGAAAAGGGAACCTTTTTTGCTTTTTAGGGTCACACCTGCAGCACATGGAAGTTCCTAGGCTAGAGGTCGAATCAGAGCTGTAGTTGCCAGCCTACACCACAGACACAGCGATGCCAGATCCAAACTGCTTCTGTGACCTACACCACAGCTCATGGCAATGCTGGATCCTTAACCCACTGAGGGAGGCTGCAGATCGAACCCGTGTCCTCATGGACACCAGTTGGCTGTTACTGCTCAGCAGAATGGGAATTCCCACAACTAACAACTTCTTATATGTTCTTTTAGTCTTGTCTGTTTTCCACAGACAAAACCAACCAAAAATTGACTTGAGGAACAATGAAAACACACACCATAATATATATTTCTGAAATTTAATTATACACATTTTAATTTATTTTGAGAATACATTTATATTTTAAAATCAGGACATGTATACATATGACTAAACAGTATGGCTGACACAGACCAAGTCCACACTGGTAAGCAGCTGAGAACCATTTAATGTGCTGACAGTAGTGCTGACACAGGCACACAAGAAGAATAAATAATAGTGCTTTGGGGGCACAGTATCAACAGGGTAGGTAAAGAAGGAGCCTCGCTGTGGACACTACAGCAGGAATAACTCCCCAGTACTGACATGTGCAAAGTTCCAGGTCTCCACGATGGAGACGGCCCAGCCCATCCACACGGCCTCCCACTAAGTTGGCAGGTGACGAGGGTGGAGGAACCTGACCCAGAGAAAAACTGAAGCAGAGTTCAGACAAGCATGTGTGCGCATATGCACACCCTACAAAGGCCCCACCCTACAAAACAGAACTGTACCCAGTAACAAAGGTGCTCCCGGGAGTTCCCGTCGTGGCGCAGTGGTTAACGAATCCGACTAGGAAACATGAGCTTGCGGGTTCGATCCCTGACCTTGCTCAGTGGGTTAAGGATCCGGCGTTGCCGTGAGCTGTGGTGTAGGCTGCAGACGTGGCTCAGATCCCACGTTGCTGTGATCCTGGTATAGGCTGGCGGCTTCTGCTCCGATTCGACCCCTAGCCTGGGAACCTCCATATGCCCTGGGCGTGGCCATAGAAAAGGCAAAAAAAAGGTGCTCCCAGCCTCCCTGTCACCTGTTGGGCAGTGAGTCAGGTCATTGCACCTTCTGACACCCAGACATCTCCATCAGGAGGAAGGCTGTCCCCTGAGTGCTGGGGACAGGCTTTAGGTGAGAGCAAAGCCTTGGAAGCTACTGCATTATTTCGACGTCCGTAAACAAAAAAGATATCGCTTGCTAACCCCAAGTGCACAAACCAAAACTGCTTCACGCCCCGCAGCCGGAGGACGAGCACGATCATCCTGCTGCGCAAGGGTGCAGCCAGTGACAAGCCCCTGGCAGGGCTTCCACAAGCACAGCTACGGGCAGGGAACGGAGTTAGGTTCGTGCGCTCAAATTTACACCTCCTGCTATGAACTAAGTTTTACGGCATTTCTTGAGTCAAAATAAAACCAAGTGTCTAAGGACCCACTGGGCCTGTGACAGATTTCCATCTGTCACTCATTCACTCCTGTAAGTGAGGCCCGGGGTAATGGAGCATGTCCAGGCTTTCAAGCACATAGAAACTGACCAAACGTTCAGCTTTAACTCGATACTCCCCTCCCAGGGTGAGGGGCAGCCTCGCCTCTCACCAGGAACATAAAGAGGGAGGCGAGGACATCCACCGTGAAGGAAAGGGCACGGCAGTTCAGAGCTGGCAAAGGAGCAGGTTACTAGGAGTCGGAGAGCGTCATGGGAGAAATCGCTTCCTTCCAGTGCTCCATCCGTGCTTTAGCAGCTTTAGGCGGCAGAAACAGGCAAAGGCAAAGAAATGAGCTTTGGGTAGCTCAGAGCAGAAGCAAAGTGGGCAATTCAGCTCTGAGGGGTTAGTAAGACATAGACTCCAGGAAATAATCAGCACACAGGCCAAGAACCTCATAGGCAGCACACAGCTGGGGCTCCCCGCCCCATGTGGTGGGGCCTCTATCATCTCCAGTGCACTGGGGACCTTCAATGTCACAACTGGGGAGGGTGAAGTTTTCTGATGTAAAATAACGTGATTAAATTAAAAAAACAACTTGGCCTTTCTTTTTTTTTTTTTTGTCTTTTTTAGGGCGGCACTTGTGGCATGTGGAGGTTCCAGGCTAGGGGTCTAATTGGAGCTGTAGCCACTGACCTATGCCACAGCCACAGCCAACTCGGGATCCGAGCCACGTCTGCGACCTATACCACAACTCGTGGCAACACCGGATCCTTAACCCACAACCTCGTGGCTCCTAGTTGGATCCGTTAACCACTGAGCCACAACGGGAACTCCGACCCAGCCTGACTTTACATGGGCTGAGAATCCAAGTCTGAACAAGTTAATCAGCAGGTTAGGCAGTCTGTTGGGAATTTAAACCAGACAGTTATTATTTTTGAAATCTATGTTAGGAATTTCTACTTCCTTTGTAAAAAAAAGGTTTTTATGAGCTTGTACAGCTGAGACTGGTTAGTGTAGCCCTATGCCCAGATGGTAATGAAGCTGGCAGATGACAGATCAGTTTGAAAAGGGGACATGCAGGGGTTGCCATACAGACCTGAAGCCCAACAGTGGAGCTGTCAGAGAGGGACGGATCCTTCTAAGAATAAAGAATTAAGACAATTACCAAGAACTCCACCAAGAGAGCACCAGGGCAGCAATTAGCAGGGTCATCTCCTGCAGCCAGTGAAAGTTATTTCTTAAGCAGAAGGATCCAGGTGAAATGCCTGGTTGCTGCTGCCATCTTCCTTCCTAGATACCTCCCTTAAACCACCACCCCTCATATCATGGTCAAGGCAGGAAAGTGAGTCTCAGCCTCCAAAGTACTGTCCTAACTAATAGCTTGGGTGTCCTTGAAAAGATACCTACTCTGCTCCAACTGTGTGCTCCCCAGGGACTGGTGGATATTAGAAAAGGTGAATTGCCACAAACTCAGAATAGGTGCTGGCAACAGAATTAATGCTGGAGATGAGCCGAGGGCTGGGGTGAGTCAGGGTACCCACCACTGAGGATGCTGCCAGTGAGCTCCAGGTTCTTCTCATTGGTTCCAGGCTTAACACCAGCGGGTGTTTTTCTCCTCAAACTGGTGGAAGTAATGACACCTGTAGAGAGAAAAAAAAAAAATCAATGTATCATCCTTATAATGACCACACACACAAATTATCAAAGGCTGGTACCATCTTTTTATTACATGTGTGTCTGCAATCCTACACTTCCGGTTTAAAAAAGACAAACCCTTAATGATATGCAAAACCCTTATCTTGATACTAAACACATTTTAGCGAACACTCCCACCCCTCTCCTGGGGAGAGAGTACCTATTTGTGTTTCGTGATCCAGTGTCAACGGGCTGGAACCCGCAGGCCAGGACTTTGCTCAGCCGCAACTGAAGACCAGCTTTTGAAGTGAGCCTCCGGTGACTCTAGTTTCCTGGGCACATCCCAGGGCGTCCCATGATACTTGCTGGGGCTCCGAATGACTGTTTTCTTCTTTTTCTCATTTAGCTTTTGACACTTTACATCTGTTCACTCTTAGCATCTCAGTGATAATGGAATCCTGGGAGCTTAAAACCTGGAACAAGTAGGTGTGGCTTGTTCAGCTATGTGGCTGGGCCACACTGACAGCCCCATCCTCGGCTTGCAGTCTCACCCCCCCTGCTCCTGCATGGCTGAGCCTCAGCCTACTCATGAGGAACGTGCCCAAGCCAGAAGAGTTCCCTGTTAACTTTGACCCTCGCTTTCCCACGATATGAAAACTGGAAGAATGCCATTTGCAGATGCACATGATTAATGACATCAGAATAGAATATACAGTTAATACTGAGCATGTATTTGAAGAAAGTTTAATGCTAAGAAAAAGAAGTCACAACTAGGAGTTCCCATCGTGGCGCAGTGGTTAACGAATCCGACTAGGAACCATGAGCTTGCGGGTTCGGTCCCTGCCCTTGCTCAGTGGGTTAACGATCCAGCGTTGCCGTGAGCTGTGGTGTAGGTTGCAGACGCGGCTCGGATCCTGCGTTGCTACGGCTCTGGCGTAGGCCGGCGGCTACAGCTCCGAATAGACCCCAAGCCTGGGAACCTCCATATGCCGCAGAAGCGGCCCAAAGAAATAGCAAAAAGACCAAAAAAAAAAAAAAAAAAAAAAGAAGTCACAACCAAAACTTAGCAGGAGAAATCATATGTGATCTCTATTTTGTAAATGCTTTTTACAAAAGCAGGAAAAACACCATATATTCTCACTGGTTCCCCTGTAAAAAAAAAAAAATCACAGGTGATTTTTTTTAAAATGTTCTACATATTTATAAAGTGTAAGTTGAAGAAGGAAAAGGAAAATAATGCATCACTTCATTTATCAAAGAAAAGGTTTAGAAAAAATGGAAAGGAGGAAGGAAAGAAGAACTCCCCGATTTTCTGCTTTAAAGACCAAGGAGTATTGGGTATTCCACTGGCTAAGCATGCAAGTCTCCTTTCACACACCTGCCACACATCAAAGCTAGCCACTCCTTGACTGTCACTGTCAAGTCGCCACTCAGGATTAAACTTCAGTCTGGAAGACTAGAAAAGGCCTTTCTCACCTCTGCAGGACAGAATGCAAGAGATGGGCCAGAGCCCCAGCCTCACTAATAAACGCCTTGTCCACTGCAGTTCACAAAGCCTCCTGTTTACCTTGCGCACTTTGCCCAGAGTGCTGGGTGCCAGACCTCGCCGCTTGCTGGGTGTCCATGGAGGGCTGCCGTGGAGCATCTGTGTCTCTGCCTGCTTCTTATTCTTTAGTTGCTGCGTGAAAGTCAGAAGCAACAGTGATAAATCCCAGCAGGAAAACAGGTCTGGGATGGGAGCAGAGGCAGGGCCAGAAATCTCATGCCAATCAGAGTACCCAGAGCTAAAAAGAGCTGCCGTGAGCTACCCCTTCTGCAGCTAACCCAGGGCCCTGGCGGCAACTGGGCTGCTCACTCGTGACCATCTCCCCTCTTCCCAAATAGGGTTCACTGACTCCCTCCTGCTCGGCTTTCTCTCTCCCCAGTCGATGCGTCTCCCATTGTTCTGCTACACACTCCGTCAAGTTTTGTCCATTCACCACAAAGGCCTTCGCATGCTCCTGTTCCCACTTTTCAATCCGTGTTTTCAACTCTTCTTCCAGTGGAGACCAGAAACAAGGACATACTCATTACTCCAAATCTTTGGTGTGAAGCCCCAAAAGAAGTGATTCTCCCTCCCCAGAGTATCATCAGCCTGACTTCAGGAGCTGCACCCACGTGGGAATAGGTTGGAGTGGCCAGAAATCAGTCTTAGGATGGTTCATTCATAACACACCTGAAGACAGGAAAAGGTCAGAACCCAGAGCCTGACCGTGAAGGTTCTGGAGCCCGAAGCTGGAGGTGGCACTGGGGGAGACCAGCAGCATCAAGGAGGCAGTGTACACTAAGAACAGCACTCTCTGGGCTCCAAATCTGCAATCTGCCTCTTCCTGGCTGTGAAAAGGTGGGCAAGTTCCTGAAGTCCTCAGTGCCTCAGTTTCCTCATCTGTAAAACTGGAAATAACAATCTCAGCCTCATCAGGATGTTGTGATGATTAAATAAATTAATGAATGGAAAATACTTTGAAACAGTATCTGGCACTTAATTCAATAAATGCTAACAATTATTATCATTAAAATAGAGAACAGTGGAGCTCCTGCTGTAGCGCAGCGGGATCAGCGGCGTCCCTTCCACACTGGGGTGGAGGTTTGATCTCCAGCCTGGCACAGTGGGGTAAGAATCCAGCATCGCCACAGCTGTGGTGTAGGTCACAACTGTGGTTCTGATCGGATCCCTGGTCTGAGAACTCCATATGCTGTGGGATGCCCTAAAAAGAAAAATTAAATAAAACACAGTAATGAAGTCCAAACATTTTCTCAAAAGGTTACTTTGTGTTATAGGTGAATTATGCCTCTGGCCAAATTCATATGTTGAAGTCCTAATCCCCAG
Source organism: Phacochoerus africanus (assembly GCF_016906955.1). Lineage (NCBI taxonomy): Eukaryota > Metazoa > Chordata > Mammalia > Artiodactyla > Suidae > Phacochoerus > Phacochoerus africanus. The sequence goes on from NC_062550.1 coordinate 108,221,176, forward strand.
CATCTCAGAATGTGGCTTTATCTGGACACAGAGGCAACTGAGTGAAAAGGAGGTCCTGAGGGTGGGTCCTAACCCAACATGACGGGTGGCTGTTATGAGAAAAGAAAATTTGGACAGAGACACATACAGAAGGAAACCACGTGAAGACAAAGGGAGCAGACGACTGTCCAAGAGAGAGGCCTCAGACGAAACCAACCCTGCTGACGCCTTGATCTCAGACGTCTGGCCTCCAGAACGGTGAGAAAATGCACTTCTGTTGTTAAAGCCACCCAGTCTCTAGTACTTCGATACGGTAACCCCGAAAAGCTAATGCAACTTGATATTCGGTTCCTTATTCCAAGAGGGCCCGGTATATACTGATTATCCCCGCCTGAGCTTTGGAAGAGGAGACAGGGAGCAAAGTGAAGTGATTCAGAGCAAAGGACAGACACAAAGTCAGGTATTTTGTATCCAAGCACCAAAAACTGTTTTAGCAACAATATACCTTAATAAGTGTTTTTTGGAGCTGGGCCCACTGCTTTTCTTCTTTTAGAACATTTGCGCCACAATTTCTAAATCGATGGATCTGAAGCTTTACTCTGTAAAAAATACACTTTAATTAGAGTAAATCCCAGACAGACCAGTCACTTCTGCTAAGAATCCTCACTCTTGGAGTTCCCCTCATGATCAGCCGAAACGAATCTGACTGGCATTCATGAGGACGCAGATTCAATCCCCGGCCTTGCTCAGTGGGCTAGGGACCTGGCGCTGCTGTGAGCTGTGGTGTAGGTTGCAGATGTAGCTTGGATCCCGATTTGCTGTGGCTGTGGCATTGGCCAGCAGCTCTAGCTCTGATTCACCCCCTAGCCTGGGAACCTCCATATGCCTTAGGTATGACCCTAAAAAGAAAAGAAAAAAGAAAAAAAAAAACCCAGAAAAAAATGAATCCTCACTCTCACAAACGGATACATGTGTTTAAGGAGACTTGAGAGTTCTGCATTCCTTTCCACTCTGAGTAGGGAGAAAGGGCGGCTTTATAAAGCAAGGGAGTAGCGTGTGAACCATCCCAGATATATGAAAGATCAAACACTGGGCTAAGACCCCAGCATTGTCTTGTGGGTTTGATTCCTGGCCTCCCTCAGTGGGTTAAGATTCCAATGTTGCTGCAAGCTGCAACTTGGATCCTATGTTGCTGTGGCGAAGGCCTTCAGCTGCAGATCTGCTTTGACCCCTTGCCTGGGAACTTCCATGAGCTGCAGGTGCAGCTGTAAAAAGAAAAAAAAAGTAAAAGAGGATTTAATACTTATTGTACAATGTCACCGGCTGCCTCCCTTGGTTCAGAGGTCCCCAGTAGGAAATGGGATATATGGAGGGACAAGGGGGTAGGTCTCCACCCAGGAGAGCTTGGTGCTGGCACCCCCACCTGCCCACACTCTTCCTGAATACTGAGACAATGCAGCGTAAATGTGCTCAGTTACAGGGTGTATAAACTAATCTGGTTTTTATGAAATTAACCCTCACAAAATGGACAAAAAATATAAAATGTTAGACTTTTTAACTTTGCTGATTTTTATTATTCTACACTGTGTGCCGTATATCAAAACAGTAATATAAGTATATAATTTATAAATACAAATTTGATGAATACACTCGAAAATGAGGCAGATAATCAGAAATGTTTAGAAACAATCTTGACAATTTTGGGGCCAAACTGATAAATGAATTCTATTTCCCTGCCAGACTGCTTGATTAGTAACTGCCTACAAGCAATAACTAAAGGGAATGGTAATTAGTTTATTTTTAGTTAAATACTGGCATGTAAATAAGAGTTGCTTATTTGACTCTCTGCGTATACAGATATTTAAACTGAGGTACAGCTGATTTACAATATTATATGTTTCAGGTGTACAACATAGCGATTCACAATTTTTGAAAGTCATATCCCTTTGGTAGTTGTTATAAAATACTGCCTATATTCTCTGTGCTATGTGATATAACCTTGTAGCTTACTTGCTGAGACCAGCTCAGCAGGTGAGGCTGAAGAATGGGCGCTGTGAAACTTCAGAAAAAGTTAACATAAAACAAGACACCGAGACATTTACCTTAAGTTAATGTGGGAACCAGAGGACTCAAGGTCTCAGGGACCAAGAGCAGCGCCTCAAGAAACCACACTGCTTCTATTGTGCTCTTTAGGATTCTGTCAAGTGAGGAGGGGCCTATGGGTGCAGGATATAGGGTTTTTTTGTTTTTTTACAATTTTAAAAGCCACATAGCCCTTAGCTGGTTAAGCTTTTATTCTGACCTTTAGGCATTTAACAGTCATTAGCATTGAGGAAGCTTGGCGTCAGCTGTCCAGGCATAGCATCTAGAGAATCACCATTGTGCTTCTGCAGACAACCTCGGTTCTGCTTGCTGATGCATATGCTGCCAGTGACACCTCATAAACCCCTTGGGGCCATGAGGCTCATCTTCCTCTTATTCTTAAGAGGACATATCATGCTGTGCAAACAGCGTGCCTATCTTCACAGGTCTGGCATACCTAGACCAAGGCACTATGTCCTCATTCAGCTGACCACATGAATAACTTATGCCTTTAGGTCTTTGTTCTTAAGTCATTCGCCAGCACTGCGACTGTTTTTCCAGCAGGAATATAGGGCAAAGGTAAAGCAGGACAAGATGGAGTTACCAACACAGAAAACAGAAACAGAGAGGCTAAGAACATACTGTAGAAACATGTCTCCCGACACATTTTATTTTTATTCCTTTTGCTTTTTTTAGGGCCACACCTGTGGCATAGAAAGGTTCCCGGGCTAGGGGTCAAAACGGAGCTACAGCTGCCAGCCTACCCCACAGCCACAGCAATGCCAGATCCAAGCCGCGTCTGTGACCTACACCACAACTCATGGCAATGCCGGATCCTTAACCCACTGAGCAAGGCCAGGGATCGAACCAGCATCCTCTTGGATACTAGTTGGGTTCGTTAACCACTAAGCCTTTATAGAAACTCCCCCTAGTTTGAACTTTTTGAGGACTTTCCATACTGTTTTCCAAAGTGGCTACTCCAATTTACACCCCCACCAACACCTCACAAGGGTATCCTTTTCTCCATATTCTCACCAACACTTATTTGTTGTCTCTAATAATAGCCACTCGGGAGCTCCCCTTGTTGCCGTGAGCCACACTGCCATGAGCTGTGGTGTAGGTCACAACCATGGCTGGGATCTGGCATTGCTGTGGCTATGGCATAAGTCGGCAGCTGTAACTGTGATTCGACCCCTAGCCTGGGAACTTCCGTATGCCACAGGTGCAGCTCTAAAAATAAGAAAAACAGCCTTTCGGGAGTTCTTGCCGTACTGCAGCATGTAAAGGATCGGGCATTGCCACAGCTGTAGCACAGGCCACAGTAGGGCTTGGGTTTGACCCCTGGCCCAGGAACTTCCATGTGCCTTGGGTGTGGCCAAAATAATAATGAGTCATCCTGACAGATGCGAGGTGATACCTCATTGCAGTTTTTTTGGTTTTTGGACACACAGCATGCCTGAGTTCCTGGGCCAGGGATCCAACGTGCACCGCAGCTGTGGCTTGAGCCACAGCTAACCTGCTGCGCCACCAGGGTCATTCCTCACTGTGGTTTGGGTTTGCACTTGGCTTGTGATTAGTGATGTGGAGCTTCTTTTCATGTGTCTGTTGACCATTTGTATGTTTCTGTACGTTGTCCTTGGGCAAAATGCCTATACGGATCCTCTGCCCCTTTTTTAATCAGGTTGTTTGTTTTTTAATGTTTAGTTATGTAAGCTCTTTGTACATTTTGCATATTAACCCCTTATCAGATACACTGTTTTCAAATATTTTCTCTTATTCAATAGGTGGCCTTGTTCTAAACTATTAATTTATAGAATGGCTAACATAGGAGTTCCCGTCGTGGCGCAGTGGTTAACAAATCCGACTAGGAACCATGAGGTTGTGGGTTCCGTCCCTGCCCTTGCTCAGTGGGTTAACGATCCGGTGTTGCCGTGAGCTGTGGTGTAGGTTGCAGACGCGGCTCGGATCCCGCGTTGCTGTGGCTCTGGTGTAGGCCAGTGGCTACAGCTCCGATTCGACCCCTAGCCTGGGAACCTCCATATGCTGCGGGAGCGGCCCAAGAAATAGCAAAAAAAAAAGAATGGCTAACATAGAAAGATAATCATCAAGTGTTGGTGAAGATATAGAAAAGCCAGAACTTTCATACACAAATTGGTTGGAGTGGGAACTGGTACAACCGCTTTAAAAGCTGTTGGCAGTATCAACCAGAGCTGAACCCAGCAGTTCCACGTCTCCATACATACCCAGCAGAAATGCACACATATACACCCTCTGGTACAAACCAGAATTGTGAAAGCAGCACTACTCATACCAGCATAAAGGGAGAAGCAACCTAGATGTCTATCAACAGAATGGAGAAACAGTACTTTCCTACAGTGGAATAAGACAGCAGTGGGCACAACACATGCACAGATCTCAGAAACATTATGTTCAACTGCACTAAATGTGAGGTCAAATACAAAAAGGCTACATACTAGGAGTTCCCGTCGTGGCTCAGTGGTTGACGAATCCGACTAGGAACCATGAGGTTGCGGGTTCGACCCCTGGCCTTGCTCAGTGGGTTGGGGATCCGGCGTTGCCGTGAGCTGTGGTGTAGGTCACAGGTGCGGCTTGGACCCCGCGTTGCTGTGGCTCTGGCGTTAGGCCGGCGGCTACAGCTCCAATTCGACCCTAGCCTGGGAACCTCCATATGCCGCGGGAGGGGCCCAAGAAATGGCAAAAAGACAAAAACAAAAACAAAAAAAGGCTACATACTATATGATTCCATTTTATGAAGTTTTTAAAAAGGCAGACCTATAGTGAAAGAAAGCAAACCGACTGCCTGGAATTGGGGCAGGGGATCAACGCAAAAAGATTCAAACTCTTTTTAGGGTGATGTTCTAGATTTTGATGGTGATTACGTAACAATACAGCGACCAGAATCCAAAACCTACAGGTAAAATGAGTTTACTGTATGTAAATCATACCTCGAATCTTAAAGCAAAAGGAGGTGAAAGACACAATGTGGAAAAACAGAACAGAAAGCTGGGGAAGAGGAGGGGAAACAGTCTGAGCACAAGAAACCAGAGCAGCGCGTGTCTACCACCATGGGATTCCATTTCTACAAAGTTCCAAAACAGGCAGACCTAAGCGCTGCTTTGGCAAGTCAGGACAGTGGTTGCCATTGCCCTGGGAAGTGGTGACTTGGAGAACGTGGCACAAGGAGGGCTGGTGGCACATTGCGTGCCGACTTTGTGAAAACCCATGGAGTTTGCACCTGATTTGTGTTCATTTTTGGATGTATGTTATTCTTCGATTACAAAGAGTTTATTTTTAAAAATTATTCATTGTTACCTGAAATACAAATTTAATTGGGTAACTTGTGTTTTTAACCTTTTTTTCTTTTGGTCTTTCTCTCCTTTTATGGCTGCACCCACAGCATGTAGAGGCTCCCAGGCTAGGGGTCTAATCGGAGCTGTAGCCACGAGCCTACGCCAGAGCCACAGCAACTCAGGATCTGAGCTGCGTCTGTGACCTACACCACAGCTCGTGGTAACACTAAGTCCTTAACTCACTGCGTGAGGCCAGGGATGGAACCGACATCCTCATGGATACTAGTTGAGTTTGTTAACCACTGAACCACGACGGAAACTCCGTGTTTTTATCTTTCACTTTAAAGATGACAAGCCTTAGTGTGCTTAGCATGTGAGATTTTCTTTCCTTTCTTGGTACAGCTGGAAAACAAAGACACTGCTCTGGCGCCAGAGAGACCAGACTCTGGATGTGCTTTGCTCCCTACCAGTCAGTGAGGAGGCCTGGAACAAGTCACTGAAGCTTTTTGGGTGCAAACATTGAGACGAGAGGATCTCACTGGCCCCCTTTCTGTCACAGCCTATTGAAGGGGTCTGAATCACCAGTCTAGATTTCTAAGAACATCTGTTTCTCCAGAGGTTTTCATATAGTCACATCCAAGACATTTCTCTAGCCAAGAAATCCCAATTCAAAAGTGGCCTGTCCTAGCTGAAGAAAAGCTCTTGCACAAGTACCAGCTGCCTACACCAGATGGCCAAGATCAATATCCACATAATGCACACATCATGGCACAGCAGATACGAATCCGACCAGCAAGCATGAAGTTGTGCGTTCGACCCCTGGCCTCACTCAGTGGGTTAAGGATCCAGCGTTGCAGTGAGCTGTGGTGTAGGTCGCAGACACGGCTCGGATACTTCGTTGCTGTGGTGGAGGCCAGCAGCTGTAGCTCCAATTTGACTGCTAGCCTGGGAACCTCCATATGCCGCAGGTACAGCCCTAAAGAGTGAAAGAAAGAAAGAAAAAGAGTTTACGGTACTCCATTTTAGAAATGTTAACAGGTAATGAAGTCATTCAATATAATCTTAATTAAGTCAAGTTTAACTAAAGTGCTTCCTCGGGGGATCTATATCTTTGTACTTCACCCCCCCCTCCTTTTTTAAGGGCTGCACCCAGAGTATATGGAGGTTCCCAGGCTAGGGATCAAAGTGGAGCTGCAGCTCCAAGTGGATCCAAGTCGTGTCTGTGACCTATACCACAGCTCACGGCCACACCAGATCCTTAACCCACTGAGCAAGGCCAGGGATTGAAGCAGCATTCTCATGGATACTAGTCGTGCTTGTTTCTGCTGAGCCACAACAGGAACTCCTGTACTTCACTTTTAAGACAAAAGAATGCACAAGTCAAAAATCCAAATTTACTATTATTTAAAATAACCCACAAGAGCTCCTGCTGAGGCACAGTGGGTTAAGAATCCAAATGCAGTGGCTTAGGTCACCATGGATTCAATCCCTGGGCTGGTGCAGTGGGCTAAAGAATCTGGCATTGCCACAGTTGTGGCGCAGCCTCCAGCTGAAGCTTGGCTTCAATTGCTGGCCCAGAAACTTCCATATGCCACAGGTATGGCAATAAAAAATAAAATAAAATAACCTGCAAGGTCTAAACTGCGGTCAGTATTCAGGCTGAATGCAAAACCTGAGAGCTGAGCCAGGCCGGCCTGGGCATGGATCTGAGGGGCACTACAGAGTTCTCTCCAGTCTGAATGGCCCACTCCATCCCAGCCAATCTCCACAGGACAGCTAAGTTCTCATGAGGACAAGACCCAGTCAGAGGGTTCCTTGTGATACAGCAGGTTAAGGACCTGGCACTGTCACTGCAATGGCACAGTTTCTGTCCCTGACTTGGGAACTTCCACATGCTGCAAGTGCAGGTGAAAAGAAAAAAAACAAAACAAAAAATAAAAACTGTCAGGCCCTTTTAACTTTGCCTGGAAAGTTAAACCCACTGAGCAAGGGCAGGGATCAAACCCACAACCTCACGGTTCCTAGTCGGATTCGTTAACCACTGCGCCACGACGGGAACTCCCAGGAAACATAGTTTAACCACCTTCAAAGGAATGGCCTTCCAAGCCTTTCTCCAGGTTTATCCTAGGTAATTCCTCCCACCCCTCCCTCCCTAAAACCCCAGCCAACTGAACTCTCCGAGCTCAGTCCCTGGGGCGCTTTTCCTCACCCAACCATGCTCAGCTCTTGGTTTCTGAGCCACGGTGCTTCTGCACATCACCTTCTACCGGCCACCACCTCCTGTGGACAGCTGTGACTCCTCACAGGCAGCCCCGGGCAGGGACCACCACATCCTACTCATCTTCACTCCGCCTTGAATTCCTCCCAAAGGTGCCGTATCTTTCCAACGTCCACCTACCTTCAGAATGCCTGCGTTCTCAGATACTGACAACAGAGGTACAAGCAGCGCTGCCTAGCTCTGCAAAACATCCAGAAGGAAAGTGATCACTTTTCTTAACAGTAAAAAAGTCTGGCACAACTGGCAGAACATCTGAATACAACTTTCTCCAAAGAAGACATACTAACAGCCAATGAGCACATGAAAGATGCTCAACATCATTGGCTACCAGGGAAATGCCAATCAAAACCACAAAGAAATATCACTTCACCACCACTAGGATGACTATAATAAAAAAAAAAAAACAAAACAGTATCAAATGTTGTGAATGATGTGACAGAATTAGAACCTTCATACAGTGCTGGTGGGAATGTAATACGGTGCAGCCACTTTGTACAACAGTCTAGCGGTTCCTCGGTTACCATAAAACCCAACAATTCCATTCCTAGGTATTTATCTAAGAGAAATGAAAACACATGTCCACACAGCTCTTACATAAATGTTTATGGCGCGAGAAGAAGGAAAAAAAAAAGGTGTTCCCGAAGTGGCACAACAGGATTGGCGCGTCTTGGGAGTGTGGGGACGAGGGTTCCATCCCCAGCCTGGCACAGTGGGTTAAGGATCTGGCATTGCCACAGCTGATTGTGTCTGATCCCTGGCCTGGGAACTCTATATGCCTATGGGCGGCCAAATACAGAGAAAAAAGAAAAGTATTTATGGCAACATCATTAGTAATAGCCAAAAAGTAGAAACAACCCAAATGGCCATCAACTAATGAACAGGTAAAATATACCTACACAATGGGATAGTATTTGACAATAAACCTTGAAAATATTATGCCAAGTGAAAGTGGCCAATCACAAAAGGGGACATTTTATATGACCACGCATTTGAAAGGTCCAGAATAGGCAAATCTACAGAGACAGCAGGTCAGTAGTTGCCTAGGGGTGGGACTCAGGGGAGGGAGACCTGTGGGAAAGGGGGACTGAGGGTTAATGGGTAGGAGTTGAAAGGAATGATAAAGGGAGTTCTCTTGTGGTGCAGTGGGTTAAGGATATGGCATCACTGCAGTGACTGGGTCGCTACTATAGTGTGGCTTAGATCCCTGGCCTGGGAACTTCCATATACCTCAGGCATGGCTAAAAAAAATTATAAAGGGGAGTTCCTGTCGTGGCTCAGTGGTTAACGAATCTGACTAGGAACCATGAGGTTGCAGGTTTGATCCCTGGCCTTGCTCAGTGGGTTAAGGATCCAGCATTGCCATGAGCTGTGGTGTAGGTCGCAGACGTGGCTCGGATCCGCATTGCTGTGGCTCTGGCGAAGGCCAGCGGCTACAGCTCCGATTCGACCCCTAGCCTGGGAACCTCCATATACTGTGGGAGCAGCCCAAGAAATGTCAAAAAAGACAAAAAAAAAATTATAAAGGGACAATGAAAATGTAAATTGATTGCCATAATAACTTCACAACTCTATGAATATATTAAAAATAATTAAACTGCACTCTAAGTAGGTGAATTATATGCTACGAGGATTTTCTCTCAATAAAGCTGTTATCTTTAAAAATCTGGCACACAATCTTTTTTCTTTTTGTCTTTTTAGGGCCCAACCCACAGCATATGGAGGTTCCCAGACTAGGGGTCAAATCGGAGCTATAGCCACCAGCTTACGCCACAGCCATGTGGGATCTGAACTGTGTCTGTGACCTACACCACAGTTCATGGTAACGCCGGATCCTTAACCCACTTAGCAAAGGCAGGGTTCCAAACTGCGTTCTCATGGATACTAGTCGGGTTTGTTACTGCTGAGCCACAACGGGAACTCCTGAAGGTTTAAAATTTGTGACTTAATTGATAAACTTACTTATGGATTGGGAGCTTGGGGCTAATAGATGCAGACTATTGCCTTTGGAACAAATTAGCAATGAGATTCTGTATCACTGGAAACTATGTCTAGTCACTTATGATGGAGCACAATGTGAGAAAAAAGAATGTATACATGTATGTGTAACTGGGTCACCATGCTATACAGTACAAAAAAATTGTATTTGGGAAGTAACAATTGCTTACAATTTAAAAAAAAAACCTTAGATATGATTTGCTAATTCATTTAGTCAAACACGTTTCTTTTACAAAATAAAATGATATGAAATTGGGATAAAATTCATAGACCTCAAATCCAAGTAAAACCAAGACAAACACCTATACAACAAATGGACAACTAAACTCCAGCAGGTGGGCCTAAACTAAAAATTACTTGGAGAACGGATGTTTGGAATTACCAAATGTTCTAGAGATAGTTATTACAACCATACAATTTTCAAAGAATTTTTAAAAAACTCTTCACAACATTGCAATTATAAGAACTTAATACTTATATCATCCTGACACCTCTTTCTTACGTCTCTGTCATTAGACTTATTTTCCTTTCCTTTTTTTTTTTTTAAGGCCACACCTGCAGCATATGGAGGTTCCCAGGCTAGGGGTCAAATCAGAGCTATAGCTACAGGCCACACCACAGCCACAGCAATGCCAGATCTGAGCCATATCTGCGATCTACACCACGGCTAATTGCAATGCCGGATCGTTAGCACACTGAGTGAGGCCAGGGACTGAACCCTCATCCTCATGGATACTAGTCGGGTTCTTAACCTGCTGAGCCACAATGGGAACTCCTAGCCTTACCTTCTTTTTAAGAAAGAAATTTATTTTTGGCTACACCTGCAGGATGTGAAAGCTTCCAGGCCAGGAGTTTAGCTGGAACCTCAGCAATGACAACACCAAATCTTTAACTGCTAGGCAACCAGGGAACCCCTCGCCTTACTTTCAAAAGATAGCCAGAATCTCACTCCTTCTCACCTTTGCTGCTCCCTCCCTGGTTCAGGGGCCACCATGATCTCTTGCCCCAGTCTTTTAACAAAGGCCTCCAGAGCCCTTTCATCTGGTCACACTGGGCTCCTTGCTCTTTTAGGAACCCACCAGGCCCCATCCTGCTTCAGGCACTGGCACCTGCTCTGCCCTCGACCTAGACTGTCTCTGCCCATGTCCATGGCTTGCCCCTTGCCGCCCTGAGGTCTTTTCTCAAAGATCACCTTCTCAGGGAAGCCTTTCCTGACCCATCTCGTTATCCCTGCAACTCCCCTTTCCCACACCTTCGGTACTTCTTACCCCTTTTCTCCGCTTGATGTCTCTCCATGGCACTTATTACCACTTAATGGAAGATTTATTACCTTTTCTATTGGAATGTGAACTGTAAATGGGCAGGGATGTCAGCTGTGTTCACTTGTTGAATCCTCAACACTTAGAATGGCGCCTTATTGTAATAAACATTCAGGAAGCATTTCTGAATGAGTAACTTGATGTTTCAAACAAGCTGTATGGTATTACACTGCCTCAATGCAATCATTGTGAAAAATGATTATCATGGTACAATTACGTACTACCCTGCTAAATGGTTTCAGGTAATTCCCCAAAAGATGCAAATTTGAGATTTTTTTCTTATAACACATCACTGAAAAACTGAGAGCGCTTATAAGAACACAATCCAAAATTAGAGGTTGTATAAAAGGCCAAATTTCCAGTCTCCTCAACCTAAGTCACTAGACTGGAAGAGAACTCAAAAAGTCCTAGTCTAGATGATTTCCTGCCTTCAAGACGGCATTCCACTGACCCACTGTCCTTTGCCCTAAATGGCCCTCCAGAGATGCTTTGTTAAGGTCCTCTTTTCAATCCACTTATGAAATCGATAACCAAGAGTCAAGTGAGTGAAAATCTGATAACCATTGTTTCTCAGGCATATTTCTGATAGTACTCTAAATATGAATACCTGAGGTCAGATGACCCAAACGTCTGATTTTGTTAGTAGAGTAATTCTAGTTACTCTTTTTTTTTGGGGGGGGGGGGGTGGCTGCACCAGAATGTGGAAGTTTCCCTAGCCAGGGATGGAGGCCAAGCCAGGAACTGAACCCACACCACAGAAGCAGCCCAAGCTGCTGCAGTGAAAACACTGGATCCTTAAGCCACTGCGCCACAAGAGAATTTCCCAACTGCTGTTTTAAAAAAGCCTAATGATACCTGTCTGCCTGGAACCAAAGTTAATTGATAATTTTCCTCCCCCTTCACTGACTTTCTTGAAAGCAGCAGATGCCCAAACAATTCAAAAATTGTTCATGGACTTGGAGTAAGGGTTTCCTGCGAAACGTCATTTAAAATTGTACTAGTCTGGGAGTTCCCTTTGTGGCTCAGCAGTTAAGGAACCCAACTGGGATCCATGGGGATGGGGGTTTGATTCCTGGGCATTGCCGTGAGCTGTGGTGTAGATCGCAGATATGGCTCGGATACCGCATTTCTGTGGCTGTGGTGTAGGCTGGCAGCTGTAGCTCGATTCGACCCCTCACCTGGGAACCTCCATATGCTGCAGGTGTGGACCTAAAATAAATAATAGATAAAATAAAATTGTACTCGTCTTCAGGCTGCATCACAGCAGCTTGAACATGCCATCCTTTAGATAATAACCTGTCTGTAATCCACAGCCTTCTATCAGTTTTTCCAATAGTGCCAGAGATTGGTACTCCATTCCCGTCAGGGGAAGCATCTGAAAAGAAAGGCTGTAATTAGCAATCACAGAAGGAAGAAGCTTCCAAAGCCACACATCAATCAGATTGACCAATAACTACAAATTACTACATAATGAATCCTCACAATGCTTCACCTACTGCTTTGAGAAAATAAGGTCAACATTTACACGGCTTTTAACACAAAAGTCCTAGGCACTGGCATTATTACTTTAGAGATGAACAGACTGACATTCAACCTCTGCCACAGCCGCAAAGCCGGTAAGACGCTGTGTGAGGAGACTGGTCCTGATCTCAAGTCGGACACTCCTTTCTCAGCACTGCCTGCGAAGTTGTTAAAACTGCTGCAAAAAAATTCCTTAATCGGAGTTTCCCAATTTACAGGAAAAGCAAGCTATCTTTCCAATTCAAGTTTTAACAACGCAACCCAGAAACATCCAAGAACAACGATAAATTCACAAGTTCACAGCTTTATTTAAAGAAAAATAAGAAACCCTGAACAGTAAAGACTCAGAACAAGCCATCGGTGCCAAGAAGCAACACCTGAGCCGCTTTGCGGACCTGAGAGGGTGGGGCTCCCGGACGCAACCGTGACCACCAGCACCTGGGCGCCAAAGCCCAACCTGCCTCCCCCGCCCTGTCTCCCAGGCACCGGAGCTCAGCCTGCACCCTGGGGCGCGGCTGCCGGGAAGGTGAGCGTCCAGACTGGCCTCCGCCGGGCGAGGCCCCGCGGCCCTTCCGCAGCTCGCGGCTTCCCAGCCCTGCCCTGGGGGTCCCCAGCTTCACGCGCGCCGCCCCAGCTGAGCACCGCCCCGGCCCCGGGCCAAGGGCGGCCTCTCGGACCCCACACCCTGTACGGGTGTATATCCCTCCTGCGCCCCCTTGACGTCCCCGCAACCCGCACCTTCTCATAGCGAACGGTCCAACCAGGCGGGTGTCGGGGCCCCCCCACCTTCTCCGCGGGGGTCCCAGCTTAGCCACCAGCCGCACACATCCTCAAACTCACTCGGAGTGCGCGCTCCGCGAGCCTTCTGGCTTCTACAGAATTTCAAGCGGGACCCAGAGGCGGCCGAGCCCCGCCTCCAGACGCGCGGCGGTCCTGGGCGGGGCCTCGCGCTCCAGGCCTGGGAAGGGATGGGGAGCCGGAGGGCGGGGGTCGCCGTCTGCGCGTGCGCGGGCTCTCGGCCCTCGCGTTGCTGCAGCGGGGAGGAGCCGCACCCTGCCCTCGCCAGTTTTGCTTCCGAGTGGGCGGGTCCGCCGGCCTCCCCGTCTCCCCAGCGTGGGCCGGAGGTGGCCTCGCTGCCTTCGGCCAGCCCAGTGGCTGGAGCAGGATTAAAGGCAAGCCTAGCTCCTCAGCTGGGTGCCTTGCTCATTCAGATGGCAAGCCTGAGCATGGTGCTTCGGTGGTAGTTGCCCCCGATGTAGGAAACTGTGCCCTAAACAGGAAGGGGACACTGAACTCTGCTCACTGGCCTGGTAGCTTTCTAGACGCTAACCCTAACCCAGTTAATCTTCACAACCATCCTGCTAGGTTTTATCGCCGTTTTACAGAGGAGGGAACTTTCTCAGAAAGGTTCCATTGATTTGCCTAAATATCCATTGGTAAATGGAAATTACCTGGGTTGTGGTTTTCTTTCAAATTCCCTGGGTTTATACAATGGTTATATGAAAATTTAAAAACTCAAAATCAACAAAATACTTCTATATCCTTGCTTCATGACTAAAGGCTTATATGCCCCTTTTTCATTTTTTCATGGTTGCATAATATCTTGGTGTGTAGGTTCAAAATTCAACTACTTTGCTATTGATGGACATTTAGATTGTAATTTGTACAAATATATGTCTTCATACCTAAATCTTTGCACCTTGCGGTTATCTTAGAGTTGGTTCCTAGAAGTGTAATTACTGAACAACCTCTCTCCCCAGGCTGTATTTATCCCCCCTCCATCAAGGAAGCCTCATGAAAGAGTGCCCTCCACTTACCTCAGCCGTGTGCGGCACTACCTTTTAAACGTCTTTGCTGGGTGAAAAGTGGCATTTCCTTCTTTGATTCCTACTTGCTTGATTATAACTGAAATTGTATATTTTCCTCATGTGTCTTGGCCAACTTCTGTGCATTCTCTTCATTTGCCTTTTAAGTGAAGGAAAAGTAAAGGTTGCTGGATTGGGGTCACCTTCAGACTTCATTGGTGCTTGCGACCTCCTGTAACTTGTCAGCGGTGTGCCAAGCATTCACACCACTAGAATGTGGCCTACAGACACCACTTTTTAATTTTTATTTATTTATTTTGTCTTTTTGTCTTCTTAGGGCCACACCCAAGGCATATGGAAGCTCCCAGGCTAGGGGGTCAAATTTGAGCTACTGCTGCTGGCCTACACTACAGCCACAGCAATGCCAGACCCAAGCCACATGTGCAGCGTAACCCAGAGCTCACAGCAACGCCATATCCTTAACCTACTGATCGAGGCCAGGGATCGAACCCATGTCCTCGTGGATCCTAGTTGGGTTCTTTAACCACTGAGCCACAAAAGAAACTCCTGGACACCACTTTTTACATTTACTTGCAGAGTTCCCCTTGTGGTTCAGTATTAACAAATCTGATTGGTATCCACGAGGATGTGGGTTCGATTCCTGGCCTCTTTCATTGCCTTAAGGATCCTGGTGTTGCCATGAACTTCGGTGTAGGTCACAGATGTGGCTCGGATCCCATGTAGCTGTGGTGTAGGCTGGCAGCTGTAGCTCAGATTCGACCCCTAGCCTGGGCACTTCCATATGCCACATGTGCAGCCTTAAAAACAGTAAAAAAAATAATAATAATAATAAAGGATATTCTTTTTAAAAATGAATTTACTTGCACTCTTTATTGACTAGCTTGAGAGTTTTCCAGAAAGCTTCAAAAACTCATGATCTTAGGACAGGTTCCCTGGGCCAGCGTTTTAAGCATCCGGAATTAAGACAATTTTTCTTCCCATGCCCTTCACACTATAGTTCTATTTCTTTTTTTTTTTATGTCTTTTTGCCATTTCTTTGGGCCGCTCCTGCGGCATATGGAGGTTCCCAGGCTAGGGGTCCAATCGGAGTTGTAGCTGCCAACCTACGCCAGAGCCACAGCAACGCAGGATCCGAGCCGCGTCTGCAACCTACACCACAGCTCACTGCAACGCCGGATCGTTAACCCACTGAGCAAGGGCAGGGATCGAACCTGCAACCTCATGGTTCCTAGCCAGATTCGTTAACCACTGCACCACGACGGGAACTCCACACTATAGTTCTAAAGCTAACAAAGTCATAGAAGCATTCGAGGATATCAGTTCAGAGCACATACTCAGCATGGAAACACTGTATTAAAAAGGGTCAGATTAGATTTCTAGTGAACAGTGCTGTTTTAGAATGTAAGTGCAATGCACTGCCACTGTTGACTCACTTGGCCATAGAATCTTTTTCTGACTGCCACAAATTCTTCCTACAAAATGATAGCCCTGTCAGCAGTGTCTTTGATCTTGAATGCTAGTTTGATGTAGTGCTGTCAAGATTCTAGCAAGATACTTGAGGGATGCATTTTCCTTGGAATTTGCACACATATCCCATTATCATTCTTCTCTAGAAAGAAGACTTTTGATGATCCAGCAACATAGGTTTGGATCTTTCCTTTAGTAAGTGGCTGCACTGTGAATTAGGGATCATATAGGGGGTAGAGCAACTGGGAGGGACAGTTTTGCAGAAGCCCAGGCCAAAAACAATGCCTCTGCCATGGGGATGGTGAGGAGAAAGTGAACCAGATGCTCTTAGAAATCATGGGGAGGGGAAGCACCTCTCTGTGGGGGATAAAAATTAAAAATCTGAGGTCAGGAGTTCCCACTGTGGCTCAGCAGAAATTAAT
The DNA here is from genome assembly GCF_016906955.1 of Phacochoerus africanus. NCBI lineage: Eukaryota > Metazoa > Chordata > Mammalia > Artiodactyla > Suidae > Phacochoerus > Phacochoerus africanus. The sequence continues at coordinate 108,237,376 of NC_062550.1, forward strand.
CTGACTAGTATCCATGAGAATGCAGGTTCAGTCCTTGGCCTTGCTCAGTGGGTTAAGGATCCAGTGTTGCCATGAGCTGTGGTGTAGGTTGCAGATACGGCTCAATCCTGCATTGCTGTGGCTGTGGTGTAAGCCAGCAGCTACAACTACAATTCAATCCCTAGCCTGGGAAACCCCATATGCCATGGTTATGGCCCTAAAAAGACCAAAAAAAAAAAAAATCTGAAGTCAAGAATATAGTTTCTTGCATGGACAAAACTTGGGTCGATGATGAGAATGTCAATTACGGAAGCACAGGACGAGGAGTAGATTTAGGGATTCCAAGTGAGAACAGGAGGCTCAGTTCGACGGTTTATCTTAGACACGTTGAGGCTGAAGTGCCCGTGGCATGCCAAGGTTGGAAATAATGGCGTGAAGCTCAGCAGTGAGGGGAAACCTTGGGATGTGCAAGTGGATAACAAAAGGACAGACAGAGGAGAGGGCAGCAAAGTGCGCACACAGAGAAGGGACCCACGGGAGACAGAAGTGCAGTCTAGGGACTGCACAAGGACAAACAAGAGTGTCGTAGAAGACAAACACGAGCGTTTCAAGAAGGAAAGGGGGGTCCTTGGTGAGACCAAGTTAGAGACCACTAATAGACGGGGTCAGAGGTCACAAAGTTTAAAGGGTAAAGGGGAAGAAAGGCCACTGGAATCAACACTTAGGAGGGCACCGGTGACCTTCAGAGGAGCACGGGTTGCCAATGACTGAAACTGCTGTAACGGGATGCACAATCTTTCGTTCTGCAATAAGAAACAAAAAACTCAGAGTTCCTGCTGTGGCTAAGGACTCAGGTCACAGCAGAGGCTCAGGTTCAATCCCTGGCCCAGAGCAGTGGGTTAAAGGACCTGGTGTTGCCACAGCTGTGGCTCGGATTTAATCCCTGGCCCAGGAATTTCCACATACTGTGGATGTGGCCATTGTTTCTTATTTTTATTTTTATTTTTTTGTCTTTTTTTTCAGGGCTCCACCTGTGGCATATGGAAGTTCCCAGGCTAGGGGTCTTATAGGAGCAACAGCTGCTGGCCTATGCCACAGCCACAGCCATGCCACACCTGAGCTGCCTCTGCGACCTACAACATAGCTCATGGCAATGCTGGACCCATAACCCACTGAGCGAGACCAGGGATCAAACCTACAATTTCATGGTTCCTAGTCGGATTCATTTCCGCTGTGCCAAGCTGGGAACTCCATGGGTGTGGCCATTAAAAAATAACAAAAGAAAAAGAAACAAACAAAACCTTAAAATTGAAGAGCATCTAAAGTTAGAACAGTAACACGGAATTCCCTGGCGGTCCAGTGGTTAGGACTTGGTGCTCTCACCACCGCTGCCTGGATTCAATTCCTGGTCTGGGAACTGAGACCCCACATCAAGCCACTATGCACAGTGGCCAAAACCCCTGCCCCCACCCCAAACCTCAGTTTTTCCAAAGTGTAATAAATCACAAAATTTTGGAATTGGAAGGGTGCTTATTGATGATCTATCTAACTCATCCCCCTCATTTTATGGTTGAAGAAAGTCCAGTACAGGGCACTTTTCAAGGAAGAACCAGTCCAGGCCACAGGGCACATGAAGCCCCAACATAAAACCCTGTCAGCTTCACCAGTAAAGATGGACCTGCCTGTCCAGAACAGCACAGATGACATTGAGAGTAAAGGCTTTATTTACAATGATCCTGAAAGAGGATTTAGCAGAATATGTTTTTTTCCTCCTTATCTCATAGCATGGGCTGGACTCCGTAAACGAAAAATAAATATCCTGGGGGCAGAATGTGAGCTCTCTCTTCAGATATGTTCTCTAGGTCCCAAATAAGGTCCCTGCTGCTTAGCTCTTAGGAGGCGCATTGGTGGAGATTTTGCTTGCTGCTGGGAGCCAAACACCAGCATCCCACTGAGGAATGTGAGACTTCAACAGTGGCAGGGAAACTTCAGGCTTTCACTTCGCTCATGGCCTCTGTAAGGTGAGCACTGTTAGTGACTGGGGTTGTCTGAAAAATGACTCTGTACCCTGAGGAGTCAGAAGCACCATTGTCCATGAGCCAAAGCAGATCTAACCTCCCGACTCCAGTCACATCAGGCCCCTCCCGTCCACAGCCCTGGTTGGGTCACAGCACCCAGTTACAGACACAGATGCATCAGTGCCACACTCTCGGCACAGAAACTTGGTGGAGCCAGGCTTCCCACTATTCACCCCACAGTACAACAGCGGTGAGTGGTACCCAGAGGCCAGTAAAGAAGGCTCTCTGGAGTTCCTGTCATGGCTCAGCAGTTAGTGAACCCGACTTGCATCCATGAGGACTCGGGTTCAATCCCTGGCCTCGCTCTGTGGGTGAGGTGTTGCAAGATGTGTTTCTACAATATCTTCTTAGCCTCTTTGCTGAAAACTCCCTCTTGTCCTGCTTTACTTTACCCCATGTTCCTGCTTGAAACACAGTGGCAGTGACAGTGAATGACTTAAGCTGAAGAACAAAGACCTAAAGGCATAAGTTATTCATAGGGTCAGCTGAATGAGGACTTAATGCGTTGGTCTAGGCACATGGACCTGTGCAGATTGGCATGCTGTTTGCACTGCAAGATACATCCTCTAAGGAATAAGAGGAAGAGGAACCTCATGGCCAAGTGGTTTATGAGCGGTCGTTAGCAAAATATGCATCAGCAAAGAGAGCCAAGGTGCAAACCTAGGCAAGCTGTCTGCAGAAGCATAATGGTGATTCTCTAGATGCTATGCCTGGACAGCTGATGCCAAGCTTCCTCAAATGCTAATGACTGTTAAATGCCTAAAGGTCAGAATAAAAGCTTGATCAGCAGCCAGCTATGTGACTTTTAAAATAACTTAAAAAAACCTATATCCTGCACCTGCAACCCCCTCCTCACTTGACGGAATCCTAAAGAGCACAGTAGAAGCAGTGTGGTTTCTTGAGGCGCTGCTCTTGGTCCCTGAGACCTTGAGTCTCCTGGTTCCCAACTTTACTTAAGATAAATGTCTCTGTGTCTCGTTTTATGTTAACTTTTCCTTAAATTTCACAGCACCCGTTTTTCAGCCGCATCCTGCTGAGCTGGTCTGGGCAGTTAGGGATCTGGCATTGCCGTGAGTTGTGGCGTAGGTCACAGACGCAGCTTGGATCCCACGTTGTGATGGCTGTGGCGTAGGCTGGCTGCTACAGTTCCGACTGGACCCCTAGCCTGGGAGCCTTCATGTGCCGCATGTGTGAGCCTAAAATGACCAAAAAAAAAAAAAAAAAAAAGAAGAAGAAAAAGATTCTCTGAGTGCTTCCCTTTAGTCCCCCAGGCCCCACAGAAGCCTGTACTCACCCTTCTCTCTGGCCAGGAACTGGAGGGCTGAGATCTTAGAGAATGTGCAACCACCCAAGAACACCACCAAGATGAGGTGCAGAGACTCGCTGGAAGCCTTGTCTTCCTTGCTCATGTAGGACCAGACCAGATCAGACCAGACTCAGCTCTTCACTTACCCACTCATGCTGAGTGCATCCAACCCTGCTCTTCTGCTGCCCCGCCCTGCTGGGCAAGGCCACACACCAGTGAACGCCAACTCACTGCAAGTGAGCAGCCACCTCACTTCGTCCAGGCCCTTACAGCCCCGTCACTCCAGCAGCTGGCGGGGTCGGGGTGGCACAAGTGCTAGTTTCAAGTCCAGCAGCAGCCAGACTGTCATGTTTCCTGTTAGTCACCAGGGCAGTTAAGAATTGGACCAGGCCAGGAACTAAGAGAAAGCAGGTGAAGTGGAAGTGAGCCACTCATTCTCACCTGCTCCATGATTCGGCAGCTCAGGGGCACATAGGCCCCACTGAACACATAGGCCATGTCGCGTGGCACTTTCAGGTCATACTCGCCGTCCACACGTGGGATCTAGAGGGCAAAGGGGACTGCATGAGGCAAGTGACGACTCAGCCCTCCTGTCCTTTCCAGGGCCAGGAAAAATTGGCCTATCCCTAAGAAGAGTTCTTACTTTAATGAAAGGGAGAAACAGCAATTGCCTTGGGAAAAAAATAAAAAAAGAATCCATAACCCACAGATGAAAGCCATTCAGTATATGATTTTTTTGAATCAGTGCCCATGCTCCCTAGGAAGGGCTGGAGGGAAGAGAGCCCCTTTCTGACCCTTCAGTGACATGGGACATGTCTGTCACGGAAGCAGCCCTTCGCATATTTTTTGACACTGGTAGGGACTTGTTTATGTGTTTATTAAATGAATGAATCTTTGGGGTTTGTCTCACTATTAAGTTAGGTTTCAGCTATAATGCTACCAAACAAAAGGACCTTTATAAAAATAAGATGATAGAAAGGTTTTTGTGGGTTCAAAGTTCTCCATAAAGGACTGAACCCACCACCTCCCCCATCTACACATTCTACGTACCAAATTCCACTTCTTGCTGATGGCATGAAAATTGCTCCTCTTGGCCAAAGAACTGAAGGCATCAGTAATCCTTCCTGGGAAAGAAATCTATGCTGGGTTTCATCTAAGGTTTATGGATCAATGATGCTGGCAGAGGCGATACCGATCAGAAAATGACAGGACCACCTCATGTCAAATAGCATCAAAGCCATTCACGTCCAGTTCCCTGGAACTGATCAAGACATTCCACTACCCTTCTCTCCACCCACAGTCTTCCTCCTCCACCAGGGTACCAGCTCTCTACTAAGCAATCTACCAGGTGACCCTGGTATTGCTTGAGTATATGGCCTTTGGAGTCAAACCTATGTGGATTCAAATCTGACTTACCGAGGGGCTCTGAAAAAGTCACTCACTCTCCCTAAGACTCAGTTTCCTCATCTATAAAGTGGTGATTATACAACTTACCACCTGGAAACTGGATCTAAATGGCCCAGCACATCAGTGCTAACTGGAAACTGCTCTTCTTGCTGAAGCAGGGGCTGTAAGGACAGTGACAGTAAGGAATCACTTTCTCCTCCCCCAGCTCACTCTCTCCCTCCCAGGGTGCTCTGCCTGGTTTTTATGTTGTTGTTGTTTTTTGGTTTTGTTTTGGCTTTTTAGGGCCACAGCTGTGGCATATGGAGGTTCCCAGGTTAGGGGTCAAATCAGACCTACAGCTGCCAGCCTACGCCACAGCCACAGCAACTCAGGATCTGAGCTGTGTTTGCAACCTACACTACAACATGTGGCAATGCCATATTCTTAACTCATTGAGTGAGGCCAGGGATCAAACCCACAACCTCATGGTTACTAGTTGAATTCGTTTCCATTATGCCACAACAGGAACTCCTGTCTGTTGAAAGAAGGGTCAGCAATGGCCGAGGAGGGTGGAAGGGGTTGCCTGCGTTTCCTGCTCACCTGCAGCCTTGTCCATCAGCAGCTTGCTCACTTTACTCTCTACAGCTGTGAGGGTGTCCCCCTCACCTGCTCTGTTAGGAGCCCACTCACCACAGATTGGAGAAGGTTAGCAGGTGCTCAGGGCCATAGCTCTGAAGAAAATGCAGCGCAGCTACCTACCGAGCATCCACCAAAGGTCTAGCTCTGTGAGATGATATGGAGGTGAGGGAGACGAGGATCAAGCAGTCTATGTCCTGAAGGGCCCATGCTTGTCTGTGGGATAGATTTTCTTTCCTGTTTTTTTTTTGCTGACATGTAGAAGTTCACAGGCAGGGATCAGCCCTATGCCATAGCAGTGACAATGCCAGGGCCTTAATGCATTGAGCCACCAGGGAACTCCTTCTTTTCATTAGGAGCCCAGACATTGCAAAAATGTCCAATGACCTCCCTCCCCCAAGATTTCTCAAGAACACATTCTCCTGGCCTTACCTGCAGATACTGGGTTTTCAGAGACCAGTAATCTTTCAGGATCAAACCTGAGGGAGAACAGGTTCATGAAGCAGTTGGGGTATCCTCAAGTGTACAGCCAAACAAAACAACCAACAACCCCTCGTCCCACAAAAAACAAAACAAAAAACAACCCCTAATCATAAGGAAGGAGTCAGTGAATGACGTGAACATTTCATCCAATGCAGTTCCTTCTAAATTAACTCCTGAACTTAAACCTACTGAATTACAAAGCCTGGATCCAAGGAAGAGCCCTGAAGAATTTTGAAACAAATGCTGATCTCATCTTAGTGGGGTGTGTAGTGGGGTGTGACAGGAAGAAGAAGGGCCTTCCTGCGTATTTCTCTCTGGCTGGTTCTCTTAGGAACTGCTTAACAGCTACTGAGGAATGGGAAAAATGTTCACACGAGTCCCCACATTAGAGTCCTATATGTTTTTCTCCATAGAGGTAAGAAGAAATGGGCTTCCAACTATAATAAAGGGGATTTAGTATTTCTTTTCTTTTCTTTTCTTTTCTTTTCTTTGTCTTTTTAGGACCGTACCCACAGCATACGGAAGTTCCCAGGCTAGGAGTCAAATTGGAACTACAGCCGCTGTCCTATGCCACAGCCATAGAAACTTGGGATCTGAGCCACGTCTGTGACCTACACCACAGCTCACGGCAACGCTGGATCCTTAACTCACCTAGCGAGGCCAGGGATCAAACCCGCACTCAGTGAGCCATGATGGGAATTCCTTTTTTCTTATTTCTATTGCTTTGGGAGAAGACATTTACACAGTTGATGTCAGAATATTTTGCCTATGTTCTCCTTTTTTTTTTTTTTGTCTTTTTGCTATTTCTTGGGCCTCTCCCGAGGCATATGGAGGTTCCCAGGCTAGGGGTCGAATCAGAGCTGTAGCCACCAGCCTACGCCAGAGCCACAGCAACGCGGCATCCGAGCTGCGTCTGCAGCCTACACCACAGCTCACGGCAACGCCGGATCGTTAACCCACTGAGCAAGGGCAGGCACCGAACCCGCAACCTCATGGTTCCTAGTCGGATTCGTTAACCACTGCGCCACGACGGGAACTCCTGCCTATGTTCTCTTCTAGGAATTTTATGGTGTCTTGCCTTATGTTTAAGTCTTTGAGCCACTTCGAGTTTATCTTTATGAATGGCTTGAGGATGTGTTCTAGCTTCATTGATTTACATGCAGCTGTCCAGTTTGCCTAGGACCACTTGATGAAGAGACTGTCTTTTTCCCATTTTATATTCTTGCCTCCTTTGTTGAAGATTAATTGACTGTAGGTGTCTGGATTTATTTCTGGGTTCTCTATTCTGTTCCATTGGTCTGCATGTCTGTTTTGATACCACTGCCACACATTATTGATTTCTGTAGCCTTGTATTACTGTCTGAGGTTTGTCAGAGTTATACCTCCTGCTTGGTTTTTGTTCCTCAAGATTGCTTTGGAAATTCTGGATCTTTTATGTTTCCATATACATTTGTGGGTCATTTGTTCTAGTTCTGTGAAAAATGTCATGTGTAATTTGATAGGGATTGCATTAAGTCTGTAGGTTGCTTTGGGTAATATAGCCATTTTAATAGTATTCATTTTTCCAACCTAGGAGCATGGAATATCTTTCCATTTCTTTGAATGCACTTTAATTTCCTTGATTAATGTCTTATAATTCTCAGCATACAAGTTTTTCACCTCCTTGGTCAGGTTTCTTCTTAGGTAATTCATTTTGGGGGATGTGATTTTAGAAGTCACTGTATTTTTTTTTATTCCTTTTCTAATACTTCATTGTTAGTATACTGAAATGCAACCATTTCTTAATGTTAATCTTGTATCCTACCACATTGCTGAATTAGTTGAAGAGTTCAAGTAGTTTTTATGTGGAGTCCTTAGGTTTTCAATGTATATAGGATTGCATCATCTGCATAGAGTGACAGTTTTATCTCTTCTCTTCCAATTTGGATACCTTTTATTTTTTGTGTTTGTTGGGTTGCTGTGGCTAGGACATCCAATACTGCACTGAATAAACTGGTGAGAGTGGACATCCTTGCCATGTTCCAGATTTTAGTGGGAAGGCCTTTAGCTTCTCTCCATTGAGTATTATCTTGGCTGTAGGTTTGTCATAAACGGCTTTTATTACATTAAGGAATGTTCCCTCTGTTCCCACTTTGGTAAGAGTTTTTATCACGAATGGATGTTGGATTTTGTCAAATGATTTTTCTGCATTTGTTGAGATGATCATGTGGCTTTTGACCTTTCTTTTGTTAATGTGGTGTGTGACATTGATTTATTTGTGTATGTCGAACTCTTCTTGTGAACCTGGGAAAAATCCCACTTTGTTGTGGTGTATGATCTCTTCTTTCTTAATGATTTATATTTTTTCCCCATTATACCTGGTTTACTGTGTCCTGTCATTATTCTAATGTACAGCAAAGTGAACCAGTCACATGACCATATATACATTCTTTTTCCCATATTATCCTCCATCATTCCCCATCATAAGTGACTAGATATAGTTCCCAGTGCTATACAGCAGGATCTCAGTGCTTATCCATTCCAAATGCAATAGTTTGCATTTTTTTTGTCTTTTTTGTTGTTGTTATTGTTGTTGTTGTTGTTGTTGTTGCTATTTTTTGAGCCGCTCCCGAGGCATATGGAGGTTCACAGGCTATGGGTCGAATTGGAGCTGCAGCCACCGGCCTATGCCAGAGCCACAGCAACGCGGGATCCGAGCCCGTCTGCAACCTACACCACGCTCACGGCAACCGGATTTTAACCCACTGAGCAAGGGCAGGGACCGAACCCCAACTCATGTTCCGTCGGATTCGTTAACCACTGCGCCATGACGGGAACTCCCATAGTTTGCATTTATTAACCCAGTTTCCCAGTCCATCCCACTTCCTCCACCTCCCCCTTGACAATCAGAAGTCTGTTATTCAAGTAGATGAGTTTCTTTTCCACGGAAAGGTTCATTTGTGCTATATATTAGATTCTAGATATAACTGATATCATGTGGTATTGGTCTTTCTGGCTTGCTTCTTAGTTTCTACTTCAACCCATGTTGCTGCAAATGGCGTTATTTGGTTCTTTTTTTAATGGCTGAGTACTATTACAATGTACAGTTTCTTGATCCTTGGTTGTTTCCATGTTTGGATTTGTTG